>NC_140123.1:45267837-45463949 GCF_964035555.1 Netta rufina | reverse complement strand
AAAGAAAGAAAGAAAGAAAGAAAGAAAGAAAGAAAGAAAGAAAGAAAGAAAGAAAGAAAGAAAAGAAAGAAAGAAAGAAAGAAAAAGAAATAAAAGAAGGTTCTGTCTGTGGCTGTTTTCCTCTTCAGACCACGCCGTTTTGGTTTGGCAATTTGTTTTTCCCACGCTGGAGGAGCAGGGTCTCGCAGGGGAGCAGCGAGCAGACAAGCAGACAGACAGACAGACAGACGCACCCGCCTCCCCTGAGGAGCGCTCCCCGTGCAGCGGGCTCCTGGCGGGCCGAGCGGGCGCCGCAAGCAGTGCCCGACACAAAAACTACACGGGGGAGGGGGGGACGAAGCCGTGCGGGCATCGCCGGCCTCCTCAAAGCCGTGCCCGTCGCCGGGACCCTTCTCCAGGTGCAAGCCTGGGAAGCAGCGAGTCCTCCGCGCATCTCCCCGCGCATCCCCCTGCTCAGCACCCTGCTCAGCACCTCCCGGCAGCCACAGGTGCCGGCGCTGCGAAGGGTGCGAGCGCTGCGGGAGATGCAACAAGGCGCGGGGAGGCAGGGAGCGGGGGGCGGTGGAAGGGAAAAGAGGAGGAGGAGGAGGAGGAGGAGGGGAAGGAGGAGGAGGAGGAGGAGGAGGAAGGGGGGGGAGGACAGCTGATGCCTGTCAAAGCCGGAGCCGCCGCGCTCTCGCGAGAGCCCGCCCGGCTGTAGCCACGGGATGCGGGGCTCAGGTGCGCGCAGAGCGCAGCGCAGCGCGCCCGGCGCCGGGCAGCGGCAGGCAGCGGAGTGAGGAGAGGCGGGGGGCCGCAGGGAGCCCACCCCAGCCCCGGCCCCGGCCACCCCCGGCAGAGGCGGCCGAGGGGGCAGGGTCCCCCGGAGCCGCCACCGCCGCCGCCGCCGCCGCCGTCGTCCTCGTCCTCGGCATCCCTCCCCCCCTCCCCGAGCCCCGTCGGGAGGAGAGCGCCCCGAGAGCACTTTTGCCCCGACTTGAGGAGTGTTTGTGGATTTACATGCCAAGCCTTCAAGATGATGTCCATGAACAGCAAGCAGCCGCATTTTGCCATGCATCCCACCCTACCTGAGCACAAATACCCCTCTCTACACTCCAGCTCGGAAGCAATAAGAAGAGCATGTCTACCAACTCCACCGGTAAGGGACAGGCAGCTGCAGCCCTCTTCTTCCTTTTCTTTTCCTCCTTCTTGTTCTGTTCTTTCTTTCTTTCTTTCTCTGTTACGCACGCACGCACTCTTTCTCTCTCTCTCTCTCTCTCTTTCCTGTACACTGCATGTATGTGTATGTGCATTAATAAAAAAACCGCTGCGAGGCACATTTTGACAAGCGGCGCTTAATGTTTTTTTCATGTCTTCCTCTGCAATCATCTGAGCGCCTGTGATCTTTTTTGAAAGCGGTGTTCACACGAGTCTCCGACTTCATCCACTTTCTGTATTAATTTTTATGACTCGGCCTCTGAAAAGGAATGCGCTTTATGTGCTCTTGTGTTTGACATAATTCCCCAGCTGAGAGTTACAGATCCGTTTCTTCTCCTCCCTCCTCTTCTTCTTCTTCTTTTTCCCCCTTTCTTTTTCTTTCCTCCTTTTTTTTTTTTTTTTTTTTTTTTCCTTTTCATTTGTCCCCTTCGCACCTCTCTCTTTTTTTCCCGGATCCTCCCCCGCGCGACTCTTGGCTTCTCCTTTCCCTCCTTCGCTCCCTCTCGTTGTCGTCCCCCCGTCCCTCTCCCACCCCTCTCCCCCTCCCCTGCCCCTTCCCCGCGCTGTCCCCCGCTCGCTCGCCCCCCTCCCCACCCTCCGCATGCCTCCCCCGGCTCCCCGCTCGGTCCCCCCGACCTCCCTCGCCCCCCTCTCCCCTCGGGGGCTCCCCCCCGTTGTCCCCCGTCCCCTGGCCGCCGGTCGCCCCCTTTGTGCCCCGCGGCGCCCTCCCCCGCACCCCGCTCTGTTTTGTGTCCCTTTGCAGCTGCAGAGCAATATCTTCGCCAGCCTCGATGAGACCCTGCTGGCGCGGGCCGAGGCTCTGGCCGCCGTCGACATCGCCGTGTCGCAGGGCAAGAGCCACCCCTTCAAGCCCGACGCCACCTACCACACCATGAACAGCGTGCCCTGCACCTCCACCTCCACCGTGCCCCTGGCGCACCACCACCACCACCACCACCACCACCACCAGGCGCTGGAGCCCCGGCGACCTCCTCGACCACATCACCTCCCCGGCCCTGGCCCTCATGCCCGCCGGGGGGGGCGGCGGAGCCGGCGGGCGGCGGCGGCCACGACGGGGCGGGCGGCGGCGGCGCGGCGGGGCCGGCGGCGGCGGCGGCGGGGAGGCGGCGGCGGCGGCGGCGGCGGCGGCGGGGGCGGCGGGGGCCTCATCTCGTCGTCGGCCCACCCGCACCCGCACATGCACGGCCTGGGCCACCTCTCGCACCCGGCCGCCATGAACATGCCGTCGGGGCTGCCGCACCCGGGGCTGGTGGCCGCGCACCACGGCGCGGCGGGGCAGGTGGCCTCGGCGGCGGCCGTGGTGGGGGCGGCCGGCTTGGCCTCCATCTGCGACTCGGACACGGACCCGCGGGAGCTGGAGGCCTTCGCCGAGCGCTTCAAGCAGCGCCGCATCAAGCTGGGGGTGACCCAGGCCGACGTGGGCTCGGCGCTGGCCAACCTGAAGATCCCGGGCGTGGGCTCGCTCAGCCAGAGCACCATCTGCCGCTTCGAGTCGCTCACCCTGTCCCACAACAACATGATCGCCCTCAAGCCCATCCTGCAGGCCTGGCTGGAGGAGGCCGAGGGCGCCCAGCGGGAAAAAATGAACAAGCCCGAGCTCTTCAACGGGGGCGAGAAGAAGCGCAAGCGGACTTCCATCGCCGCCCCGGAGAAGCGCTCCCTGGAGGCTTACTTCGCCGTCCAGCCCCCGGCCCTCCTCCGAGAAGATCGCCGCCATCGCCGAGAAATTGGACCTCAAAAAGAACGTGGTGCGGGTTTGGTTTTGCAACCAGAGACAGAAGCAGAAAAGGATGAAGTTTTCCGCCACCTACTAAACAAAAAGAAAAAAAAAAAAAAAAGAGGGGAGGGGGCCGGGAGGGGCGGCCCTGGCTGCGGGGAGAGGGACTGTGGTTTTTTTTTTTTTGGGGGGGGACACGCAGGGACCGCCGCTGTCCCCCGCGAGGCCGTGGGAAGCTGCCGGGGACCGAGGGACGATGTAGAAATAAACGCGAAGTACTCGAAGAGAGGGGGTGCGGGGGGGGGGGGGGGAGTGAGGGGCGGGGGGGGGGATGCGGGGGGAGCCGCTCTCAATTATTAAAACGCAAAGACGCCGGGGACACCACCGAGAAGCAGGAGGAGGGAGGAGGTGGAAATGCTCTAGGAAGCCGCGGGGGTCACTTCTGCAGCCCCATCCCCCTTCTCCCCCTTCTCCCCCCCCCCCCACTCCCAACTCAGATCCCCCCCCCCCCTCCGGCAGAAAGTGGGAGAAAGAGCAACTTAGAGCGTAACCACACAGACACACACCAATAAATACCGTGACAGCAACAGCCACAAACCGACCAACCTAAGTCACAACTTTCAGAAGGAAAACAAAAAAAATCCGAACAACAAACCCGAAGGCGAAAACTGTCGGTGACGATGCTACTGCGTTTGTTTTGCTTTGGGTCTCTTTGCGTTGCTTTTCCTTTCTTAAGAGTTTTCTTTCTTTTCCCTTTGCTCGGTAAAGGAGGACGGCGGTGGGGGCTGTGGGGTTGCTCGATTTGGGGGCGGCTTTTGTCTTTGGTTCTGGCTGTTTGGCGTTGGTTTATATTTTTTTTGGTTGTTTTTGTGATTTTGCTTTTATTTATTTACTTATTTTTTTCTCCTCGAATGCTGTTTTTCGCGAGGCTTTGGCGATGGGTCTTGTCTGCGCCGGGGGAGCGGAGGGAGCCGGGCTGGGGGCCGGGACTTGGGGCCGGGGCAGGGGCCGGATCCGTGCCTGCCCCTCGGTGCTGGGCACCCGGAGCGCAGCCGCTCGGGAGCAGCCCCTTTGCTCCCCGCTGCTGCCGCCGTACCCCCAAAAGTTACTTCCGAGCCCCTTTGTCTCTGCGGGGTTGGCTCTCCCACCCCTGCCCCAACAGGGATGCTCCCTCCGTTTCCCCTAACCCCGAGAGGAGGTGCAGAGAGCTTCAGCAGGGCTCGTGTCCCCCGGCACCCCCGTAAAACCGCTGGATTTGGGGTTCGTGAGCAAGGTCCCGGCCCGGCTCCCCCTGAGGGTTGGGGGTTATTTCAGCCGGGCAGCGACCGCAGCCCCGGTGCGAGGAGGCAGGGGCTGAAATGACATTTGGCTCAGTGGCAACGGAAGGGGCTCGGAAGTCGTTTGGTGGAAATAATACACCTTTTGGGGGGGGGCTGCTGGCTTTTTTGGGGATGGGGGTGGGGGAGTCCGTTTGCACTATCCCAGCCTCCCGGCTCGGCAGCGATGCTATTCCGCAATAACGGTGCTGGTACTGCTAGGCAGGGTGTCTCGCGGATCGGGGAGGGGGGGGAATAAATAAGAAAAAAAAAAAAAAAAAGAAAGAAAAAGGTCAGAGCTCCTTATGTGAAACGCCAGCTAGGTGCAGAAGCCATTGCAGGGTCCGGCTGTTACGGAATGACTGTTAATGCTTTTAAGTAAGGCGGTATCTGTGAAGGGAAAATACCCTCCCGTCTAAATCAAAACAAACAATAGACTGAAATTATGCATGACCTAAAAAAGACAAGGAAGAAAAAAGGCATAGAAAGATCCGTGATAAAGTCTCGATATTATTTATTTATTTAACTATTTATTTTATTATTATTAATATTATTATTATTATTATTATTATTTTGTGTATCATTGTTTGCAGCGCAAACATTCTATGCATTTTGAAACTGAGCACTAAATAGACTAGCTTCTGGTAGAATCTTTTGTGGATGGTGTAATTTCACAGTTTAACTGCCTGTTTTCACCGAAAACACAAACATTCTTGTCACGTTCTTGTATTTAGATTTAAAAGAGGTAAAAAAAAAAAAAAAAAAAGGAAAAAAAAAAAAAGAGAAGGACGATTGTAAATATTTTCTTTAATGCACAAAGAAAAAAAAAAAAAAAAAGGTTACAAACTGCAACCACGTGTGGATCCTGAAATGTCTCACTGAATAATCTACCTGTCCATGTATGTTTGCTGAGCTTTCTCCTTGGTTGTGTCTTTACTATATTACTTTTATTTCTATCAGAAATATTTCTGTACGCCAAAATACAACAGGGAGATGCGTCCCAGCATACTTACAAATAAATCAAACGTGAAAACAGAATAGTTATTATTATTGGGTGCATTTAAAAAAATAATAATAATATTTCCGAGACACGGCTGGTAAATTCAAAGTAGAGCAGTTAGCCGATAGGACTAATTCTACCAAAAAGAAAATAGTGAGAGATGTATTTTTCTGCTAAATCCAGAAATCATTACTTTGAGATAGCTCTTATGTGAAAATCGGTGCTCTGAATAAAATTAACTATATATTAGCTGCGTGTGTTTCTTGAAGTTTATTCTATAACTGCAGAATATAAATCAAAGTAAAATTTTAAGAAGGACTTCTGAAGTATTTCTTTTCAGTTTGCTGGAAAGGATTATGCACCTACAAAATATGTATAAAGAAGAAAAGCTTGGGTGGTTTCAGGTTTATATGTTGTTCTGACTGGCCTAATTGCACTTAATTATGTAACAAAATACTTTATTTTTATTTTGGGTTAATAAATATGAAAATCCTAAACTGATCTCTCCTTATGTTGTAAATGCCATTGTTCATTAGGAACGTATAGGATGCCACCTACTGCTTCAAGTGATCAAAGAACCTCTTTCTATTTTCTGATGACCTGTGACTAGATCAGATGCCAAATGTAAAAAGTTACTTAATAGCTGGGATTATTTCTTCTGTAGACATATTTTAGCCAAATCTTTTTGATTTCGCCGGTAAATCTGTGAATCAAGACACGTGATGTTCAGAAAAGAATAATACGTTCAAAAAAGCTGTGATTTTAAACAACTGTTGATGTTGAAAAATAAGCACTAAAGGTATTTTTAAAAACATAGATCTCGTCCACCGGAAATTGACTTGTTTCTGTTGTTACTAACTTGAAATGTCATCAGAATTTTTAATAAATGCATTTGTAAAAATATTATTTTATAGAAAAGTATTACCGGATATCATTTTTGGAGAGTCAGGAATGAACAAATAAAAATAATTACCAACGTTGTTTTTTTTTTTCCCCATCTGCCCCAGATGATTAAAATGTTACAAGCGAAAACACATTTGTATTATACATAATGGGCAATGTATGTATTGAAAAGTTAAGGAGTTTGTTTTGTAATCAGTACAATCCTTATCTAGTACAGAGAAAAAACAATACGTTAATAAACCAGATCATGAAAATAAAAGCTTTGCAGGGTTTCCTATTTTTTTATGGTAGGAAACTGTGCAAAACCGGAACGGTCTGCTTTCCGTCGGATGAATCTGAATATTTCATAAAAAAAATACACGAAATACTCATGAGGTGTTTTTAATAAATGCCTCGCTAAACATATCTCAGGAAATAAAACTGAAAAACAAAAGAAAAGTGTGTATATTCGTGTTTGTAAGGATGAACAGAAGGAGCGCTAAAACTTTTGCTTCCTTGTTAAAAAAAAAAAAAAAAAAAAGGAAAGGAAAGGAAAGGAAAGGAAAGGAAAGGAAAGGAAAGGAAAGGAAAGGAAAGGAAAGGAAAGGAAAGGAAAGGAAAGGAAAGGAAAGGAAAGGAAAAAGGAAGAGGGAAAAAAGGAAAAAGGAAAAAGGAAAAAGGAAAAAGGAAAAAGGAAAAAGGAAATGCCGTCCCCGGGTGAGCCCTCCTAGCCCCCGGGTCCCAGTCCCTGCGCTCCGGCGGCTTCCAACGGGGCTTGGGCAGTCGCCAACGGGCTAGCGGTAGCCGCCTTGGTTCGTGCTCGCCGGTGCTGTTCACACTCTCTTGGGCAGGGTTGGGCCAGCAAAAGGGCTCCCAGCCAGGGTTTGGGGTCGGCGGCGCCCCGCTGCCCGGCCGCCGCCTGCCCTCCGGGTCCGTCCGCAGGTAACGGGACACAAAGCGCCAGCTGCCCCGCGGTGCTCTGGCGTTTCCCAAACGGTTTAACCCCTCCCCCCGGTTATTTATGGCTTGCTTTTGAGCCGGTGCTATTTTTTAAGGCTTTATTGTATTTACCTGCTGACTCCGAAGAAGAGAAAAGCCTAATTGATTTTAACAGATCGGGCAGCAGAACTCCAATCCGCATGGGAACCTGTTTCCACCTGCGAGACAGGCAGATTATTATCAGTAATTATGTTATTTAAGAGTTGATAAAATATTAGAGCTCGCTGCCTGCCGCCTCGGCCCCTTCCTTCCCCAGCCCGGCCCCACGCCGGCAGAGCGGCGGTGCTGCAGCGCCGCTTCCATCACGTGCGGCGCGGAAGGAAGGGTTGCTGCAAACACAATTACACAGCCGCCGTTAATAATTCATGGCCTGAGATTTGGAAAATTAATAAAATGAATTATAACAAGAGGCTAATTAAAAACTTTAGTAATTGTTGTCAAGACAGCTTGATGGGAGGCATGCTGCACGACACCCCTCCCCACCACCACCCCTCCAGCTTCCCCTTCTTCCTTCTTCCCCTTCCGCTTTTGGGAAACGTGTTTTTTTTTTTTTTTTTTTTTTTTTTTTTCCTCCTTTGCAACCCCCCTCAGCACCTGAAGGAGGCTCGGTGCGGGGGAGAAGCGGGGCTGGCAGTGGGTGAATATATATATATATATATATATATATAGGTCAGCTCCAATGGGGATGGGACCAGGGTGGTAGAACTACAAACAGACCTCTTTGCGTTGTGGACAAACGGATGGATGGATGGATGGATGGATGGATGGATGGATGGATGGATGGATGGATGGAGGCATGGAGGGAGGAGGTATGGAGGGATGGAGGCATGGAGGCATGGAAGTGATGTGTATATGGATGGATGGGTGAATGGATGGGTGGATGGATGGATGGATGGATGGATGGATGGATGGATGGATGGATGGATGGATGGATGGATGGATGGGTGGGTGGGTGGGTGGGTGGGTGGGTGGGTGGATGGATGGAAAGGTAGAAGGGTGGATGAATGGGTGGATGGATGAATGGATGAAATCCGAGGCTCAAAAGTTCATTTAAAATAGGATCTGACATATAAATCTTCGATGAAGCAAAGAGAGCAGCAGCCACCGAAAGCTGCCCAAGCCCTGCCCTCAGGAGAACAAACGAGGGCTGGGGACAAGCAGGGGACAGGCAGGGCACGCTGGCCTCCGCACACTGCTGCGCACTTTGCGCCTCTGTTTTCCACCCCTGCCCTTCCTCCTGTAGGCTGCGGGCACAGCTTCCAGCCGGCCCCAGCGCGGCTGCTGCTGCGGGGCGGGGTCTTGCCGGTCCCAAATTGCTCTCTGGGCTTCCCCTCTGGGAAGATATTCGTCCTCCTTTGAACTGAGCTTTAACTCCTTCGGCCTGCTCGCCTAAGTCTGCCGGAACACCTCGAACTCTGGAGGAAGGGGGAGGGGGGGGGGGGGAATAATAAAATAAAAAGTTCTTACACGCTTCTTTTTAAATATATATACTGGGAAGCGAGGCGGGGGGGTCACTTAAAAAAAATCTGATCTCATAAGAAGCTCTGAGGACGGAAGCGTTCAAAAGGCGTCATATCAAAACTAAACACCTAAACTAAAACGAAACTAAACAGCGCTGCCACGCTGCGGGGAAACTGTGACTTGGCCCCGATGTGCTTTGTCGCGTCCCCCGGGTCGCCCAGCCACCGGTCCCCCCTGGCCGCCAAGGCTGCGGCACCGAGCAGCGGCTGCAGCCAGGGTATTTTGGGCTGCCAGCAGCCCCATATCCTTCTCACAGGTAAAAGATAGAGGGTTAAAAGTGTAAGCCAAAGCTAACACCTGTGAAGGTTTTTTATTATTATTATTATTTATTTATTTTGTTGCATTTTATTTATTATTATTATTATTATTATTTCCATTCCGTCCTCTTTTTATTTGCAAAAGATGCTCCTTGACGAGAGGATAGCGTGTCAACATGAGCACGTCTTTGTACGGGCTGCGTCGAAAGAAGACGAGGCGCCGATATCTGTAACCTAGTCCTTGATTACGGTCATTAGGTAAACGGAATTACTACCAAAAGTTTGTTTGGTAACTAATTATAGCTCGCTAAATCTCTGCCTCTCTTCACTTCAGCATAATGTATACAAACTTTTGTACACGCAGATCAGAATAAAACAAAGTGTTGACAGCATCCAGCAGTGGAAATTCACTTACACAAGACTTTTTTTCACTGAAGTGTTGACAATAAACATTTAATGAAGGCAGAGACTTGGATGTCTCCAGACAGTGTCAGAATACTTTAAACAGACCATTAGCATGGCTTCTTCTACTTCAAACAGAGCACACTATACCATAACATTATAAAAATACAAAGTATGAAACAAATAATCTGTTTATACAGATATTTTAAGCTGTTTTCACCAGCTCTGACATCCCCTGTATTTAGTAACAGAAACTTACTCATTTCAGATTACTCGCGCTTAAAAAATGTTAAATACAGTTAATGCAATATTAATCGCCCTTTGGTGATATAAAATGCAATATTTTCAGGCAGCTATCGAGCTTTTCTAGAGGAAGAGCTGATGAAAACAGTCACAGCTGAATAGTGGAGAGAAAAAGCTCTGTATTTATTGCTTTTGTTTGGCTTTTGGCTACAGAGACAGGAACATTCTAATGGGGTAAGGACATTTATTTTATCTGCAATCTATTGCTGCTAGAGCAGGAGTGGCAGATGGGGTTTGGTGTTATATTCACGGAGTAATTTAGAGCAAATCCTAATAACTAATAATGATTTATGTTAATTTCAATCACTTATGTGACTTTATTAAAGCGCTGCTGTACGAGGAGACCAGAAAGGGCGAGGGGAAAGAGGGGGGAAAGAGGCGAGGCTGGGGTGAGCTGGGTCTGCCTGAAACCGAACCGCGGGCTGGGAAAAAAGCTTCAAAAGGCTGCGTGATCGGTGCCTGCCACATCGCCCACCCGAGGAAGCAGCGACCAGCACCAGCCACGGCTTTCTTAGGAGACTGCGTGTCGTCAGCGCTAATTTCTTACAGAAATGCCCCTTGCAGCAAGCCCAGCCGCCTACGGGAGGCAAACAAAATAGAGGGAGAGAGAGGATGAGGCAGAGCGGGCGTGCGGGAGAGGCTTGCGTTATGCAAAATGTATTGATTTGTGTGCAAGGACCTGCCATGCTGATGTGCTGGGCTCCCGAAAGAATAGAGGGAAGCTCCTGGCAGCACAGCTAGCAAGACCCCAAATATGCACCGTGCCAAACTTTTATGCCGGGCTGCTTCGGCGTGGTGGAGGTCTGCAGCTCTCTGCTGACATTGCCTCAGCTTTACTCCTCACCGCAAAGCCCTGGGAATCTCTTCTCCACGGGATTTTATATTCTTATTGGGAGGGGAAAAAAAAAAAAAAAGGCGATGAGCCTTTCTTATTTTCCCCCATCACCTTCCCTTCCATTAACCACTGGTGAGACCGGGGTGCACGCACGTAACCGCAGGCGCACATATCCTCGGTTGTGCACTGGAAAGGGAGATGGTGGCAAAAGCGAGGAAATCTCAGCCCAGCTCTTGCTGCTCTGCATAGGATCGGTTTGATGTAGCAGAGAGGAGTACTTGCAGGATTTTGAAAGCGAGGGTGCTCTTCCCTTCTGGCAATTTACTTTCCCAGCTACCTTTATGCGTTTTTCTGCCTTAAGGCATACAGTCTGAAAGTAAAACAACATCAAAGCTCCTTATTAACACTATTTTCCTGAAATCAGAAGATGAAGCTACCTGAAACGTTTAATCTAGTGTTAACATTTATTTCCCAACAAAACAGCCAGAACAAAGTTCAAAAGAGCTAGGGCAGTTATCTACGGGAGACTAAAAGGCAAAGTGCAGGGAGTGATTTATGTTTCTGTCAAAACCCTTGAAACGGATTAAATAAACCTTATGTTTCGCCTCATTCCCAGCCACCGCATCGTGCATTACAATTCCCCTCTCCAAAGAACAAGCCAGGGGCTGGCTTCACTCCCTCTGTGCCAGGTGCCATCCCCTTGCAGAGAAGAGTTTCCTAACTTTTGCAGAAAGCTGCCTTTTCTGCTCTGCATGCTAAATGCGGGTGGTTTCCTTGCAATGCGATTTGTGCGTTTTATTTATAAGGCTTTATTTATAGCAACGTGGGTTTTATTTTTTTCCTAAGTAGGGGGGAGACCCCCAAAAAACATGAACCCTCTGTTTTGTGGATTGCTTCTGCTGTCTCTCGCGTCTCCTTCTTCTGCCAGCCGCTCAGCTCTGTCCCCCCTAAAGCCTCCGGTTTCCAAAAACCCTGCTCGGGGCGGTGGGCGGTGGGCTCCGGGGCGGCTTTGCTGTGTTAATGGCCCTGGGGTACGCCCGAGGTGCCATCTCAAGCTGCTGCGCACGCCATATGTCAGGCCGTTAGCCACATGGATCTATTAATCAAAGGGGGAGGGGGGGAGAGGGAGAGGGAATCGAGGGGGGAGCTTTCAATACCCCTCCCCATTTTGCCGCATACGCTCTCCTTTCATTTCTCCGGGATGCAAAGAGCCAAAGCACCTCGACCACGCAGCTGTAATTCTCTTTTGATCCGCTCTTTTATAGCCCCGTGTAAACAGCTCAGGCCAGCCGACAGAGAGATTTGAGGGGGTGTGTGGGGTGTGTGTGTGGGGTTGTGTCTCGTTTCCCCCTGCAGAGGATTTAGTTGTAAAGTGCTGCTCAACTTGTGCCACAAAAGGGGGGTGCCGGTCCTCCCCTCCATCTCCAGCCTCCTCCCTTGCGGGGTGCTCCAGAGGGCGAGATGAGCACCCCCCCACACCCCCGGCCACGGGGCAGGCTGGCAGCCGGAGCTCGGACCGTCTCTGTCCTCCTTCTCCTGTGGCCTGTCACCCCATCGCAGGACATCACCACTTCTTGTACCGGAGCTTTGCTCCGCGGTGACTGAGCCCGCAGGACCCCCAAAAGTCCCGGACCCCCCAAAAGTGCCGGGAGCAGGGGAAGGAGAAGCCTGCGCAGGACGAGAGGTGTAAAAGCCCCCTCGTGTGGGAGTTTTTCGTGCTTTTTGACGCTGTCCTAAGAACGGGACCTGCCAAATTTCTGCGGTTCATGCGAATAAAGATGCTCCCATACGTCTAAGGCGAGGGTTTGCACCCCAGGAGGTGCAGATGCTCCCGGGGCTGATCCCTGCTCCCTGCCTGGAGGATGTTGGGGGTGTCATAGGGGTCAGTGTGAACATGCTCACACGGGCTCCTCCTGGCTCCCGGTGGTCAGCTATAGGTGACACGCTGCAATCAGTATCCTCAGAGTAACTTTAGGACCGCACAATTTTTGGCTTTTCTTCCGTGATGCGGGAAGAGGGACATTAAACCGACCGGTCTTCCCCTCGGAAATAATGCGGCGTGAAGTTTTGCCGTTCCAGGTTATCCTTAAAAAAAAAAAAGCACGACGGGGGTGGGGGGTGAGACGGGTCGCCGTGGGGTGGAGGTTGGCAAGGACGGGACCGCCGGGGTGCGCCAGCAGGATCCCCTCGGGGGGATCGAGCGGTGGATCGGGCAGATCCCGCCGTGCCAGCCCCGCTCTCCAGGCCAAGCTGCACGCACGGATGGGCTGGAAATGGTTGAAAAGCGCCCGGGGGAAAGAAAAAGACGTGGGCTAGTCCAGGGACACGGAAAGCACTGAGAAAGTCTGCTTTTTCGTAGGTTTCCATAAAACGCACAAGACCGTCTCCCTTGCCAAAATTCCCCCTGATGGTGCAGGGAATGGCAGGGAGGCAAGTTAGAGTGAAGAAGGGTTTGAGACAGTTTCGGGTTGTATTGCGCATTGAATAGTCAATGCTCGAGTCAGTCTTTAAAGCAGACTTATTTGCTGACCTTTTTTCCCCTTTTTGGAGGATGGAAAAATAATGAGCGCATACGTGCTTAGATCCAAACCTTGCACCCGGAACGTTTTCTTTAACTCAGATTGCATTTAACCTGAGATAAAGAAAATGAAAGCCTTTCCAAGCAATACTTTGCATCAAGACAGAAGTAAATGCACGGTCTGAGCGTCAGCTGATGCTGCATTTCCACCTAGCTAGAGAAAGGCTCTTATTACCTTTAAATTTTGGTGCACACACCACCCATCATTTTCTTCCTCTATTTAAAAGGTAACCCATATATCTGTCGTTTTAGGTTTCCAAAGACTCGTAACTTAATTCCTTCAGGCTATTCATCAGCACAGTAATTAAACTAGCAAATGGATGTAAATAAAGTGAAATTGGTTTCATGACAGATGAGCCGAAGAGGCCTCTGACATGAAACAAGCCAGGACAATAATTATTTCTGCACCGGGCTATATGAGGAACTCCATCTGGATTTATTAGGTGCTGCAAGTTATTTGCTGGGAGCAGGCAAGACAGGAGGACTCACTTTAATTTGACAGGATTTTTTTTTTTTTTGCATCCTAAGTAGGTTACAGAAAAATAAATCTGGAATTAACTTTGGCAATACTATGAGAAGGCTCTACCCAGTGTAAGAAACTCGGTAGGGAAAATAGGTAATGGAATAAAGGTTTATTAAACAATTTCTTCCCGAGTGCTAAGTGGAAGGGAATCTGCATTAAAATCCTGCTCTCGAGATCTCCCCTATTAAATTACAACCCAGATCACTGAGGCGGGCAGCGTGTTTCCCCTTTCTACGAATATACATGCGGTGCAACAGAAAGTAGGCAGATTTGGAGAGCCTGGGAATTCTGGAGAGCTTCTCTTAAATAAAATAATTATAGTCTCAGCTAAACGGTGCCTGGCAAGATGCCTCCACTCCCTCTCCATGAAGGAAAAGTTTTATACCTGCGGAGAAGAGGGGAAGAGGGGAGCAGAGAAAGGGGCTGAGAAAGGGAGGGTATGGAGACTGCAAGGCTCAACTGTAATTGGAGCCATCAGGTCCAGCTTGGAGTGGAAGTAATATACAGAATAAATAAAAAAAGGGCTCTCACAGCAGGTGCAGATTAGTCCCTTTTCCCCTGAAAAGATTAGAAACGGCCTGCTTTATGCTTAAACGTACTGTCAATTATTTAAGCGCCCCTTCGTGATTAGCAAGTAAAAGTAACGCTCCAGAGCGCTGGAGAAATGAAGCAAGAATAACATCGCCTTCCCACGGCTCACGTCGCCTTTCCAGCACATGCCCAGCTCCCTGCCGGCTCGCATCGCTCATCCCGGGGAAGTCTGCGAGCCGCTACACCTGTGGGGTGGGGAGGGGGAGAAGGGGGAGAGGGAGGGGATGGGGAGGGAGGGAAGGGGCAGGTTCAGAGGGAACAATTCCGCCGGCGATGCTGTGCAGGCTGCAGCCCAGCTCTGTGTCAGAGGCGCTTTGGGGCTGTGGGAGAGATTTTCCCAAGAATGCTGGACCCTCTGGGGGCAGGACAAATAAATAAATAAATAAATAAATAATCCGGCAAGAAATCCCAAGTAAAAATAAACCCCCAAACCAAAGAAAAAAAAAAGAAAAAAAAAAAAAAAGCACCACACTCTACAAACCACCCTCTTTGAACGGGCTGAAAATGAGCCGGGGATGCCTGTGTTTGCAGACGGCAGTTTGATCAGAGTTCATATCTGCCTGCAATCAAGTCAGAGGCGTTTTTCCCCCTTCCTCCTGGAAGGGACCGTGATAACTGCAAAGCCGGGGAGACGTCCTAAAGGGACCGAAATCCCCTTATGTCTGAAGCTTTCCCTTTTAACACACACCAGACTAATTATTTAAAAGTTCTTATAAAATTAGAAGACATAGCCCGGTCCTTTAATTAGAATACAGTGTGAATAGGGATAGCATATGGAGGGGAATGTCAAGAAGAGGGTGCTGGGGGCAGATCCTAGGAAATCTGTATTCATTTCTGCCTCCTATTTGTTCAGTAATCTCTACCATCATAACTAAATCTTGGAGCACTGATGTAGTTCGAGTTGTTGTTGACTCAACGTCAAAATTCAATCACTGGGGGTTTTGCATCAGCCGGGCTACTTATTTGTCTAATAAATCCGTCATTTTGTAAGAAAAATATTTGAGCAGCCGTACTTGACCTCTTGGTATCCACAAGCCACATTTATTTCTACCAGTTTACAAATGCAAAATGGAGATGATCATCTTAATGCCTCGAGGTGCTGTGTTGATTTCTGATTGGATTTTAGATGGAAATGTCTATTTTAAATACCCCGTGATTAAATTGTACATATAATAGAATTCATGCCTCTCGAATCAAATCCTGATTTGTAAACCCCGATTTTATATTAAAAGAAATATTACTTAAGGATAAATTGTTTTCTTAAATACTTTGTTAACACTCCTTACCCTCTACCCTACCCCCCCCCTCCCCCAAACCCACACATCTCCCATCGCAGGGTTTTAGTATAGCCAGGATATTTCTCTTAAAAATAAAATTTAAAAAATTAGTAAAAAAAATAACTTTTTTTTTTTTTTTTTGACCCCTGGGCCACCCGGTGATGATTGTGAGGGGGGAAACAAGGATGGGATGGAAAAGCATGCGTTGGGGAGCGCTGGGAGCCTGTCTACCTTTAGTTCTTATGTATAAACCTGTCAAAAAGGGGGGCAGGCTGCAGAAGTTGAATTGGAGATAACTTTCATTGGGGGGGGGGGGGCGCGTGCTTTCATTTTGGGGAGAGGTTCAGGAAGGGGAGGGTGGAGAAATAAGGTGATTGTTGGGCTGTGCGGGGCCAGGGTTGCTCCTGGTGGCAGCTGCCCCTCCTCCCCCCCTCCCGGAGCTCCATCATGAGCAGAGAAGGGAAGGAGTGGTGGTAGTGGTGGGGGGAGCGAAATATTTCAGCATATTGAAAATACTAATGTTGGCTTGTAGGAATTAATGTAATGGGCTACCGTTATTAACAACTTATAAAGGCTTAAATCAATATAAATTAATTTAATTATGATTTCTAATTGCATTATGCATGATCAATTTGAAACACTACATTAAAGATAATTAGAGCAGGGTGCTAGTCACTAATCACTTCCCTAATAGCTTAATGAAAAGGAATGTCGTGTATTACCTATGGGGTAGACCCATGAAATAATAGAAATGCTTCTTTTTCGATGGAAGATGATTGTACATTTTCATAGGCATTTTAATCGCTTTGTTGCAAATACAAATCAGAGTCGTACTTTATATAGACATATATATGGTCTGGCTTAAATTTTATTGGTGTTGACTGAAGTGCTGATATCTTATGAGCCCATCTATTGATGACCTGAAGGAAGACTAACTTTTATGTAAAAGTATCATGCTGTCCTCAGAAGCTAGTGCCAAGAGGTCACCGTAGATGGAGGTCCTAGCTTAGCATAATGGGTTTAACATTTCCATGACATCATCAGGGAATCTGAAAAGGAGTCTAAGGATAATCAGAGTGGTCATTCAGAAGCAGAGTAAATATTTTATGAGGATATATAGAAGACAGGAAAGAAGGTGGTCAGAAAGGTGAATCTCTACTTCTTCATGCTCTGTGAAGAAGGCTTTTCACTTGGTACCAATTTTGATTGAAACCTTGTGTATTGTTAATACAAGAAAAGGCAGAGCATGACCCTTGGAGGGGTGAATCCTGATTTGTTTTTAGCTGTGATCTAAATATATTTGTATTCTTGGTCACCTTTGCAGATTATTCCTTTTCAGATTATATAAGAGCAGTTAACTTACTTTTTAGATTTAAATCCTAACATGATTCTTCATTTCCACTGCATATTGTCACTCACTCAGGGGTCTGTTCCTAGTTTAACAACAGTTCATTTAATGTTAAAATTAAAAGCAAGCAAAATAAATGAATACATTGTAAATGGATGGTGTGAGGCAGGCTAATTGAAATTTCTTTCCCCTGTGATGAGCTTTATTTTCATATCTCTGCCTAATAACTGAAGTGGAACTTGCAGCATACATCTTGGTTTGACTCATTATATAATTCATAGTTTTCAGAAAACTAGAGTGTAATTAGGAAAACTGAGATGTGAGGAGAGCAGTAAAAGAACAGTTGCACATAACACCCACATTTATCACAGCAAGACCTGTCTGAAGAGTTTTCCTTCTTTTAAGGCCTGACTGAGACCCAGAAGCCTTGGGGTTCTGTAGGATAACACCATCTGAATAAAAAGCAAAGGACTTTTGGAAGGAAAAGTTGCTGAAGGAGTATAACCTGTTAAGGATAAGATATTAGAAACATACTGATTATAGCACTGAACTGTGATGGTAGATGCTTCCATGGATGGAATGATCCCAGGGAGATACAGCTGTTGTTTTATTTTAAAAACTTGTTTAAAAGTGCACAGTAGAATTGTTACTTTTTCCCCATGTCCTGCAGAGGGAAGATAGCAGCAGAAATAAGCTTACTTTCATAAAAATTTCTATCTGTTCCAGTGAAGTGGGACAAATTGCAGGATCAGCCTAGTTGTTCCTAGTTGTTCACATGCTGAAATTACCTGCCAAGAGCCAGTGATAGACTCTGAAAGCAACTTATGGGAAGATTTAATAAAGAGCAGGCACCCCAACTTCTAGCTTCAATTTTCCTTAAAAAAAATCCTCCACAGAAGCCCTCGAGTTCTGCAAGGAAAGTTCTGATACATACATGTATATTGGAGTAGCAGTGAATGCACTTGGAGTCCCTAACACCTTGGACAAGGATGAGATATCAACACAGTTTAAAATACTGAGGTGACCAATGCAGACAAACTTTTGTGGCTCCTGTGTCACTTCAGCAGCACTCACTATTCCATCTGCCCTGACTTTACTGCCATGTTGATCCATTATCCCATGACCTCTGCCCTAAATTAAATGATTTCCACAACTATTGTTCAGGCTCTTGTCGGGAATGAGGCATCCCCTTGTATGACTTCCATAGCCAAGGAGCTCACAAGGAGAAAAACAGTCCACTGCATTTTGTAGATTGGCTCAAGGACTGAAACCTATACGTAAATTCACCCTGTGATACGATTTCATTTTATCTGCCATGAATAGAATGTCATACCTGTATAAAACTTTATAACTTAAGCTTTTCAGCCCAAATAGGAGCGTAGGAAGCCTTTTCTACAGAAATGTGTAAGAGGGGTGTTAGACAACGACTGTTTTTTGAGAATAGTAATTATACTTTTTAAATTACAAGCACAAATAAATTCCTTGCTTGTGTAGGAGACCCCTCAGCATCAAAACCTTGCTTATGGTTTGAATGGTTGAACTGAGGACTGTACAGTCTATATTTATGCTCTTCTTATGTATAACAATTGATTTTAGCACTCTGAACTAAGGATGGAGTGTGAGCACTGTTTATATGCCAGGGAAAGGAATGTAAGTAGTTGAATAAGAGACAGTGACAGCTGAAGTAGCCTTGTAGCTATGGAGCTATCTCATACTCATCTTTAAACTAAGTCCAGTAATTAATAGAAGAAATGCAGTCATGGTTCAAATTCACCTGTCCATCCTTTCAGGGAGCTTCTAAATGACTGGTGTGTTTGCAATCATGGCAATACATCACTTTACTGCATTAAGATCCATTTTTGAAAACTGTTTTTCCCAAGTCTTTTTTGTTGAATATAAAATCTATATTTCTCCTCACCTAAAATGAAAAGTTAGGAAAAATTTAATTCCTTCAAATATTTTTTTACTAAATTAGCATTTGCTGCCTCACATCTCAAAGCTGCCACTTTTCTGACTGTTTTTTTTTTTTTTTTTTTTTTTTTTGCACAAGTCACTGACAGCTGCGGGCAAATGTGTTAGCAGAAACTTTAATAAAGTCTTTGTTTTTAAGAGCTTCAAAACTAAGCTGGCAGTTTTGGTTCTTAGTAATAGAACTAAGTACATTTTGATCAGTGGCTTCTTTTAGTGCTGTGCAGATAGGATAATTGTGCCTGACCATGTTGTCATCGTGATGGTGAGCTGCTGTGCTCTGTGTGATATGTTGGATTGCAATACTACACTTCTGAAAAATTAAAACTGCTCAGAGACTGTGCCACAACAGCAGCTAATTGGACATTGGGTATCATGATTTTTTGAAAATGCATAGGGTAGTGTTAGAGAAGTTTTACAGTAATATGAAGCAGTAACAGGGAAGGTCTTTTCAGCATCCATGGGAGACTGAAGAGGATGATGCTCTTAGCATGCAATTAAATATTAATAATATGGAGAAGTTGGGCTAATTTTTATTCTCTAAAACATTGTTAATAGGTCTCAGTCTGATGAAGAAAACATTAGGCACATTGCTCTGTGTCTCACCTTTTTAACCCTGTTTGCATGTTTAAGTAAACATATCTTAAGATCTTTTGTGTTAGTGATTGCTGATAAAAACAAGCTGTATGTTAAATCAGTGCCAGGCTGAGGAGAGCAATGTATTCTGGTTCAGATTCATCTTATTGCAAACTGATTGAAGGATGATTGCCACCAACTACTCTTCATTGTTTTTGAAGAGCACATGGTTTGCTTGGCCAAAACAAAGGGCAAGAAAGCTTATGCACATCCACAGGAAAATGTGAAATCTTAAAAAAAAAAAAAAAAATCAGATTAGGAAACAGATGAATATAATGACCTTCCTTACTCTCAATCATATGCTGCCAGCTAAGTGTTTGAGTCTGAAAAATTGCACTAATGAAGCTATTTGAAGGCTTTTGTGGACAACTGCTTCCTCTTTGAAGATTAAATGAATGATGTTGATGTGATTAATCTTAGTACAGGGAGTGATGCAGCAGCCAGAAAATACCTTGGTGATTTTCATAATTAAACTGAATCAACATTTCAAAGAAATGCCAGTGTTATCACTTGTATATTAGAATTACATTCATTAGACAGAAGAAACAAATAATTTGAGCAAACAAGATTTTCCTTTTGGTGTACTGAGACTTCTGTCATGTCTCAGACTATCTTACTATAAATCATTATTGCTGTTTAATTTTATCTTTGCTTTTTCATTTTTTTTTTCCCATAACCACCGTTATGATTCACGGTTACTTGCTTTCTGCTTACTTATTTCTGTATTAAATAGCCTTTCCTAGTTTTCCAGTCAAAATTTCCTGCCCAGTATAGGATTTCAAATCACTGCCATTGAAAAAAGATGTGAATAGTTGCTGGTTTATGTGGCTAATGGTGTCAGACATTCCAATGAGCTTTATCTTTACAAGGACTCACCTATAAAGGATAGGACTAGTCACAGAATGTATAGAAGACAGGAGTGACAACAGTTCCTGCACAAGACTGAAAATTGCAAATAACAGTTCACAGTGTTTTGTGGAAATAACAGGTTGGGTCAGATTCTGAACATTTCGCTCATTCCCTCAGAGTCTTACAGCTTAGGTAGGACTGCCTGAAGAAATAGTCTTTAGCTGCTAAAGTGGCATAATCTGGATTCACATAATAAAGCAACCCTGAGTGGTCTTTTGTAGTGCATATTTAAAATATTTGAATAACTCTTGCACTATTTTGTAACATAGCGACCTTAAAGTATTAAATGCATTTCCCAATATATTTGCTTAAACACATGCATGCACACATATGCATGTGTGTACTCACAGACAGTAAACTTGTCAACCTGCCAAAAAATTTCAGTGTGATAAAAACAATGAACACCATAAAAATAGTCAGCCGCTCCTTTAATGCAAATGAAAGTGAAGGTGTAGGGTTAATGATTTTTGTGTCAACACAAATTCACTGTATCACTCTTTCTACCACTACTTCAGATTATTTGAAAGGTTTCTCTGTGACTTTTGGTAACCCTGATATTTACAGTGTACTTCTAGTCATTGCACAATCTTGCCTTTCACAGTTGCTTATCGGAAAAAAAAAAAGAATGACTTCTTTAGCCTGGTGGATAAAAAGACTATCTTTTCACCTGGAGGACCTCAATTTTAGTTCATTTTACAATTTGAAGAGGAATGAATGTGGTGGTCCCCACACAATCTCTAGTGGACAATAATCACCACCACCAAGCTGCAGTGTTCCTTTAAATCCAGTTGAAGGCAGCACATGGGTTTGGAATGCCCACTGATCCCAAGGAAAACCTTCATGTGTTACTCTCTGGATATGACATAAATACAGCATCCCTCTCACCTATCTGACCTTGAGTCCCTTCACCTACCCTTCACCATTTACCCCATTTCATCCTCATACCCCACCCCTCACTTCTTAACAGAGGAAACATTGAATTTGCTGTCATCACAAGAACTCATTTCATCTATACACGTTTCACTCTTTTTCTCTTTTCTGTGTTTCGTACCTTACATCTGGCACTAATCTGTACAGTGCTTTGTATGTGACTGAATCAGTGCTTCTTACCATCATAATAAATGTGGTTACCACCGGTACTAAGTCACCTTGAGGTATGAGACCCCAATGTACATGCTGTAATTAATGGCCTAAATGTGACTTCATAAGTACATCTGCTGTTCTGAGTAGCAGCTCTATATTTATCAGTCATTGCAGAGTGAACCTTGTGACCAAAGAAAATGGTCAATGAGCTATACATTTATCTCTCCTAGCTTTAAGGAGACAAATTGTCCAGTCTAAGCTAATAGTTGACTTCCGGTATTGTCCATAAATAGAGAGGTAGGCATTTCTGAATGGTGATCTATTTCATTTGAAGACAGCTGACTGTGGTAGTTGACCTGAATAGCTCTCTGGAGGTGCCCATCCTTTTATCTGGCTTCACCACAGACAGCAGGCCTGGGCAGATTAACCAGCCTTGGAGAGCTATACGTCCTCAACTCATCCTTTGTGACCTAGGTCTACCTGTCTTTCAGGCATGTCTCAAAAAAGGTTTGGAAATATCAGGAGTCTGTTCATTCAGGAATTAGTTTTGGATACAGATGTGTGAACATGACAATTCGTATATGGCCTGACTGCGACTGAAAGGAGCAACAGCAGACTGATGGGACAGATTTGTTGTACTAGAAGTTTTCATTGCCCTTTCAGAGATCCAGCTTGATTTTGGTGACTTTCAAGGGAGGTGAAGAAGGAGGGGGAGAGAGAGAAGGTACATGAAAAGAGCAAGAATCCCATTCCCCCATAATCAATAGCAAAATGCATTTTGTAGGAAGATAGCTTTGTTTTGGTTTAAGTTTTGCTACTTACACCTGCTCTTAAAAATTACTTTAATGGGAATCTCTCATACCTTTTTTTTTTTTTTTTTTTTTTTTTTAAGAAAAAAACCCTGCCTTCCCTTCCTCTCTCCCTTCTCACTCCAGAATTTGACTTTAGGTTACCTGAACACTGTGAGTCCTAGTTAAGAACACAAGTCAAGTACTGAGTTTGTGGACACTGCCAATGTGAGTATGCTTAACCTGATCATGATGGTGCTTTGCCATTGGGCTGGGGCATTGGAGGTGATTTATTGGCTTGGATGCAACTCCTCCAACCAAAGCAGGAATAGCTGAGATAAGTAGCCACAATAGGGAGCTCTCACAGAGAGGTAGTGAGGAAGCAACAGTCAATGAGTGACCAAGCAGTATTATTCTCCAAAGTCATATTGTACTATCTACACAGATATCACCAATTTAATTTGTGCAGACATAGGTATACTGATATTTTTGTTCAAAAATGGGCATTGAATCAGAGCTAGTTGTTAAGGTTCCATTTGGAGACAATGAAAAGAGAAAAACATAATTCAGTCCATCCCTGGACAAATATCTCATGCAGGTAGGATGAATCACTCCTTGGAATTGCCTATTTCTTTAATTTTTTAGAGGTTTAAAACTAGGGAGAACTAATCCTGGCCCTCTTGCTAAACTTTTATATGTTATCAGTAGTCATCTGATCATAACAAATGCAGGGAGGAGTATATAGTATAACACATAGCATACTCTACACATACAGACACACATATATATTTACACGTATATATATATACACACACGTGAATTGATATGGCTTCAGGAGCCAGAAGCAGTAGGGGGGCTTGAACCGGTTCATTTGGGAGAGGAAATATACCAAAAATATTTCAGTGGAAAACGTTTAAATTCAAAATTTGCTTCTCTGTTAGAGAAGATTTCCAGTCCAGTAGCTGTGGTAGACACTGGAAGTCCTACTTACTTTTTCAGACTCTTGAGCAACAGAAATATCAGAGTGGGTAGAAGCTATAGGTGAGCATTTATTAACTCCTAAGAGCTTGCTGTTGCACAGAAGAATTATGATTATTGGTTCAACTGCACTATTTATAGAAAATATTTAGTATGTATTGATAACACATTAGGAGCTTTAACAACACAGACAATGACAATGTCTTCAGAAACAAACACTTTAAAAGGGAGATAAGTTTCAGAATGAGAACATGTTGCTCTTCATCACATTGTTTATAAATACCATGGTCGTAAAAACAAGGAGGGGGATATCTTTTATCTTACTTTGACCGTGTAATGAACAAACATTCTTATTAAACAAGAAAGAAATATCACTGCAACGTATAAACTTTAACTTTGATCCATTTATTGGTGAAGTTCCTTAATGTATTACTTTTATGTATTACATGCATTTTTATTCCTGTACCTGTTTTAAAAGCACGAGAAAATAATATACTTAAAATATTATTTTATAACCACTTTGTTTTAAAATATTTATAGTAGTTGTTTATCCATAATAATGTTGTATATTTAACACAAAAATGAAAAAGGTACAACATTGTTGGCTTAAGGTAAAACTATGTGTTTATATGGTTTACATTTCAGTATTAATACTTAATGAGTATACAGATGATTTTGTTTCCTTTTAAAAGACCTTTTAAAGATGCTTATATTTCAAAATGACTGAAGAACTAGATTTTAGATGTTAAACTATAAAACAGTTTGTGATGAAATAGATATGGCCTTATTTTTTATAGGAATAGTCCATCCTTAGGTGGAACACATGCTAGGTGATACTGGTAAAAATGGTGCTGTTCCAGACTTTCAAATGTGTTTTACAGGTGGCAATGTGGAAGTCTTGGACAGAGTAGTGATAGGTTTTTCTGCTCAGTGGGTTAGGAGACTAAAAGAGCTTGGTTACATTTCTTACAGAGACAGCAACTGCCACTGGAGAGGCTGTAGGGTAACCAACATATCTATATGATGTGTTGGACTGGCAGATGCAAAACAGGACCTATATACTTTGCCTTTCTGAATTGCAGTTGAGGCCAGGCCTGACATCCTGTGTTAATGGAAATGGCAATAGATGATATACTGAGGAAAAGGAGTCTCTAGCAGACCTACTCTAGACGTTGATTTTACAAAGACATGACCCTGAAGAGTCTGTTTTTTCTTTGACAGCTATAAAAGAAATCTGGAATGACTGTCCTACTCATGGACATCTGTGCAGTAGAACTAAAGGTAAATGAGCTGAATCCTACCTGTGGGACCCAAGTCTAAAATTTAATTACTTAACCTTCTGTCTAGCTGACACTTCATCCTGGAAGACCCACAGAATATTTCAGTTCCTTATTCCTACTCACCCTCTGGATTTCATTGGGAAATTGGGCAACTAAATTATGATTTATAAGCATAAACTGATAGATCTCCATCTCCAAAACCAACAGTGTGTTGATGCCAGACCACCTAAACAAGTGGGTCTTACTGGTTTACAGGTGTCAGATACGCTCATTAAGACAGTTGGAGTTGATTGTGCTCTTTTCTCTAACAAAGACTAATCATTAGGTTACTTGTTCAAGGTTGGGGTTCAGGATTTGTTGTGACTTGAAAAGACTTGAACCTCATCCCAATGAATATACTGTTTATGACACCATTAGGTCAGTGGGGAGTAAAGGACTTATGTTCTCCCCTGTTAGAGATGGACAATAGTGTGATGCTCTTTAGTTATTGGTCACTGGGAGTGCAAAGAAATGTTAGCATATATAGGTTGGTATTTGGGAAATCCTTAGAGCCTGGTCTTTTCGCTTGGTATCATTTATGAATTTTACTGAAGAATTGCCTAAAATAAAATAGATGCACCTAAAAAGAAAAAAAAAAAAAAAAAAACAAACCAAAACAAAACTATTCACATTCTCAGTTTTCTTCCTTCTAGCAGAGAACACACATTTTCTTTGGCCTGCATTGAGTCACAGTTCCATAGAGCTTCCTTCCCTCTGGTCCCACTAATCTTGTGTTGTGAGAAGTCATTCCATTGTAACTGCAGTCCTCACTGTCAACCTGCTCTTTCAGATTACGCCCAACTAAATGCAGTGCATTTGCACTCAGCTCTCTAGACCTGCTGTCTATATTGGCTAAAGGTTGGATTCATTTCTCCTATTTTTGGCTTCAAGTGCTGTCTTAGATATTTTTGCATACGAAAAAAATGCAAGGTTGATCCAAAAGAAGATCCAAAGGAACACCCACATTTCATGTAGAAATCATAGCTATGATCCCCATTCACTTAGACAACTAGATAGACACATACATACAGACTTCTAAATTTATGTTGCTGCAGTGTGGTGTTGAATCTTGTACTCAAGGTTTGATTTGGTTGTCTATACCGAAGCCTCGAGCGCTGTTTCAAATACCCCAGGTTTATCTGTTTGAGGAGCTGATGGACACGACAGAGGATCTAAGTGCAACCTTTATTCCTCTGGCAACAATGGCAGCTAGAGGGCAGATGGAGGGCTACCCTAAAATATCTTATGCAGCTTTAAATGCCTGTGTACTGTCAACTGGATTAAGCTCCTAACGCCAATGCCTAAACTTCAGAGAGAGACAGTGAGATAGCAATATTCTGTGGCTAATGTTTCATAACAGCTATCTTTAAGTGAGTCCGCTCTCAGCAGGTAAACTCTCTGAACTGCTCTTTAGTGCCTTGCTCTCTCCAGTAATCAATTAGGAAGCCTAAGCACCCAATTTAGGCAGTTTGTGACTGCCTAATTAATGTTCTTAATTTTCCCAACTTCTAAAAAGGAATTAGGAGATGATATACATCCTTGAGACTGTGCTCAAGCAGCCAGTGTTTCATTATTAAAATTATACAGGAGTCTAAAATCTGCTTCTGGACAGTCTGATAATTACGTAAATCTTGATCTGCTATGTAGTACATGCCTATGAAATGTTTGGATTTTAAGTTATTCTAGCCAACACATTTATTGTGTATGCAATATCATATGAATAGGTTTAATTCCTGATATACCTTGCAGGTTTTTGTGGCCCCATAGATGCATAGGGGTTGCCAAGATATTCAGGTTTTGTTGCATAAAAGTAGAATAGAGCATATGCCTTAAGTTAAGTCTGTGAACTTGTTTTCATTTAAGGTAGAAATTTTGGATTTTTTTTTTTTTTTTTTTTTTTTTTTTTAGGGTTTTAAAACTGCATCTTTCACCAAAATGTTCTAAGCATGAGGCTAGTAGATTTTCTGGGGTTGGCTGCTCACAGTCTCTCCTTGTGAGATGTGATGTTCCACTTCACAGGGAGTGATTAAATATTCATTAAGCTAGCTAAAGAACAAGCTTTTCAGAAAACGGAGAGTCTGGTACTTAAGGCGGTCAACTGGGAAAAAGAGAGATCTGGATTCCAGTCACTGCTGTAATGATTACTTAGTATTAAATACATACACTGGTTCACGAACTGGAACCCAGCTTCTTCTTTCTCAGTAAGGGAAGGTAACTATCAAGTACTTCTCACTTTCTGTCTGTCTTAGTGATTACTTAATTATCCCAGAAAGCTCTAGCTGGGGAGAAGGGAGCGCTCCACTGGGAGGTGGGAGACTGTAGTTCAATGTGGCAAAGAAAACTACATGTGTATTACTTGGGTCCTTTATTATCCAAAAGCTAGAACAGGAAACCTCTTCTACTAGGAAGTTAAATGTTGTTGTAACTCGGGGTTTTAGAACTGTGAATATCAAATGGAAGATGACATCTCCTGTAATCCAAAATAAGTTGCAGAGTAAGGTGAAAGCTTAAGGTATATCCTTAACCTCAACATTTCTAGCAGCACTTCTTCCCTCGGCATGTCTTTCCTATACGTTTTATAAGGACTCAGGACTGCAGATTCTGCTACGAAAGCATATCTTTTGGAGAGGTGCTGTGACATTAAATAAAATTCCTTGCAGATTTGTCCTTTTGAGTAAAACTCAAAGACATTTTGCATTGTCTCTTTCTCTTTCTCTTTCTCTTTCTCTTTCTCTTTCTCTTTCTCTTTCTCTTTCTCTTTCTCTTTCTCTTTCTCTTTCTCTTTCTCTTTCTCTTTCTCTTTCTCTTTCTCTTTCTCTCTCTCTCTCTCTCTCTCTCTTTCTCTTTCTCTTTCTCTTTCTCCTTTCTCTCCTCTCTCACTTTCGCACTTTCTTTCTCACTTTCTTTTTTCTTTCTCTCTCACTTTCTCTCTTCTTATTTATTGATTTATTTTAAATGGTCATGTTTCTATGATGACAAATAGAAAATGATGTAAATTGATGCAAATTATTTGAAGTTTGGTACACCTCATTGAGATGAATGGCTCTGATTCAACAGTGCATTATTTAGGGACTTTCTGGGTTTTGCTGTATGGGATGATTGTGAATCATTACATTACATTAAGTCTGTGAACTTGCTGATTCAGGACATGGAATACCTATAGGTACTCAAGAAAACACGTGTTGGATGCTGAGAACCTCTGTTGTTACGTTGTGAGAGAAAGAAAAGCAAAACAAACATTGAATTGATTACATAACATATCAAAAAATTAAAAGAAGCAACTAGACAAATATTTTCAATGTGAAATTGAATATGATCTAGAGGTAAATTTGTACCTGGAAAGATGAATAACTGATTTTTATTTTATTTTATTTTATTTTTTTGCCTCATAAAGAATCTGAAAGAAATGGTTAAGGAAAAGGAAGGGACTATATTTATTTTTTTTTGCAAGAAGATATAGTAGACATGAACTACCCACTTTTTCATTTTTGTCTTTTCTTCTTTCTGTTCTTGGTTTCTGTCTCTGTGTCTCTCTCCTTCCTTCTTACTGTTAACCCTTTACCATTTCCTTTTATTTATCTCCTTTTTCCCTTCTTCTCTCTCTCCTTTCCTATTTTCCCTCTATCCAACCACATCCATTCCAGGCTCACTTGCACACAAAGACAATGAAAATCATCCTTAACAGAGGACTTTGGCTACATACTCACTCACAACTACATTTCCTGTCCTAGTAGTACAAAATATTTATCTAGAAAGCCATGATAGGATAGCTTCGATTCTTTGCTTCTGAAAACACTGTCTTTGAACTTTTCAGCCAGAGGAAGTTTTCTGTTGGCTATCAGTTATGAAAAACATGTTGGCTTTATTCATTTTTTGTTCTTATTCACTAAAGTTCAACAACCTGAAAGAAATAGCTAGGCCTTGATCATCAAATCTATTGAAAGCACAAAGGAAAAGAGAGGGTACTAGAAAAGAAAACTATTAGGCTACAGAAAACTAGCATATGCTCTGGCTGAAAGGGATCATGATTAACACTGAGAAGTGAATAGGAAGAGATACATAGCAAGATACAATAGCAAGAGATACAGAAATTCTCCCTACAGCCTCTGCATTTTTCTGCTGTTAATGACCTTTTTAGTTTTTAAACACGTCAGCAGCTTTCCACACTACCTGTCTTACTGAAAATAAAAATATAGAAAACATTTTAAACAATTCCAAATTTAGCCATGTTAAGAAAAGAGAGAAGTGGTGAAGAAATGAGAAACCAACAAGGAAGCTGCTTCCTTGGTGTGGGTCAGAAGCATGGAAGCAGACTGAAGTAGACGGCTTACTCTGACGGGGCAGCTGACACATTATTTGCTGGCGCTCCACTTCTACCTGGCTTCTGATATTCATGTTCTAATTAAGTCATAAACTGGGAAGTTCTTGGGGTTGCTACTAGGTCACATTTTAATTAAAAGTAAGAAGATTCTTGGAACACATGGGGAAGGTCTTGAAAGAAATTTGCTTTTAACTATTTTACTATTGTCCTCATTCCTCTTTTGTCCCTAAGCCTTTCTCTTCTAATCAAGCAAAGACAGGTCTCCTATCTGGCAATGCAAAGCCTGGTCCTCACCCTGTGATGTGCTACTGTTCATTTTAAAAGAGTGACTCTGAAGTGCTTTATGAATGCCAGACATTTCATGTACGTGTGAGGCCAAAGCAAACGTATGATGATGGAGAAATTCATGAAAAGCTTTAAACTACTAGAAATACCCATTCTTACTCAGGAAGTCCTTGTCTCACAGGTTACTGTTGTATATAGAGTATACTGCAAAGTCACTACTGTGTCTTATGGTTTTGCTCTATGTTCTTCCCTGAGCTTTTTCTATCGACTTGCATTGGCCATTAGACAGGATACTGGGCTAGATGTGCCTTTCATATGAGGCAGCATGACTGTCCTTATGTTCTTGTGTTTATAAGCCTGAGGCTTTACTCTGTTTTAAGGCACTTCTTATGAGGAAATGGATGAAGTAAATGTTAAGAATTTTTAAAACATTGTCATTCACGTGTGGAAAGTCAGTGTACTTGATACCAAAAGAAGAAAAGAGCAAGCTGGATAGAGAAGAGATATTTAACAGCTGAAATGACTTTTGTAAAACAAAACTCAGTGGCAGAAGAAAAAATCCAACAATGTGTGCAGACACGAGAACAATCAACAGAATCAGAGAAATATCACATAAGTTACTGCACATGACAATATCGAAGGATCAGAAGACAACTGACCTGCAACAATCTTTAGAGAAGATGAGAGAAAATGGCAAAAACAGTCCAGTTTGTCTTTCCATGCCATTTCAGCACTTCTGCTACATATTTCACCACTGTCCACAAAGACCAGAATAGGCATTTGTAGCGGAGTTGCTATGTTTCTGTTTCAACTGCTGGCAGTCATCCTACCTGAGATATTCTTTCAATATGTGAAAGGTCTCCCCATCAGAGATAGAATTGTCAAAAGAAGAGCTACCAATCTTCTGCAGTATCACTAGGGCAGATGTTCAGTCAGGGTGCTTGGTTGTCAGCAGGCAAGATAGGATGACCCATTTTTTCATGGGATGTGGCCAAACAAGAGAATTAGACACCTATATAGGGATTTATGAGAGACTTCACACTGATTTATGTGACATCAATGGTTGCCAGTTAGAAATAACAAGGGGCAAATGTATATCTGAATTTCTTTCCCTTAGGTATACTATATATACTACATATGGTACTTCTATATCAGAATTTCAATTGGCCACAACTTTTGTTGTTGTTGTTGTTGTTTTAACATATAGCTCTTAATAAAGAAGAAGACCAGGTATTCCACAATCCTCCCAGTCTGAGGATATGAATTCACAGGTAGGTACACCTTAATTGTGCCCTTCGAACGAATTTCAGAAGGAAAGGTGTGAATCCATGCACTCACTTAATATAGACTTATGGAGTAGAGGATCATCTTGGGGTGACACTGCAGGCTGGGTTCACCTAGAATCTGTTTTTTCACCACTGAGCAGGAGCATTAAGACCAGGATTAACATATAACATGGTTACCTGCTTTATCTACTAGATGGGTTGTATCATACTCAGGAGAGTCCAAACGAAAAAGTGACAATCTGAACTGGTCTCACAAATCAGGTTCTCCTGGGGGCCTCCCTTTCCTACTGCCATTCCAAAGTGTTGATAGACACAAGGCAGAACTTTAAAAAGTTATCCTTGTTAAAAATGAAGAATAAAATAAAGAATGTGACTTAAAATTAGAATATGACTTACATTTAGAAAAAAATATTTTCTGAATGCTTAGTTTTCATAGCTGACTTTGCACAGAGACTGTTCAAAACTGATGTAATCCAGGAAGCACATCAAAAAGAACACTAGTATCAAAATGCTACAGTTCAAATTTTCTTGTTTATTGACAAAAAACAGGAGAACAATTGCTAAATTGCAGAAATGCAGTATCAGTAACAACCTCCATGGTCTTCTGCCTTGCAGAAGAATGCATTGGAAACTAGGGTATAACAACTTGGAAACAGTGAGCAAAATTGCTAATAGATCCATCAGAACATGGAGCTGAGATTGCAGGACAGTTAGAATGTGCTCAAGTTAGAATTCAGCCAGGATCATGCTGGAACGCTTAAGCATTGTATATTTATGTACATACTAGACAGATACAATCTATTGCACTACCTAAGCATCTTCAAACAAAATAGTCATAAATAATAATAATAATAATAATAATAATATCTTTATTATTTACTACAGCAAGTCTATTAAAAGTATATCTTGGGGGCTGCATGGAATTTCCCTTTCTTCTGTTACTGTGCTTAATAGCACTATCAGGCCTTAGTTGCTATAGCCTTGTCAGAGCTCCTGGTACTCTGGATTCAACCCTGAAAGACTGAAAAATTTTTTTTTGCACCAAAACTTATTTTTATATGGGCAGAAATATCAACAACTGTTGTTTGACAGGGCATTCTTAATAAAAAGAAATTTCCAGGACACAAAGGTTTTGATATGCTTCTGACAGCAAAGAGCATGTACTGGATAGTCACTGCTTCTAGATACTCTTTAAAGTCACTTGTTCGGAGAAAAGAGGAACGCTGGCAGAAAAGAGACTGTGATTACCTCCACCAACTCAGATTTATTTATTTATTTATTTATTTATTTATTTATTTATTTATTTATTTATTTATTCAGAATTCTCCCTGTCAAAGACTACTTGAGGACTACTATTAATGAAAAAGACTGAAATTAACAACGTGTTATTTAATTTAAGATGTAAGAAGAATCACAGCCATTGTTAATGAAGATCTTAGTTTTGAGAGCCAAACCCAAGTTCCATAGTTCGTAATCACAGAAAATGAAACTACAGATGGTATAAAGGCAGTTGAGCAGTAGAATTTAGGAAGAACTTTGCATACTGCCATGGTAATGTCCAGTCTGGCATAATGTCCTGTCTTTATACCACTTTTAAGAGAAAAGCAAGTTCTTCAGAGTAGAATACAAAGATAGGTTTGAATATGTACTTACGTGTATGTGTAAGTGATTAGCTGCATAGGCAATCTAAATACTGTAAAGAGAGATGGAGATACAGGGAGAAATTAGTGACTACTGTTGTTTTCCACAGTCTCAAGAAAATATAAGCTCCCTGACCTATATATTCAGGTCTTTCTCTCTCGCTTTTTTTTTTCTTCTTCTTTTTTTTTTCTTTATATTATTCTTGACACAAATGCATTTGCTAGTGGATCTCAATATTCAGAACACCTGACTGCTGCTTTTTTGTCTAGAATCCTCCAGAACCATTTCTATGCTTCTCATTTATTATCAACCACAATGGAAGCCATGTGCAAGTTCAGTTCTGTTGCAGATCATTTATCTGTGTACAACAGCTTTCTGTAACTCTCATTACCATCATCCTCCTGGTACACCTGGTACTGAGTCCACATCCATTGGATTAAATATTAGAGGTATTGTCATCCTGACATATGAGATGGATCAATATGATTTTTAAAAATAAATAGGTGTATGAAGCTATGTTTTAATTGTGAGTTTTTGAGTAGAACAAACTACCTTGCTTTCATTTGCTGTAATGGGATTATACCCAAAAGAAAAGATATGCTGGTTTATTACATTGTAGACATGTAATGGGCAAAATATATTCACATTATTTGGTTTGGGTCTAAGGCAGCAGCAGCTCATTTCTATTAAGATATTTTGGGACTGATGAAGGCCAAGGGAAAAGGAATCATTTATAACTTTACTTGGTTAGGCTGGGATTAGAACTGTATGTTTCTATCTGAACTAATTGCTTTTATAGGCAACCAAAAAAAAAAAAAAAAAAAAAAAGCTTCAAGAGAGTGATTAACCACACCTGAAAGTAGATGTCTAAAGAGGTCAAATGATGAATTGAGCTCTATAAATGTCTGGTGCTCTCCATTACATAAAATCTAGACAATTAACAAATGCATAAATGCCAAAATACAAAATGTCTCAGACAGGCTGAGAGGCATCTCACCTATAATAAATTCCTTCAGGTAGAGATTCAGGAAAGCAACCATTCTAGAAAATTACTTAAATACATGTCTAATATGTAACTTCATCCCTCTCATCAGCTGGACATTCTTGTACTAAGCTCACATACCCAGCTTTGTTAACTTTACACACCCAGCACTGTGAATGTTAAAACCATCTAGAGAAAGAAATATTTTGGGGGAGATGGTTGAAGTGGTCCAAAATGAAGCAGTCGGACAGATTAGCAGTCAAATAGCACAAATGGTTGGAACACCCCTTTTGACCTATTCTACTAATACAGGGATGAATAGTATATTAGTTATACAACATTATGACCCACGTTTTTTTTTTTTTTGTTTGTTTGTTTTGAGGAACAGCAAAAAATAAGGAAACTATGTGAACATCTTGAAAATAAGCAAGGTTTTATTTGACTTGTAAATAAATACATTTTTGAAAAAAAAGCAGTTTTAGAAGAAACATGTTTTTCTCATGATTCTTTGTTTTTTAGCACATTATTTTTACGTGCATTTTTGATTATTTTAATTTAGTGCATAATTTGCTTATACTGAACTATAGAAAACAAAACTTTTAAGAAAACTCTCAGGTTAAAAAGAAATGAACCTAAGCAATTCAGTTTTTATTTCCTTTGGTTACAGGTGTGTGCTACTTCATGAATATTGAAGTGATGGCATATTTGTGTTTATATATGTCTTCATAGCCTTTTGTTTGAAGGAATCCCTCTTTGCTTGCTTTTTGCATTCAGTCCTCTTGATTTTGTGTGTCGCTCTCTTGTTTGTTTGTTTGTTTGTTTTATGTTTTTTTTTTTTTTTTTTTTTTTTTCATTCTCTGACTAACTGGAAATTGATTTATTTCCGAGTAGGATGGTTATTTCTGTGTTGTTTAGCTAAGTATTTCATCTGACATTTGATTTTTTTTTTTTAATTTTTCCTTTTGCTGCTGGTTTGTCTTTACTGTGTAGTGCTATAATGATTCCTGGTAGGCTTCCTATGCATTGATTAATTGCAATAAATAAAATGACAGTATTTATGGTAAGAAGGAACACACATACATACATTTCCTGTATATTAGTAATCTGACTCTTTTGTTCTCTTTCTCCCTCTAAATGCAATTACATCACAAAATTGATTTTTTTTTTTTTTCAATGCAGAGGAATAGTGAAATAAAAATCTACATTTAAGGGGTATCCTAATTACTTCTTACAGGTGAGACAAGGTTTTTAGCATTTGGAAGCAAAAAAAATATTTGTTTTTCAGTCTGCACAACACAAATATTATGTATCACAAATGTCGTAAAATGGCTGTTCTTGTTGCATGCAACCCAACCAAAAAATTATTTGTGACAGTGTGTAAAAATGTTTAAAACTGTTTCTTTGAGGACAATCTGAAAAAAAAATTATTTTTTTATTTTTTTCCAAGTTGGTCATTTTTCTCATTTCATTTGGGAAGGAGTCTTCTTTGCCACTCTGAGTGTATAATAGATATATACAATAAAGAGCAGCAAGACACCAAGACACAATGTCTCATCAACTAAAGTGAAAAATCTCATTTATCTAATCACACACTCCTATTATATTTTCATTATACCAAAGAGCACCAGTTCATCTGATGTAAGACTAGGGGAAGGGATATTAAAATAAGTGATGAAAAAGGAAAAGTTACTCACTTAATTCCCTTGCCTGGCAAGGTTTCAAGAGGCCATCATACGCTGTGAGAATTGCAAGACTGAAGAGCTAGCTATAGGAGGGGGAGAAGTGGATATGTTTTAGTACTCTGTGATGGCATCTTTATCTCTTGAGGACATAACACAAGCTACTGCCTAATATTGTGGAAGGCTGTACATTTGATCATAATCAAGGCCAAAGAGGCTTCTCAGCATTGGGACCCAATGCTTACTTTGCAGATATTTATATAATTATTGACAATTCAGACCAATTTGTGACTATCCAGGCACCTCTTTGTTGGGACTTGCCAGCAGCTGTCCTCAGTCATTGAAAATTATTACCAATAGCTGCAACTGCAAACAGCACTGTCCTTTTTTTGTTACCTTCACTTAGGGGTTCTCTGCTGTTAAATATCCAGCAGCACTTGTTATCGTTGACTTGACCTGCCAAGTTACCTTTTTTCTTAATTTAAAATATCTCCTTTAACATATATTTTGTCAAATAACTAGAAAAGTCAAAATGGTATTTTAGGAGAAAAATATACAGAGAAGACAGCATGAAAATAGAAAGGAATGTTTATGAAAAAAATTACAGTTAATGAGTATTTGGGATCAAGCATCAAAATACCACTGGAAAAAAATACAACTGCAGCCTTTAGTACTTTAAAAAAAAAAAAAAAAAAAAAAGTAGAATTAATTGGAAGATGAATTTTCCATTTCATAGTAGTTTTCACATTCCAGAATGTGCTCATCATAAACATGTGCAATGTGCTGAAATTTCAAATTATTTCCTGTCATACAAAACCTAAAATATTTTTTATTCATTTACTTCAAATAATCCTATTACAAATAATTACTTTGATAAAGCCAAAATATTTTATTTACAAAAAGCATAACCCTATCATCCGAAATAGGTATAACTATATTCAAAACTCCATTTTGGTTTTGATCTATTCAGAATCTTCTCATGGATTGCAAAAGACATTCTAATGTAATAACTTAGAACAGCTTCCTCAAAAATGTTTAGATCATCTCTTAACTGATACTGCACATGCAGCAATCGAAGAAGGAAAGAGTGCTTCCTAGATACAGTAGCATGCATCCACAACTTCAATTATGAATTGCATGTTTCAGATATCCCTCCATGGTAATATTCACAGCCCAGCAGAGCTAGCAATATAAATCACAGAGCATAACGTAAAGGAAAGGCAAGTTGATAGAAAAACATCCTGCAATTTTAGTAAACAGCATGTGCACAGCTTTCATTTACACCATGGAGGGCATTCAGTAAATGCTGATTAGCTTCTTCATAAGTTCCAGAAGCCTACTGAGTTTGACATGACCTTTCCCCATATCTGTAAATACTGTTTCAGAAGACTCTGGCAAAAAAAGCAATAGGCAACCTTAGCTCTCATATTATGTATCGGTGTAGATTGGGCCCATTTACCATTTGCTTTTGGATTTGGTTTATGTAATGAACCTGTGTGGATGGTCCCTAAAGTAGGACATGGGAGGATACTTCTGAAGAACATGACCTCCAGAGTTGCCTAACAAATAGTATCAAATACCTCACTTCTCTTTCCTCCTTATTTATTTATTTATTTATTTATTTATTTATTTAAAATTATCATGTTAGGTTAAATGCTGAACTTGCCAGGTAGTTGGGAAATGAACTGCTATCATAAAGAAAGGTTGGGCTGGTAATGGAGCTTGATCATGAAAACCAGCAAAAGAACTGGAGATGTATATAAGCATTCCCCTTATGAAGCATAACAGAAATGGGTGGCTGATTGTGTTGTTCTCGGTGTGGTAACCTCTACTGACAGTGGAAATACGAAGAAATTTCTGGATCAATCAGGCTTTAAGCGAAGGTCCTAAATAAGTAAGATACACTTAGGTCTCCAAATCTCTTTGAGAATCTTTACTGCATCTACTATTCTTCTCCGTTCCAATGTGTCATTTGTATTATTCAAATAGCACTATTCTCATTATAAATGAGGTCACAGTATGCACGCTCTGAGGAAAATCAGCTCTCCTTTTTTTCCAGTACATGCACTTCTTGGTCACTGCTTGATTTTTTCACTTGTGAAACTGTAATATGGCATGTGGACTGAAGAGCCATTTCTGTACCTATGCCACCCTGCGAAGTCAGGCAAAGTCAGTGCTCAGCCATGACTGTTAGTACTGTTTCCAGTTTTACTCTCTTTAACACTGAATTTGCCATGTTTTTATGAACAACAAACAAACATAAAAATAAAAAAAAGGGAAAAGGGAAAAGACTTACTGGAACTCGCAGATGCACTCAGCTTTTTGAATGTAGGTGATGAAATTAGAATATGAAGCTATTTCTGCTGCAGACCCTGCTTAGAATAGTGAGCAAAAGCCTGTGACTAGCTTCAGTCCTTGAAGTGTCTAATAAAAATAATTGAAAACTTTCATAGCCAGATTTGAGTGCAGTCAGTCCTCAATGGGTACAATCAAAGTTGTGCATTTAATTCTAATATGCTTCAGGTCACTGCTCAGAATTGTCTTTTATAAGAACACCACTTCCAGTTTCCTTTTCTAGTAGCTATACAAAGTTTTTTTTTCCAACACTTGGAAACACATGATCTCCTATTTAGCATCAAAGTAAATAAACTTTCTTGTTTCTTCTGTTCTGCCCAGTTTAGTTCTCCAGTCAATTTTATGATTTTTTAATATGTAATATGTATATATATATATATATATATATATTTTTTTTTCCTGAAAAGATTATCTTGGTCCCCCAAAACCTTCCCAAGTCTTTGTTTTACTTTTGTTTTCAAATCAGTCATTTGTGGAATGATTTGCATGTTTTAGGATCTGTCTTGACTCCCATTTCTGATAGATTTTTCCTCAAACATGAGAGTTCTTCTTACAGAAATGACACTTGGCTTTGTGCACTCCCCATTTCTTATCCCTGACAGTCTGTGCAGCTCAAACAAGCTGGCATGTTCTCAATCTGTGGTGTCCAACTGAGATTATCATTTTTGTAACACTTGTTAATGTCAGTGGCATTTAGAAGTTTCTACACTGAGCTATGAAATAATTCAGATACAGAGAAAATCCTCAAAATAAGCATTTGAAAAGAGTGCCTGCAGACAAAAAATGATAAACATCCACTATTCTGAACATTCCTATTTAAGAGGATTTTGCCAAACAAATCTGATGCTCCCAGCATGAGAGTAGGGCCATTGGCCAGATCTCTTTGGATGACTGAGCTGGTTAAGAAGATATAATACATCCAGGATGATGTTGGTGCCAGTTCCAGATTCTTTACCTGTGACCATTGAAACTCAGTTTCACCTGTCCCTTCTCACACCCCTGAAAAATTGTGTATTTATTGTGCTGGTTCTTTAACTTTCTACTTATGGTTCTTGATGTGACGTACTGACACTTATTTTTTGTCCTTATTCTATTCCATTGGGGCTCTAAGAACTATCAATGTATTGTAAAACAGGTTTTAAACAAAGAAAAAAGGAGTCTTTAGCTCTGTTCTACTTTACCTCCTTTATATGACAATATTGCAGTGAAAAGGCAGAAGAAGGGATCCATAGGATATGGAGCTTGCCCTTATAAGTTTGTTACACAAAAGGCAGCTTAGCATCAAGTATCTTTTGTTTCCCTTCGTCATCACCTTTAATTAATTATAATAGAGAATCTGCTTTTCAGTGGTTCACCTTTTTACCTTAAGCCTTGACTACAAATAAAAGCAGAACCTGCATTGACTAGGCATGAAATTTGGAAGAGGATAAAGCAGCATTTGAAAATGAAGGGTGATGAAGGAACTCTGCAGCTTCTTCAAACATGTAAGGAGAAATGTATGTTAAGGTTTTACTAAATACCTTACAACTTTTTAGCTGGTATCTCATAAATTTAAGATGCTATTTTCAATATTCGATCACCCAAAATAGTAGGTATATGATAACCCCGGATCTCCCACCACACCAAAAATATTTTAGAGTGTTTGTTGACCTGGGTTTCTCCTCTGGTAGGCGCGCAACCATAAGGTTATACTCAGCACCATTTGTGACCGTGAAGCAAAGACAATATTAAGTAAGAGAATGTTTGAAATATTTTTTTTTCTGTACTTGAAGCATAATCAGTATGAATGTTAGATGTATTAGGAAGGATTTTATTTTTTTAGAATACTGTTTCACTGATATTTTTTGAGACAACATTATGCAAGTAGATCTTGATACTAATATCAGAAAATCCCCCCCAAAACACTGACATTTCTTGAGGCATACATGAACTAGGCCATCAAATTTATTTGACTACCACAAACCACAACTTTTATTTCTGAGTAATGCAGTACCATGCAGAATAAATGCAAACTTTGGTCCTGGAAACCATATACATATATCAGATCACTATGGCACTTTGAACAAGAAGCCTACCTGCTCTGCAGGACTAATTAGTCTGAGTTCAGCACTGTGTTCCTGTGATCATATTGTCTTAGGGTTATCTAGTGTTTTCTTATGCATTGGTCTTTATAGTGCAAACATAATCAGTCAATAACTAAGTTATTACTTATTAACAAGGTACAGAACATTAAATCCAAGGAGATTTCTTGTCAGGTCCAGCACTCTTTTCAGATTACCTGTTGTTGGAAACATCTTTGATTTGAGTTTTTACTTAGACCGTAGTTTCAGTGGGGTGTTCATAGTGTGTTATGAGCTAAGTTCCTTGCTGCTACAAAGTCCTGTCCTGCTTTCCTCTTCTGCTCATCTTATGCCACTGCAGATGCTCTCTGGATCTTTGGTGGGCTGACTGATCTTATTAACCTCTCTTAAAATTATTCTATCAATAACAGAACAACAAGAAGTAGGTAGCTTCTGATAGGTCACCAGTCTGACAAGTTCCTTATCTAGGAAAAACAAGAGCAGGACCACTTAGTTGTTACCAAGGGAGAAGAGCGGTAGGAACAGGAAAGGATGAATGAGACCTTCTCCCTCTTTTGGGGGTTGTTGTTAGGTTAGACTTATTCCTTGAGTGACCATGACCTAAGCAGACAAAATAAGTGAAACCCAAGGAAAAAATGTTGCATAACTGTGCTAAGCACATATATACAAAAAGTAGAGGTCATGGTTCCATGCTGTTGTTCTCCGACCTTTATGTTTGGCAGAAGTAAATTCATTTTAGCAGAGTCCAAATGGCCACCCTGGAAACCATAACTCCTGAGTTATGAGTGCATTAAATCAGATCTTTAGATGATTCACCTAAAACAAAATGTCATATGAAGTCGTTTTTTTTTTTTTTTTTTTTTTAACAAACAGGAAAAAAATCTCCACACCATATGAACAACTGAAACATAGTAATTGTAAGGGAATTTCTCTCTGTGGTGGACAGAAAGTGGAAAGGATGAGGTGGCCTGAGTAGATGAGCTTGGCTATCAGGCCAAGCATGGATGTGTAACTCTGCACAGTATTTCTAATATAAGAAAATCCATAGGAAGGTATTTTGCGATAAGTAGTGAAGATCTGGGAATTTAATGTAGACTAAAAAACATACAGTAAATGGCAGCCTTGTCTAAAATGCAGTATTTTTATCTCTGACTATGAATAACTGTAGTATTTAATGTACATAAATATTTGATGATTAACTTTGGTTAAGAGCTATGCTATCTTTGTTCATATCATCAATTCAAGCTCTGAAGCAATAGTTTGGACAAAACACTAAGGACTCAATTGTGCCTTGAAGGCACGGCGCCACATTGGGGATAGTGCAGAGACACATCACCTCAGAAAGAGCTCCAGGAGGGATTGTGCCTCAGGCAAGCACTCTGCCTCCTGGAGCTCTTGGGGAGTGTGGCTAATGCATTCCATTTGTACAGGGTGCCACATCTACTCCCCTCCAAATGCAGCCAGCTCTCCTGGCCTTGGAAGACCTACCAGAGTCAGAGACTTTTGGCCTCATGACCCTGCCTTGCTTTCTGTGAAACAACATCACCATCAAAGGCCCTAGCACTAGCAACCTGTCTAAGGGAGACACCATGAAGTCAAGTCATTATACTCCACATTTGGCTATGGGAAAGCCCTTCATGACAACTCCTTTGCAATACAGCATAGCAGGAAACTTTTAAGTGTCTGAAGGTCATTTCTATATTGTCTGGATACTCTGTAACTTTCGTGGCAGCTAGTCTGCGTAGCAGAAGGATGGTTGTTTCTTTGCAAATAGCCTAGAGGAGAAAAAAATGGCCATGTGTCTTAAAATTGCTCTAGTCTGCATGATATTCTAGGACTTCAGCTCACCTACAGTAGAGAAGTTGATGGAAATATCAAGGACTGTCATGAAGTTTCCTGCCACGAAAATGGTGAGTAGAGAGGTTCATACACCTCTGCTCTGCAGGCTTGAACACACAGTCTCACTCTTAGTCCTTGAAAATAGCATGCAATGTTTATATACATTATATTATGTAGCAGTGACAAGAATTCTTGTGTCAAGAGTCTGTCAAGAGTTTTTGTCTCTGGAGAAGAAGCTCAATGGTTGGGTAGTACAGTACTATACTGCCAAATATTAGAATAAATAAAAGTGGTGGAAAAAAAAATGGAACTCATTACTTGCTTGCTGTTTAAAAGGTACCAAGGTTGTCAGAAACTCTTTTTTGTTTTGTTTTGTTTTGTTTTACTGTTTATAGTGTGCTTCCTTTTAGCCCTTGTTTTGAAAAGTTGTTAAGACACCTATGAAATTTTATGCTGCTGCTATTCTGTGTGGCTGTCAAAGTGATCTGGTTGTCGGTGGGACACCTTAATGAGTTACAGTGGGTATAGTATCCTGACAGATAACTGCACATAAATTGTTAAATTGTTCTTACCTAGTTCTTAAATCCATTCTCTACTGGGCCATAGATCTTATTGTTTATTAACCTCCTGGTTAGAAAATGCCTAATGACTAACTCAAACCACATGGTAAAAGCCTAAACCCATTCCTTTTTCCACTAAACCCTACAGAGATGAAAAATAGTTGGCTTGTTATTTTTCACATAATCTCACTTTAAAACAAAACCAAAACCAATAATCACCCCCCCTTAAAAAATAATAAATGCATAAAATGTAATCCCACCTCCTGTCAGGACTTGTGTAGACTGAACAACCTGATTATGTCAACCTTTTCTTTTGTTCCCTGTTTTCTTGCACTCTGATCATCCTTGTTCTTTGAACTGCTTCCAGATATTATGAATTTTCACTGAGGCACACTGACCACTGTAAAACAGCCAAAGAGCTACCAAAGATGAATAAAATAGATTGGTTTGGGTTGTATGTATTTTATCATCACACTCATCTTTGTACTGGAGTCTGCTAATCATTACATTATCTTGTCCAAATAAATATGTTGCTGACATCAGGATATGGTGTGGCAGATCAAGCTGTGTGGAAAGAATGGATATTTTAAGAGCCTGATTAACAGGGAAGAGTTCATGAAAATCTGGTGGTGCAATATAACTTTGGGTGAAAGGGATCACAAGTTCATCATTCTGAAAACAGGTAGGAGGAGTGAGAACAGCCGAGTAGGCATAATGGACTTCAAAAACACACTCTTCAACAGCTGAGGGAACTGGTAAGTAGGGTCCCTTGGGAAGATAATATAAAGCATAAAGGAATTCAGGAGACTTGGCAGTTATTGAAGGAGACTATATTAAAGGCACAATGCAAAGTATTCTGATGTGAAGAAGAGCTTGGAAGCATATAGAGAGACAATGTGGCTGAATCAGAAACTCTTTAAGGACTAAAGAATAAAAAAGGGACCTATATTAAAAGTGAAAACAAGGACAGCTGAATCAGGATGTGTATGAAACATAACAGAACCTGGAAAGGCTAAAATGTAAAATGACTTAAAACTAGCAATGAAAGGCAACCAAGCAAGTCTCTATAAATACATTAGGAGGGAATAGAGAGAAAGCAATGAAAAGTATCAGTTCACTACCAAAGAAAAAAGGGAAGTAAATAACATAAGGTGCAGAGAAAGTATGTTGTGGTGTTTTGTTTTGTTTTGTGTGTGTGTGTGTGTGTGTGTGTTTGTTTGCTTGTTTTCCCATAATCAAAAAAACCTATTTTTAAAAAGTTAACATAATTTGTCAGTAGACCCTGACAAAATTCATCCTCAAATTCAGAGGACACTTGCTGAAGCAATTTCTGAGCTGTCACTTTGGTGAATTAATGTGAGATTGGAAGAAGGGCATATAGGCTGTGTACATCAGCAAGTAGTGCAGCATAGTATTATTATGTAGAGGCAGAGCTGGCATGGAAGTAGGGTCTTCAAAACATTTTTTTCAATATGTTTTTGTTTGTTTGTTTGTTTGTTTGTTTGGTTGGTTGGTTGGGAATTCTTCAAATTGGCTTCTGTTTGGTCCCATGGAACACCTGCAGTGGGCTTTTGATCAGTGTATTCCAGTTTAGTTTAATCTAGAAGGAACTCAGGAAGCCTTTGAGACTGCTCCACAGTGTGAACCAAAAAGCGTGAGATCCAACATGACATTTGCTTTAGAATCATGCTCTTGATTTGAACTAGAATGGTAAAGTAGAGGTGCTCATTTACAGTTAAAGTGGGGCAAAAAGTAAGGGAAATATAGAAAACTCAGTCTATATTCAATAGCAACCCAATTTAACTTCATTTTAAAATGAAAAATGAAAAAAAAGAATCAGTAGATGATGTAAAGATAGGTTATAATTATGTGACAATTTAATTTTGGATCAATCTGTACACTCCATAATAAGTACTCCTATGTACTTTCATAAGCAAATCAGAGAAACAGCTGAATGAAACCATTGGTACACTGTGTCAGAGGTGGAAAACTTTGCTTAAAAGCAATTATGAATTGCATTGTGAGAACATTTCAAAAGAGATCCTGCAGAAGCCTGTGTTGAGCAGGATTTAGATAAATTATTTGGATGATGGAAGTGAAACTGCATTTGTACATTTTGTTCATGACACTGAACTAAGGACGTTTGTAAGTGAGAAGGGAGACAAGATCTAATTATATTAGGCCAGAAGTCAAAATGATCTTGATATATTGAAAATATATTTGGCCCCAAATATACCAGCTCTTGAGGAAAAAAAAAGGCAACTGATTCTCAGATGTGTTAACAGGACTGTCATGTATAAATCAGGGAGATTACTGTTTTGCATTGCAGTTGGAGGCTCAGGGAATCTCTTTGACTAATCTGGGGCTCCAAACCTAAAGAAAGGTATAGACAAAGGGCAAGAGTCCAGCAGAGAACAAGAATGATATAATATTGAGGAACCTTAAGACCTAAAGAAAGGTTCAATAAATTGATTGTCCTTGAATGGAAAAAACAAAAAGAATATGAAAAAGTACCTGAAAGTATGGATATTTCCTAAGTTGAGTTGCCTCTTCACTATGGTATAACCAATAAAAATACAGCATGAATTGGAAAGTCTCTCCTTTGTCAGATACTTGGTGAAACCAAAGCAACAGCTGCAGTTTGAATCAAGCCAATTTTTTTTGGTTTGGTTTGGTTTGGTTTGGTTTGGTTTGGTTTGGTTTGGTTTGGTTTTGCTAAGCAAGCTAAAAGGGAGACCAAAACTTATTCTAGTAATACAAAACTTCACAAGTGCACAAAGTTAGAATTATCTGTCATCCCTACATGGACATCTTGGATACTCTTGAGAATTTCAGTTAACAATAGTTAGCACCTATGTTTGGGCATCTGAAATGTGACTATAGAGTCTGTGGATTTGCTTTCATTTGAAGCCTTATGGCAAACATTTTAGAGAAAATTGCTATCACAATTAGTGGTAAAAGCAATGATTCTAGTTGTAGGATGAAATTTGTCTCAAAGAGGTACATAAAGTAAGCAGTCTAAATATGACCAATCACTGTTATTTAGGATACTGCTTCATTGTTCCTACTACCATACAACATCCTTTTCAAACATCCTTTCAAACATCATTAGGAAACAAACAAAGAATATGGTCATAGATGAGAGGCAATCCTGGATGACAGCATTGCTCTCACTCTGAATTCTACCATAAAGGGAACAGATATTTTTTTGTTTGTTTTTAATGATCATTATCATTATCATGTTTTATTTATTTAAATTTAATTTAATTTTATTTTTTTAATATATTTTTTATATATTTTTTTTTTCAGTATGCTACCATTAAAAGAAAAGTCCCAAACAGCTGGCAGATCTTGGTGTGTAGTTACTCCTAGTCCCGCCCCAGATTGTTTCTACCCTACAAGAGGTACTGCTGCCCCCGCAGCTCTGCCCTATAAGCAGCTTAAACATGGTTTACTAGTCACCTCAGATATTTATCCATTCGTGTGCACTATATGCAAGCTCCAGTTCAAACTCTTGAGGGAAAACCCTGTTCCAAGGAATGTGCAGCACAGAGAGAAGTTAAAAAAAAAAAAAAAGTAGCTGATGAAATCCTAGGTGCTATCTGCTTGGTTGACAATGGGCACATTTACTTGGGGAGAAGGAATCTGGCCCAGAGCACTGCAAAAAAAGTTTGCATGTGACGATATGTGAAGAGAAATGATGCAGGAGGCAAGATAAAGATTATTGAGCTTAAAAATTATCTATATCCTTATATGTGGATATGTTAACAAATGGACAGGGTGGAGGAGGTGTTTGGAAAGGGGCCTTTATGTTCAAATTGATGGTGAAAAAATTGTACACTTTTGTTTGTATGCACTGAAGAGGAGGAGGGAAATCTGCAATATGCATGAAGTTTATATGTCATATGAGACCTTAAGGTGAATGGAGTTTATCTGAAATGTTGTTAAACTTGCCCTGTAATGAAGCTTGAACTCGTACCTACAGTAATATCTTGACTTATGAAATAGAAGTCCATGTATCTGAGGATCTGAGGATGACATGTCCTTTTATAGACAACTTAATAGATCATTTTAAACAGCTCTACAAAAATAAACTTTCTATGAATGTGCTTCACTTTTTTTTTTTTTTTTTTTAGATCTGTATATAGGAGGAAGTAATGACACTGATTATGAACCATATTACTAAAATTGTAGTAACACTTTATTCATAAATGTCACTTTAAAATGATTTTAGATGAGTACAAATGTCTGTGAAATTACTGTTTTTACTTAGTCTCCTTTGGTATTAATAAAAGGAAATATTAACATAAGAAAAATGTGGGAGCTTGCAGAGTAGTAACAGAAGTTTGGTAACACACTAAGTTTTCAGTAAATTATATTGGTAATTAAAGTCTGGTGTTGCTTACCATAATGTATTTCTACATATTTTATGTAAGGTTTTATAAAGAAATCAGCTTCACAGGAAGGAGAAAAGAAATTTAGCACTTCTAATTCAAATCTGCTAGTATCAAATCCTCAATGAAATATATCAATCCTGGAAGTCAGCTTCTACTGATATGCTCACTGCAACATTATTGGTGGTAATATACTTAATTAGTGAATTTTATATAAGATTTGTTTTATTCACAGAAGCTTCATCTGATAAAATCCTTCATTCCAATTCATTTAATAGGTAGACTACAGAAACTACATTAATATTACATCCATGAGCAAAGAGATTACCCCACAGTTAATGATTCTCTTGGGTTGCCCTTTCTGACAAAGGCTTAGAGCCAAGGAGTTCTAAATTTTTTTCCTTCTCTTTGAAATAAAGAACAATTGCTATGTAAAAAATTAAATGTTATGTTCTTTTATGTAACATCTGGATTACAATCAAATGAGAACTGGTAAAATTTAACTAATTCCTTAAACAAACATGGCTCTGCTTTGTATTGACAAAAATCTCTAGAGTAAAAAAGGATTCCAGAGGTTGTTGATATTGTCTGGAAATGGCAGTCTAGTCATTTTTCATTTTCAAACAAAAAATCTAGTACTGAGTGGGGTTAGAGAGAGAATTATGCATCTTAAACTGCTGCAAGGAAAGTTTTTAAGTCATACAGAGGTGTTACTTGGAGCATTACTTGTGCATATGAAAGGTTTGACAGCTGCACACCAGCATTTTGATGGCTTCCACAACTTGCGCTTCAGAAGATCTTGTATTTGTTTTGCTTCTGCTATTGCTTCTCAGGGGCAGGAAGTATCACTGAGATAATACTTTCTATTGCAACACTTTTTTTTTTTTTTTTTTTTTTTTTTTTCCGCACTGTTTTTGCAGTTGTGTGGGGGAGAACAAAGAAAAAAGGTGCAGACCAGCAGCTGAATAGGAATATTGCAGACAGAAAAGGGGAGAGTGGTGTAGAAAGGACAGACATGATGGTCTTCCACAAAGGCTTGACATAGACTCTTATCCAGCTACATTATTTCATGGAGGAAATTAAACATTGCTGAATGTGATAAAAGTTTTAGTGGAAAAGAAGAAATGAAAACTATACTGATCTTGGGCATTTGCTTACTGTTAGGGACAGTAGTACAAAACCACAGAGAAAATATGCTGTAACAAGCATATTGCCATGACAAGGCAATTCATCCCAGTTTGAGATGTCTAGATAAATGAGGTGAATCACTCCCCACAAGTATCCATCATCCTTCACTGGCTGTAGAGGTAGCTTAACCAAAATGTCAGTCTTTTGATCTGAAGCTAGAAATCTTGGCCTTGGAGTCTGAAAACCTATTTTGTCTTCACAAGAAACACATCTTAAAACATGTAATGTTCAACTGCATTGAATTTCTCTTCTCTACTCTCCAGTTTCTGGATTTGCCAGAGGTACATTTTTATTCCTATTTGCTAGGCCTCATAAACTCAACAGTCCCAAGGTGTAGGCCTGAGGACCAATACCTGTTAGTCCCTGTTGTGGTCCTGGACTTGATGTGGACTTGGCTGGTGCTGACCTGCCTTTTCTTTACAAATATTTGGGCATAGCTTGGGGTCATGGGCAGAAGACTCTGCCCAGAAATCAGCATACCACCCCATTTTGGGGAGGGAAAAGGTGAACTGCCTGGATGCAAGCTGTGCTGTGCCTTCAGTTAGTTTTATTTGATTTCTGAAGCATTCACTTCCTACTTGCTGAAAAGGCTGCTAAAAGGCACTCGGCCATTTTCTACAGAAAAGCGTAACATTATCCTTTTTATTTCCTCCTGTTCCATATTTCAGCTCATTGAATAACAGTAAAATCCCTATTGCTTTATAATAGACTCATAATAAGTGGCTTTTGCAACTGATTAAGTACCTCAGCTTCACTTCTGTGTTAATCAATTGCAGCATATGTTTATTGCTTCATATAGTGCTGCAGTAGAGTGGATCATTTACAGTACACAAACTTCATCCCAACTGTGTGCACTGTTTTGGCTCTAGACATCAACTGCTTTTATGGTTGTGTTTTCCTGGACTGTGGAACAAGAATCATAGTGTGTTTCATGATCATGGGAATATGGAAAACAGGAGTAAAATGCATAGTGACCTACTTTTATGAAAATAATTGGAGCATATCACATATGTTTGTAACATAGAAAGCACATTAATATTTATGAGGAAGTACCTTTACTTTTGAGAAAAAAAATTAACAAGTATTTTTTATGGTCCAGGTCTGTGATTTAAAAGTAAACTGTGTTAATTTTAATTAAACTAATTGTATTTTTTTAAAGGCTTCAGATTAGTTGTGATATGTTTAACTGAGAGTAAGACTCTCATCTTATTTCTCCCATCATACCTTGATGAAAAGTGAAATATTAAAGAAACCTGAAACTATCAAAAATTATATTTTCCATAATTTTTCACTTTAATGTCTTCAAAACCTTTAAAATAGTGATGATTTGAGTTTCATAGTCAAAACATTTCTTTTGTAAAGAAACATGAATCAGAATATAATTTTTAAGCTTAGCCATGTTTATATGCATGAGTGATTATTGCATAAGGAGATTAATAATAAATCACAGAGAGATTTATAAATAAGTTATCCATGGGAAACTGAGCTAGTGCTGCCAATTTACTCCTTTACTTTGTACACATTGGATTACCATTAAGCTATTTAGTTCTAAACTATTTAGTGCTTAATTCCATATGTTGCCATTTTATGAATTTAGGTAGTAGAAGTGGTGAGCTGCATAGCTATAGCTCACTGGCCTGCGTGGCAGTTGCTTTTCTTCAGAGACTCACTGGATCTATTCACTGGAGCAGAGGTGCACAGTTATGCATACATATATATGTGTGCTTACTGTCAATCAGAGTCTTGCTTTGACTCAGCTGAAGTTGCATTAAGCCTCAAGTCAGTAGTTATACACTATTTAGGACTACAATTTGTCAGCTACTATTAGTGACTTCATGAGATTTCTACAATGAAAAATACATTTTTCCACTATAAATTCAATGTGAGGTACTATGATTATGTGGAAGGGTGTGATTGGAATTACAAGGGTGGTCATATGTGGTCTCTAACTAAAGAGAGTATTAGGTCTAAATTAAAATAATCTTTCTGTTTTTACAAGTCTTATTTTGGCCAAATGTTCATCCTTCTAATTTCTGTGAAGGCATTTGTGATCAGAACTTAAAAAGAGATAAAAGTAAAATAAAGCATTTTGTATATTATGTAAGTCATACAACACAGCTGTTTTATGATCCTATCAGTTTGAGAAAGGGGGTATGAGAAGTCAGGGAGGCTTTTTGAATCTAGTCTTACATAGTCCATCTGGTGTAACATATGACAAGAAGCCAAGCATCTGAACTTTTAGGAGCTGTTTGGATCCTTGGAGTGGGTCTGGCTCTCACCATACAGACAGTGTTGATACTTCTACTGATTGCACTGATTGACTGTTGTGTCATATTATCCCTGGCCTTTCCGACTCCCTCACTTCAGGGGATATCAACACTAGTAATCGTCAGGCAGAGCTCAATTGATTATCTTCAGAATTTTCTCTGGCTATTGACCATAATGGGAAAAAAATGTGTCTCTGAATTATTCAGAATGAAAACATACACAGAAGAAATCAATAAGGCACATCTGATATTAAAGACAAATTAAAGCAGGCAGTATAACTTGTCTTGGGGCACCTGCTACATACAAAGAAGAAAGCATTTTAGAGGTAAAGAAGACTGTTTTCTTTCCTTCCTTTCATTCTTTTGTAAGTATTATATTTTAGCTGTCAAAATTAACATCTTTATGAATTAAGACATTAAAGGTTTCTTTTCAACTTGTTCTTTGTAAACGTTAGAATTTAACTTCAGACTCTAGGAAAATAATTCCTTCTTTGTATCCCTACAGTCTTTTTAACTTAAATGTAACATGCCATGCTGGAGGGATAAAATTATAGAAAAATGTTCAGGTCAGAAAAATCACATTAACAAATATCTAGAGCTAGGCACTAAGCCTCTGAAGACTTTGAAAGTGTTAGAGATTAAACTAGGGAAGAAAAATGTGCCCCTCTCAGAAATATCTAACGTGTTAGCAGTGGGAAAATGTCTCCTATTTGAATCACAGATAAGAATTTTAAAAGTCTATAAAGGAGGAATGGCTTGTGTTTTGAGGCAGTGTTACAGAAGAGTCATTCCAGTTTTTACTCTGAGTTTTTGATTCAAGACAAACTACATGAAGTAGAATGATGTAAGGAGTGTCATGTAGCATCCCTGATTTTCCCTTGATAACATTCAGGGTTTGGCATCATTAGCATATTCTCTGATTGTGGATCTGTTATGAATGTGTTAAATATCTCAACAAGCATTGCAGAAAGTTGTCATGTATGTGGTTTGAAGCAGTCAGGGAAATACAACAATATATTCACATGACAATGGCCATCTGAACATTTCTAGCACTTGCTTGGAAATATGTACTAGGATCTGATTCCTTGCACCGTCACTTTATGCCCTTATTATTATTTTTTTTTTTTAGCATTAGTCCATTGTCTTCTTTGTAGTTAATTCTGATTTACATGGAATCGAAAGCTGTAACCAAATCCAATAAAATATAGAAAGGTTAATATAAATATATACATATGTTTTCTGAGGAATCAGGTCCCTTATCCAAAACACAAAAGATGGGTAATCACCACTGTGGTAATGAATGCTCACAGGATCCTGAGTTGTGTTCAGGATCATTTCACAGCCCCCAGGAACGAGAGCATTTTTGACTGAATGGTATTGCAAGTAACTAACACAAACGGAGTTTGTTTTCACTGACAGATGAAATTTATAAGGGCTGTTGAACCCTACAAAACCAAATGGGCTTTTGCCCAGAATTTTGAAGGTTGGAGTCAAATACAAAAGGAACTGAAGCTGGTGTGTAAAAGAAGAAATCTGAATAATTTCTGATGTTAGTTTGTTGGGTTCTTTTAACTGGGAAATGTGAATAGGCTTAAGCTGTTAATACCAGTAGATTTTTACTGCAAGAGGTACGATTTCTAAAAATATAAATTATTGAGAGATGCAGATAAAATATTTAAAACTACTTAATGTGTTAGGTGCCCAAGTTCTCTTGATCTCAATGGAAAATGGGCAACTAAGCTGCTTAGCTGTTTAGAAAAATCGTTCTGGTATCCCATCCTCCCATGTAAATACATAAATACACCTGAAATCTGGATAAAAATGCACAATGAGCTGTGGAGAGGCTATGTAACATGGCTGGCATTCTTTTTGTCTAATTTTAGAGAGTAATCAGGAATTTAGGTGAGATTTTTAAACAGAAGTCTTTAGTGCCATCAGAGATGCCATTGGATTTGTACAACTCCATAGGATTGCCAATATGATATAAGACCATCTGAAAACTCCGTCCATCCTGGAACAGTAGGTTGAAACTAGGAGGGAGAGTTTGGGTTATTTCAAATATGACTAGAAGTGTGTGTTCAGGCAACTGAGTCCCATGTTGGGGTGACTAGTGTAAGTGTTCTTTTTATGGCTTTTCTCATATTTCCAGACCAGAGAATGCTTCTGGTGTCCTGACTATGACAGAGTGACAGTGTGAAGTGGCATCTCCTCATTTTCAAGATATGACTAGGAAACCTGTGACTACGAATTGAACAGAAACTGTGGAGGACTACTACAAGTAAGTCTAAACTCAGCGCAGGGCACCTACCTGTATCTTTTCACTTGCAGGACCTGAGACAGACAGCTGAGATTAGTTAAATATGAGAAAAATGAGAAATAAATATGCCTTGGAAAGGGACAGAGTTTCACCCTTCAGTTGAAAAGTTTGAATTTTGCACTGGTTCTGAAACCTCAGAGTGTAATAGTGACTGATGTTGAACCACAATTTAAACAAAGTTTGAGTTTGTTCTGCTTGTACAGTACATGTTCTGTACTGGTAATGTGTAGTTGCTTGTTTCTTCTTCATCTTGCCTGAGGATGCTCTCCTGTGGCATCCCTGTGACAAACTGTTTTCAAAATGTGTGCTACTGTGTTTAAGATACACACACACAAATAGATCTCTTTTTTTACTTTACCCATCATTTTGACTATTTTTCTATTGTGATTAAACTTTTTGCTCCTGAAATGGAGGCAGAAATATCACATTACAGTGACTTGACCCACTGATAGGGAATTATACAAAATTCCTGTTGATGTCAAATGAGAATTCTGACTGTTGAACCGAGTAAAATATGGTCAATTTTATAGAGTCTATAAAACTGCTGGGAACTGCCTTGCAGAACTTCTTTTGAAAGTATCTTACGTAATTTTACATGACAAAAATCTATTTTTTTTCTCTGAAATTCTGCTGAAGCTTTCATGTTGCTTAGGTAGATCCATATTAGCACACAAAAGATGGGTATAAAGATGAAACTCTAAATATTTTTTCCCATAATTACATCTGAACTATTGTCTACAGCAACACCAGCTCCTAGATTTAGATTACAGGGCTTGTATGAAGGCTTTTTGCATCCCAAACTCTGTGTGTGCATATATGTAAAATGTGTCTGTACTCTCTACATCAAAACTTGGAATTGCATATAATACAGTTTGATATTTCTCTTTTGCACAGACTAAGTCTTTTAACAATATATGATTCCTGTTAGACATGTGTTCCTCTGTGAAACAGTAAGGTGAATGAATAAAGTTATAGCATTGTTTACAAAGAATGACATGTGTTGGAAAAATCAATTAAATGTGAAAGAATGTAAAAGAAACAAAACAACAACAACAAAAAAAACCAATAGTGTATCTAAGCATGGCCTTCAGTGAAGGAGCTAAAGGACTAGATACTTGTCTACTTGCAATTTCAGTTTACATTGCTGTCAGAGCACAGATGTGTTGAAGAGGTGCTTTTTGATCTATCAGTGAAGAACATGAAAACAAAGTGAGAACAGGTCAAACCAGAAAGAGAATATGGCAGGAATGATTTTGGTAGTTATATTTCCATGCTGTCAAATAACTCAGTACCATATCAGTTTGCTCCAGACATCTTTTTTAGAATGACCAGTTAGGCCTAGTGAAAAGAAACCCCAAATGTCATTCTGGAGATAGTTCAGCACAGCTGACAACATAGATATGACTCTACACTGATTTAGTTCCCTCTGTCCTAGACAGTCTTCCAACACTAGTGCAGTTGGCTTTGCATCCTCAGGCATCTCAAAGTATACAACAAATTCTTCCGTATTATGCTATGAAAACACCACCTTTCTGGGCTGAGACACATTATTTTGGACCATCGGAGCTGAAAACAAACAAACAAACAAAAAAACAACTAAGAGTATAATTATCATGTTCCAGGGTCACAAGGCCTCCATTGCCATAGAACATAGATAACTGCAGGACCAAATGCTGTGCATTGTGAAGGTGGCCAGTTGGCCTTAAGGGGGTTATTCCTTAGCAATGTGCAACATATGTCATCTCTATTCTTTCATAGGAGATGAGAAGAACCACTCAAATCTTGATAACACTGTACATCTATCTCATTCATGAACCCCAACAGGTTTCATAGCTATCTGTTTTGCTTATAGTATTTGGCCAATGCATCTTCCCATATGTTTATGGGATTTCAGTCAAACAGATAAAGGACAGGAATCATCATATCTTGTTTCCAAAGTATGCATTACTTTATAAACTACGAAAAGAGTCAATATCTCTCCTTCTTCTTCTGCCATCAGAATAAAAATATAACTCTAACTAGAAACCTATACTGAGAGGTGCGTTCAGGATTATATATGCCATTTGAATGTGTGTTTCCCTTTCAATCTGAGTATAGGCACTTAGTAGAGAAGCTAAGAAGTACATCCTTCTCCATGTCATTTCTCACACAATGACTTAGGTAGCCCTTTGCTCAGTATTTTGTTTTTTCTACATGTTTTTAGGTACCTAGTTCTTCCTGTACACTCTATGAGCAGTGACAATGCTGGAAGTTATAACTGTAACATGGATCTCATGCCCCCTTTTCGATTCTAGCTAGTAAATTTGCTAAGAAATTATCTTTAATAATGGAAGACTCAAAAAATCTTGGACTGCAAAAATAGATTAGATGATAGTCTTATTTTGTGTTTGTGTTGTAATTCTAAATTATAGCAAAACGAATATAAACTGCATGGAGAAATATCAGATGATGAATACTATTCACTCTACAGATCTCTGAAAGCTGACAGAGGAAGTGTATGGAAGTGCACCCTTGCTGCTGTTTTTCCTGAGCATTCACTACTGGCAATTGTCAGGGGCAAATCAGAGGAATGTCCAGTCTGAAGTAAAGCAGCCATTTTAAATATTTTTAATAAACTTGTGGAATATTAAGATCACAAAGTTTCTCAGAAAATCGTATAAAAGACCTATAGTTGCTGTCTGTGGTGGAGAAGATGTGGAGACTGCTAACATAAGTACAGTTTTCATGTTTTCAGTCAAAATATTCTCCATGTCCCTCTTTAGTACATAAAGTGGGATTAGCCAGCCAGCAAAATAAAGAAATATGACTAATCTTAGATGACACTTCTGAGGAAAGCTTCTGCTAAATCTTATGTGCCTCCTGAAGAGTGGAAATGCTTGTGGGTGCCTTTTTTTTTTTTTTTTTTTTCTTTTTTTCTAGCTGTTTTCAAAGTGCTCATAGTATTTGTGCTGTTTGCATCCCATTTCAGCAAAAACTCAGGGATATAAAATAAAAGCTTCAATTCCACATATAGAGATATGCTAAGGATCAATAACAAGAGAAGTCTGAGTTGCATGCCTTTCTGTGTTTTATCAGGTTAAAAGCTCATTCTACTTTTTCAGTCCATTGCCAGTGATTTCTGACAAGATGATACAAAAACACACACTTCAAGGAACAGGAGGAATGGAACGCTTTAAAGAAATTTATTCAAAATGATTTCAGATGATAGTTTGAAATGTTTTGGAAAGATGTTGGATTATTTTTACATAGATATTTTCTTGTTATATGGGAAGTGATATTGATTGGCTCCTTTAGTATGATGCTACAGACAACATCAAGCTACAAAGAAGTGGCAATTGTTGCAATATGAAGTTTAACATGATAAACTGCGTTTTGAGTGCCCAAATGTAAGGGCCTTGAAAATAAAAAATCAGAACTTGTATGGTATTTCCATGAAACCTTTGTCACACAGTGTAGATTTTCACTAATATACTCATTTGTGCTCTTCAAACTTCCCACTATCCTGCTCCTAGAAATGAGGTTGTCAACTTTTCATAGCTTATCTTTTCACAAGCAGAATATGGTAGAAAGTAGGTGTCAGCAGAATAAGTCACACTGGAGATCTTGTTACCCACAACTTACAACAGGGTCCTGGGGCAAATAGAAAGTATTTATATTAGTTTACCAGGTGATACAGTACTGATTCCTATAGAAAATCTGTGAATGGAAAAATTTAGTTAAACACTATATTCAGAAGATAAAATACTTTAGAAATATTATTATTTATTATTTAGCAGTTTGGGAAAATCCCAATATATGAGGAAATATGTTTGCATGTTTAATTGCTAACAAGATACTATCAAACACAATGATGGGGGGAAAATCTGAATAAACAGAAAAGATACTTTTGTCTTTATCAGGCAGTGAGAACAGTGTTTCAGAATGTTTTGGGGTATGCAGTCCAGAGTCAAGGGAGCTCCCCAGCCTCAGAAGTTACATAGATGTATTGGTGAAATGTCAAAAGCAGATGAGAAAGAAAATTGATCTTGGAAAGAAACCAGAGGATGACATAATCGGTGATTCCAATTTACAGTCTAAGTTGGAAGTGGTAAAAAAAAGAACTGCACTGGAACAAAAACGTAAGTGGCTGTAATAAAAATAAATAAATAAATAGATAAATGGATGAATCTCCTGAATTTGAAATGGTTTAGCTTCATATGCCATTAATTTTGATTACAACTATCTGAAATCAGAGAAAATGAAGGAAGTATTGTGACTGTTCCTTATTCTTCTCCATTCTAGTGTTCTCCTAGCTCTGTATACTGCAGTTCATCATGGTTAGGTCTCATAGTTCCTTTACAAAAAGTTGAGCTAGACAATGTATCTATTAATTAAAAAAAATATATATTTTTAAAATAACACTGTGCTTGTGTGGCTTTTCATGACATATATAAAAGCTGCATATAAAAGTTTATATCATGAACTAACTACTCTCTGTCCTGTGATTAAAGGGCATATGATGACCTCGTGAACCACCCTTCAGACTTTCAGTGCTTCTGGCTTTAATATTCTGTGCTAGATTCACAGAGCTCTTCTACAGATGCTAAGCGTTCAATCCTGAAGGCTCCACTTCATCATCAGGTAATTAGTATTTTCATTAACTTGCTTATTGTCAAGGAAAATGAGCCTTGATCATCTAATTTTTCCTCAATGAGTTGAATATTGTAATATATCTATAATTAATGTGTTTTATGCCACAAACGTGTAATGGAGTGGAAATCTGAGCCTGCTCCCAGCAGTCACTGTCAGTAAATGTTTGATGAATAAACAGAGACTTTCTAATGGGAAATGGTGGCGACTTTTATAAGCAGACACAATAAAGACTTTATTAACATACTTAAGAAGCATTCTGGGAAATAGAATTGAATGCATTATTACTGTAGGCTCCTTTTGTGAAAAGTAAATTTTACTGTCCCCATAACAAATGTTTGCTTGTTTGATGTAACTTGTAGTGTCATTCTTTTATGGAATATCTTTCAGTGTAAATCTGTGAAGCATTTTAAATTAGTTACATATTCCCTATAGGTCTATGATCTGAAAAAGAATCCCTCTGAAATTTTGTATAAACCAATCACTTATACACCTGCTTGTAATGGAAAAAAACAAAACCAAAACAAACAAACACCTCTTCCCCCATTACCTCCCTCCCCCTCCAAACTAACAGATATTTGAAAAAAAAATCCAATGGAAGAGAAAATCTTGTTAAAATGAAAAGGTAATGTTCAAAGAGTGAAGAGAACCTAGGGTGGAATGGTAGAGCATTAACAGTGCCACATCTGCTATAACTAAGACTAAATATGTCTTTAAAATGTATTAATTAACGGCTCCAGATGTAATATTACCATGATATAGTAAAGAGCCAGAAGTGTCTCTGAGCTAGTCAGGAACTTATTTAGCTTCTTGGCTGGGTCCAGACTGGAAAGAACTATAATGTCTCAGTTTTCAGTGTTGTAAAGTGTACAGCCTGTGCTGAAGTCAGTGGTGGTTGCAGATGCTATAATAAGACAGATTTCAGAAAAAAAAAAAAAAAAAAGGAAAAAAAAAAGAAAAAAGGGAAACAAACAAGCAACAAAAAAGAAAAAGTCCTTTCCCTTTCAAGTTTTTTTTGTTTTGTTTTGTTTTGTTTTGTTTTGTTTTAATCTGGTGTGCTGTTCACCTTCCTAGAACAAACTGTGTCTGTGGAAGATCAATTTACCTAAGAAAGACACTTGAATCACATCTACTGCTTTAACTTACCTAAGTGCAAATTCTGTGCTCTGATTTGCATACAGTCAAGAAGCTTTTTGTGTCATTGATATAATATGACAGAGACAGCAGGAATAAGAAGAGAAGAGAAAGGGTAGAGAGTGGGATGCAGAGACAAATTTCCCCTAAAAGAATTGCAAAGACAATGGTGAGCGTAAGCAGTCTGGCCTTTGTATATCACTGTCTGAATCCCTGCTCTGAGAACATCAGATAGTCTTTTCTCTGATCCACCATCATCTCCCCAATAATTTCAATGACCAGTGTTGGTAGCCAAAGTCTCTGTGTCATATGCATGATTGTTGATTGTTCCCACTGCAATAAAATTCTGCAGTGAATTGTCTGACTCACAAGGCACAGACACAGGCTGGAAAAGGCTCCCATGTTGCCTGTGCTGCTAGGAGTGGACCAGACACAGCTGGCAAAGGTGAACTCCAGATTATGGTCTGGGATGGGAGCTATAGATGGAGACCTGGCACCATGTCATGCATCTGAATGGCAACTTGCCAGCTATACCTTGTGGAGAGGACTGCGCAAATCTAGGATGTGATGCATCTGTGCTACTTCAGATGTCTACCTTAAGATTTCTGAATCATACTGTAATGAATTATTTCAACCTTTTTGTTTTATTTTAAGGTCAAAAGTTTAAATTTTACATTAAGATGTGTTTAATTTTTTTTTTTTTTACACTGTTTAGACAAAAAATATGATCACAAAATCATAGAATATCTTGAGTTGGAAGGGACCCACAAAGATCATCAAATCCAACTCCTGGCTCCACACAGGACTGCTTAAAAAACAGACCATATGTCTGAGGGCATTGTCCAAATGCTTCTTGAACTCTAGCAGTCTCAGTGCCATGGCCTCTTCCCTGGGGAGCCTGTTTCAGTGCCACATAGCATGGGTCACATAACATTATTAAAAAATATTAATTCAATAGGGGAAGTCATTACTTTGTCTTTTCATCCTAATTTGGTGGAAAAAAAAGTCAAACTTCTGTTCAGACTAGTTTTCTTGTAGGTATAAAAACAGAAACAGAAGTTTTGATACAAGTAAATCCTGAGACAGTGTTACTTTGTGTGGTAGATATAAATGAGATTTACAGGAAATTTCCAGAATTAAGGAAAGAATACATTGTCTACTCTGGTGTATTTCAACTGACCAACTGTAGACCTCTGAGATCATCTGGTCCAAAATTTAACCTAGTACTGACAAGTCCACCACGAAACCATGCTACTAGGTGTTGCATCTACATGTTTCTTCAAGACCTTCAGTAATGGTGACTCAGCCACTTCCCTGGGTAGCCTATTTCAATGCTACACAACTCGTTGAAAACAAACTGGTCAAAACATTAGGAATTTGATTGCAGAAGACGTTTTAAAATGTCAGAGGATGAAGTTGTGAGACTGATTTTTTTTTTTTTTTTAAATGTTGATCAGACATGATCCTGCCCTACAGCAGCACAAGAAATTTCAGTTAAGGTATGCAGCAGGGGTGAGATGTAGAAGAGTTTATACAGGGAATTTTAACTGTGGCCTACAAGGTTTTTCCAGCAAGCAGGTTCTTCATCTGTCCTAAAAGGGATTTAATCAAATTAACTCCTGGAAGATAATATTAAGAAAATAAGTGAACACGGCTTAAAGGTGTGTTCATTTCACCTACATTTAGGCACCCAGATGAGAATCCAAAATGAGGTGTATAGTCACTGAAACTTCATCTGGAGAAAGCTTAAGACCTTCATATCCAGTCTTCATATGTGGCCTATTTACCTGAGATCTTAACACCTAAAACTGGAAATGAAAACCTGAGCTCTGAGGTTTGATAACCATGACCTCTGACAAGTATAGTTTAGCTAAAAAGGCCAAAATATATTTTTTACATTGGCTGAAATATCCATATTAAATTTTACAGAAATGTGTTTGTTTTTATGTTTGTTTGTTTATTCACTGTCCATTGCAATAATCCAGATGGATGAGGTGTTTTAAAACAGATGGAAAAAAAAAGGAATATGAAAATCCGAAAATCAAAACTCAGTAAATCATTTTTAAAGTATACTTTACTGCTGCCTAGCATCATAAACAAAATCACCTAATTTAAACAGCAGTCCAATTTTCAGAATGTTGGAGGCAGGAAAGTTATGTACTCTTCTGAAGCAAGAAAACCAATTATGTAAGATTTTCTGACATATCTATCTTCAAGCTAGTGTCTAGGGTGGAATCTGGGTTATTTTGAAAGCAGAGGGAATTTTGGCAGGGTTTTTGTTAAAACATTTTCACAGCAGCTGGGATTACATTTATATTCTTCAGTTATGACATGTGGTAGCATACTGAATTGTATAGGAAATATCTGAGAATTTGCCCCATGTTTCTCTACCAGCTTAACTGCAACCTTGTTATCCCGTACCTGAAATGAAAACAAACAAACAAATAAATAAATAAGTGAAGAAAATATTTTGCAGGTCAGAATTGGTTATTATCACAACAGATAAAATCCACATATGTACTTTTTTTCCCCACTAAAATTACTAGAAGACAACAGACCATTGAACATCAACAGCATAAATTGGAAGCATATTGCTGTTCTCCATTGTGATGCTTCTGATCTCAATATTGACACCTTTTATTTTCTCATTTACACTACCATTACTAAATGTAATACTTGATCCTGTCTTCCAATAAAAAATACACATTTTTCTATTGCCTTCATTAATCTTTGGTATTTTTCTGGACAAGCCTGAGATTTAGTAAAATATTTATCTTTAGAAAATATATTAGAGTTTTTATAAAAATTCTTTTTATATGTAGTGTTCATAACTATTTCTAGACATTTAATAGCTTAAATGACTTATATATTTAAGATTTTATTGAAAGTGCAAGTTAATGACTTTTATGAAAAATCTTCATTAGATGTAGGCCAAACAAATATGTCAGTGGAAAACCAAAGTAATATGGTGTTTTCTATTTCACTGTAAAAAAGATAGAAAAGAAAATGAGGTTGGCAAAATAAAGCATATAAAGGCTAGATATCTGTGTCCTGAGGCCATCAGACACTTCCCTAATGGACTACAGAATGTGTAAAATAATTAATCATGTGGAGAAGGTATTGCCAGGGTTAGAGATGGGGTCTTCAGCTTTTAATGGAAATGCTTTGTGATTGAGCTGGAAAAAAAACTTCTATAGTTAGAAAAAGAGGGCATCTGTCATATTTATAACAGTTTAGGAGTACGATAAAATACCAGACATGGGTTAGCACTTTTATTTTGTGGAGTATTAAAAGTATACAGGAAAAGCACAAATATGCACTGAACCACTCTCCAGGGTAGCATTTCTAAATTTCAACAAGAGGAATACCTAAAAGGTTAAACTCTGACTATGTGGGGTCAGATTTCTTTCCTCACCATTACCATTACCAAAGTAATACATTGACCTGACTAATCCTTCTGTATATACTTCTTTTTTTTTTTTTTTTTTAATGTAGTGCATATTCTATCTGCATGTTTGATAGGTAACTGAGAGAGTGAAAAAAGGATCATTTAATATATTTGTTTGCTAGAGGACTGAACACAATGCTAATTTAAAATTATAATAATATTTTTTCTTTAAAAAAGATCACTTCTGTATTTACATACAAATTTTACAGCCCAAGGACAATATTAAGATTAAGACTGAAGAGCTTAGAAGAGAAACACAGTTAGGGTTGCTTATGAATGTGAAATCTACATCTGTCCATCTGGTGGAGACACATTATGGTACAGTCTTTAGTAAGATGATCTGTAACCTATCCTTTTTCACAGGATACCTGCCTCATTTACTGTATGGGATGAACAATGTTCGTTATGTGAGCAATTCCTTTAAGTTCTGTTGCATCCCTATAGGTCAATGAATTCATCTAATTTGTATTCTTCTGAGGTATTTAAATCACTCATTCAACAGTCTGGATGTCCAAACTGAGGTGGCTGACATCTGGGTTTTATTCAGAGCTTGGACATTTTGCAGTGCTGTGTATGCACAAAATAGAAATCCCAAACAGTTCAGTTGAAGAGATTCTCTTCAGAACTAGCACAGATGGAACTGGGAAGCTCAAAAAATGAGAGTACAATCCACTGAAAATCATCAGTTTGAGTATATTAGTCAACAAAAGAATGACTATTAGCAAAGAGGCTTGAAAATGCAAGAGGTACCTATCCGTGCAGAAGATTTATTAGAAGCATCAAGGGAAATATTTAAATGTTTCCATCTGAATTTTTGGGTACAGGTTGAATCATACACAGTAAGGAAGAAAGAATTCAAACTGAAATAGTGAGACAGAGAAAATGAGTTATGTATTTATCAATTGTCTTTGCACATTCTGGGACTGTTTAGAAATAGAAATAAAAAGGTTGAAATGTTCCCCCAAAATGAGTTTTTTAGCCCACCTACAGTCAAATAAATATTTTGGTAAAATCTATACTTGTGAGATTTCAACTCTGACTTAATCCAATGTAGATCTGTACTTAATATGAATTATGACCATTTTTGCAATTGGAGGGGAGGGGGGGATTTTATTGATGCGTTAGTGGTTTTATCCTACTCAGGAATCAATAAGTTAAATTAGACAGTTAAGGTTGAAGAAGAAATAACTAGCAAAATATAAATATGTTAACATAGCTCACTAGCCATATGCGTATGAAGCAGAGAAAAAACATTCATATGTAGTCAAACTTAGAATCATATTGCATGTCAGCTCACACTGACTAGACCAAAAGGCAGTATGAGGGGAGTTGACAATGAGACACAAAAGTATTGTTGATATTGCTTTCCAATCAGTTCATCCCATTTGGGACCACCATCAGGGACAGGAGTTCTAATCCTATACAGTAACTCCCCTCACTCTACCTGTAAGGTTAATTCCAGGAACTGGAGTGTCAGGCCACTGTGCATTAACAAGCTCTGGAACATGGCAGAGAAGAGTTAAAAAGGCTGCCCACAGAAGCAGAGCTAAGTCTGTGCCTAAAGGCACTGTGGTTCAGCACGTGTGTACACATTCATACTAGCTTTAATCGAGATGAATGGGAACCACGTAGGTTATCAAAGGCTGGCACAGCATCTCCTTCAGCACAGGCTGCACACCTGCACAGCACTCAGGTGCTTTCTCATGTAGCTGCTGTTCCCTGAATCACTTGTTGCTGCACCTATATTCAGACTTAGCTGTATCTCCTCTAAGCATCATTCCCCAAAACAGAGCAGGCAGGATGTAAGCATGCAGTTGCAGGCTCTGGGCTTTAGATGACAGGCGATTCAACATCTCTAACACAGCTGTGAAGAAGGTATCTGATGTGCTTGAAGTCTGGGTGATGACGGTCAGTATCCAATATACTGGTGATGCAACTAAAGTATGTCATAACAAAACATGTATGTGTGGGCACATGTATAATTGTGTTTGCTTGAATTCTTAACAAAAACAGATAAAGGAGAGGGTCAAGGTCCACCAGCACTGATGGACCTTAAAATGCAGTGGTGTGAAGGCAAAGGAAGTCTGATGTCTGAATGTCACAGCTGTGGTCCAGTGACAGACAGGCTGGGGCAGCAGAGGCTAGAAGAATGGTCATATGATGGTAGGTGATGTGTCAAGGGGGTACAATTTATTGAAAAGCAGATCACAAAGGAGAAAATCCTTCCTGCATATTATTAATGCTATTGATTGATTTATATAGTGCATTTCTTAAGCAAAGCTCTTTATAGAATTACAAACTATTAAAGCTGAGTGAATAACTCACAATGAATAATTTATCCCATGAATTTAACCTTTCTTTCAGCTCATGAAATAGCCACAAAGAGATCACTATTTCCTTAATTATTCAATGATTTTTTTTTTTTAATGAACTTTTAAAACACTGTGAATTGATCACCAAGAATGTTCTGATAACACAAGGTAGCCAATGTGTCCTCGGGTCCTGATTGTTAAGAGACAGCCATACATGTGGCTAACAAAAGCCCGTGCACTATCCTATGCAAATCTGGTGGCTTGAGGTATGCATTGTCTGCACAGCTCAGCGTTTTGCAGAGATATCTGAGCTATCTCTGAATAGGCACAGTTTTAGACAGAAAGCATGACAGCTGTGGCAATGCAATGTTGTAACCTGCTATCCATTCCTCTACATACCACAAGACTCATAGCTGCTACTCTGGGATGCTGACAAACATGGGTACATGGAGCAGTAGGGTCTTGTGGAGACGGATGAGACCTTGTGAAGCCTCTCAACAGTGTTGTGCAGCTCATGACTACCTATAAATACTTCCCATACACATCAAGCCAGCTGGCTATGTACCTGAGCGATCTTTTTTTTATTTTTTTATTTTTATTCTTAATCAAAACTAGAACTGTGATTCTAGTATAAGGCACATATTATTTTTTTCAACCCTCACCTCCTTCCAACAGTATGAGTGTGTAAAGCCCTGAATTTCAAAGCTGTGTTACAGTAAAATTCCTCATCTATTAATATTCAGGCAATGAATGTGCAAATTGATTCTTTAAAATATTTTTTGCTAAGATAGCTTAATTCCATAAATGTTAGCAGAAAATTAACACAAAAAAACAGGGTACTGCAAAATGTGACAAGGTAGCTAGAGAAGCTTTGCACTGTGCGCTTGACCCACAAACCAGTTATCCCTTGGAGTCATTCTACTTCTTTTATATTAATATCAGTCCTCCATGAGGAAAAAAATGAACTAAAAAATAACAGGAATAGCAGAAGCACTATCCAGTAGTTTGTGGAGAAGACAATGTCTTCTGAAAAGGCATGGGAACTGAGATTTCATTAGAAAATATGATGAAGTCTAGGTAGAAGCCTATATTGGCTAACATAGGTAATGCATCTGTAATGCATCTGTAATGCAAATGTCGTTTTGGGAAGATAGGGGTAGGTTCTGAAGTTATCTGTAAATCATGGAATCATAGAATCATTAAGGTTGGAAAAGACCTTCAAGATCATCTGGTCCAACCATCCGCCTACTACAAATGTCACCCATTAAACCATGTCCCTAAGCACCAGGTCCAAACTTTTCTTGAACATCCCTTGGGACAGTGACTCTATCACTTCCCTGGGCAACCTGTTCCAACGCTTGACTACTCTTTCTGAAAAGAAATGTCTCCTAATTTCCAACCTAAACCTCCCCCTGTCAGGTTGTGCCACAGGAATTTAAAAAACTGTTTCACAATTAAAGTTTTATGCTGCACAGTTGGAGAAAAATGAACTTCTAGCATAGCTCTGTGCTCTGGTAATGGACAGTTCCTTTTTAAATACAGGACAAATTTTAAGATATTCCACAGCTACTGTATCCTAATACAACGGCAAACAGGACTGAAGACTAATGCATTTTGGAGCTGCAACTGTGTGTGTGTTAGGGCTTCCTGGTGTTAATACCCTGAGCATGGCAGCAGATTAATAATTCACCTATAACAGCACAGTGCAGATTTTAAATGGAGTAATTCAAAACAAGTTACTGACAATGTCTGTACATTTTTTTTTTTTTTTTAAAAAGATAATTTAATTTGGTAGAAAGAAATATGAAATTCTACTCTCAGATCTTTACCGAGCTTCTAGATGGAGAGGAGACTGTCAGTCTTATTTGTCACATAGAATGAGGAGCATAATTTTACTGAAAGATAGCATTAATTGCTCTGTCAGCCCTTTTGTTAAGCACAAGGGAGATCTTTTGGAGTGACCTCCTTGTGGCTAGGTCGATATCTTAAAGCAGTCATGGGCTGACACAACAGATTTCTTTGGGATGGAAGGAAACCTGGATTTCCACATTTGAGGACCAAACTGGACTAGGTCCAGTGCAGCCCTCTTCCTTCCTCCCTATCCCCTAAGTGAGTACAAAATGGTTTTCAGGTTCTCAGTAACAACTTTTGTGATCTATAAATCTATTCTTGTTTGTTCACGCTAATGGATAAAATAGACGTAGACTCATTTAAGGAAAATACCATTAATCTTAATTTCAGTTTGAGGCAGTCTGGATGTCCAAATCAAAAATATAACATAAATAGAGATAAAATATTTTTCTGATGAAATTTAAACCTCTTCTATCAGATCATTATCACCTTTTAAGAAAGTAGCTATGATATGCAATTTTCCTAAAACACATGCTAATTATGATAATATGTCATTCTCATTTTAGCAAGCTAAACAATCCCTCTACTTTCATAATATTTAAATAGTCAAATAGATAATTCTGGATACCTGATCACTGTGCAATTCAGATGTTTAACAAATGTTATGAGCGTAAGTGTGCATCTCAAATGTATATTCATATTGTTGTGCATAGAGTAATGTGTCTTCTGGGTCCTATTGTAAACAAGCTGTCAAGCTTAACTGGGTTAGCCTGTAAAAATATCTTTCCATAAATAAATTGGAAAAAAAATAATAACAAAAAAAGCACACCACTCTAGCAGCCTCTTCTAATGGACTTGATCAGAAAATGCAGGGGGGAAATATAATAACATGATAATGTAGTCTTGTGTACATTGTCTCTCAAAATGTCAGTACTTGTAACTTTGGGATATAGTCAGCTTTGGGCTACTTTTCTTTGTTCTGTGCTTGATGATGTGGAAAATTCCAGATTCAATTATGTCCAGTCACACCCAGTTTGTTATTCATCTATTCTAGCTCATTCATGTCCTGCCATCTTAGATATAACTAAAATTATCCACAGAGAGATCAAGAGTGCATTTGCCTGCAACATGTTCAACACTGCAGTAGCAGAGCAGAAGCATGACAGCATCACAAAGAAAAAGTGACTTTTTCAGAAAGCTCAGTACCTGAGGAGGATTAGAAGTAATGCACAGAATCTAGAGATTATTCCTGATGAAATTATAAAAGTGTTAGATCAAATATAATTTATTTTGGCTCCTTTTCTAAGTATGAAATCTCTGTTGCTGTGGCTGTTTGTTTCTTCTCTGTCACCCTCTTTGATCTACTCTGCTTTCTCATACAAATACTGTATGTAATTATGACACTTATGCCAACCTTTAAAATAAAATCACTTTTGTTTTGAGGAGGGTTACATAGTAGTACTAGACTTCTCATAAACCCAGAGTAAAATGCTCTGACGTTCTAACAGATGACAAAATAATTGTTTATATAAAATTTATTTTAGAACTTGCTAATTAAGAATATGAACTGCTTCCATTAAAAACTCCAGTTTAATTGCTCGTTCTTTTGAAATTGTTTTTGTTGGTGGTAGTGTCTCTGTTTTTTGTTTGTTTGTTTGTTTTGTTTTAATAATTAGCTTGATTTTTTTTTTTTTTTAATTTATAAAATATTTTGTTTTCTAAAGTTCCTTGTGAGGAAGGTAGAGTAAGAAAGACAATTTTCTCTCTTTTCAAAAGAAGTTTAAAAACAAGTAAACTGTGGTAATAAAAATTAAAAAAAGCTCTCCAGTAGGGACAGCCTTCAATGAGGACTAGATGGTGGGCATTTGAAAACAGATTCTGACACATTTGGAAGATATTTCAGACTGCTTTTTTTTCTTAGTATACATTAGATCTAGCATCTGAATGACATTAGATTTAACAACTGAAAAGTTTCTGTTCCCATATCTATATCATGAACTCATGCTGACAATGAGTTTTGCACCTTCCATTGCAATCACTGCTGGTTTGCCTTCATCTTGGATAGCCACTGATGTTAACACAAAGATAAATAGCAAGCCACCTTTCTGACTAAATAGACCCTTCTGAAGCAAATATGCATAAATTTGCATGAATATTGAAAAGTGCAGAACTACAGGGATTCAGCTGTTTTGTTAACAGTGGACCATAACAGAAAACATAATGTAACAGTATGGGAGTGAGGTTTTCACATCCATTGATATACTCTAAAAATAAGAATAAAGTTGCTTAACAAAGTATAATTATTCCTCTTAAGAGTTCATAAGATTGTGACTTAAAAGGTCTGTACAGAGCAGGAAGCTCCAAGATAAACATTCTCTAGTTGGGATTCAATATCAAATTTCACAATTGATACTGAACAAAGCTAAAATTGGGTCTGATGTTATTTCTATCTTTTAAAAGATTCCTGGAGGCTTCATCACCATTTTTTTTTTCTTTTTGCCAACATTGTGCTGCTGTTTTTATTTTTTTATTAATTATTATTATTATTTCTTTCTGTATAGTACTGCACTGTATAATTAATTTTAAATACTTTCATGCTGTTTTTGTTGTCCAGCCTAGGAGCCTTACTGTTGCTCCTCCCCCTACCACACACACACACACACACACACACACAAAAACCAAACAAACACCACCAAACACTTATCACCAAATAAAAAGCTCTTCCTCGTTTCTCTACCATCTGAATGAAGAAATGTTTGGAAACAAAATATGAATAACACAGCTATGCTAAATGCATGGACCTTCGCTTCCCTTGGCTTGATGAATGCAATTTTGTCTGCCCATGCCACATACCAGTTATGCCCTGAGGTACTAATGTTATGTCACATTATGCAATATTCCTGAAGTAAAATGTAGAATATCCTGAGTTGGAAGAACCCACGAGGATTTTTGAGTCCAATTCTTGGCTCCACACAGTACTACCTAAATGTCTGACCAAAACCATATGTCTGAGAGCATCATCCAAACACTTGAACTCCAGCAGCTTGGTGCCATGACCAATTCCCTAGGGAGACTGTCCCAGTGTCCAACCACTCTCTGGGTGAAGAACCTTTTCCTAACACCCAGCTGGACCTTCCCCTGTCTCAGCATTCTTTTCATGGAATCCCAGAACGGTTTAGGTTGGAAGGGACCTCTGGAGGCCATATGGCCCAACGCTCTGCTCAAGCAGGGAAACACCTAGAACAGATTGTCCAGGACCATGTCCAGGTGGGTTTTGAAGACCTCCAAGGAGGGAAAATTCACAGCCTCTCTGGGCAACCTATTTTAGTGCTCCATCATCCACACAATAAAGTACTTCCTGATGTTCAGAGGGAACCTCTTGTTTTCTGCTTTGTGCCCACTGCCTCCTGTCCTGGCACAGGGCACTATTGCAAAGAGCCTGGCACTTACGTGTATACATCTACATCTACATCCTGCACCCTCCCTTCAGATATTCATGCACATTGATAAGATCACCCAAGCCACCTCTTCTCCAAGCTTAAAAGCCCCATCTCTCTCAGCCTCTCCTCATAGGCAGGATGCTCCAGTTCCTTGATCATCTCATACTTTTCATCCATCAACACCCTGACTCTTTTGCATCAGGGCTGCTCTCAATCCATTCTCCACCCAGTCTGTATTCATGCTTGTGATTACCCCAACACAGATGCAGGATCCTGCACTTTGTCTTGTTGAACTTCAAGAGGTTTTCACAAGCTCACTCCTCAAGTTTGTCAAAGTCCATCTAGATGGCATCCCTTCCTTCTAGTGTGTTGACCACACCACTCAGCTTGGTGTTGTTCACAAAATTCTTGAAGATGCATTCAATCCCAGTGTCCATGAATCCGACAATGATGTTAAATAATAGTGGTCCCAATACAGACCCCTGAGGAACACCACTCATCACTGGTCTCTGCCTGTGCACTGAGCACTGACCACAACTCTTTGAGTGTAACCATCCAGCCAATTTCTTATCTAACTCCATGGTCCATCCAGTGAATCCATGTCTCTCCAATTTAGAGACAAGGAGATTTAGAGGATCTTGTGTGGGACAGTGTCAAATTATTTGTCTTGTGAAAGGTTCAAGAAATGTCTCCTTTCCTTTGTACTATTTCCAGTGTGGTCAGTTGCTGGTCCCTAATGCTTCCACAATGCAAAGGGTAAATACTGAATTTCTGTAGACCATTCATGTTGCCATTCATTCTATGTTGCCAGCCTGCATTGCTCTTTCCAGTCCGAACAAGCACTACTTTCCCTGTCTCTGGTTAGTAGAGAGTCTTTCACTCCAACCATCCTATCTCAATTCTCACTTAATCCTGCTCTAACTCTGCTTCCATTTCAAGCTCCTCCCTCTTTTTTTTTTTTTTTTTAAAGTATCAGTTGATGACTTTGCCCGTGTTTGTAGCCAGCTTTAGAGTGAATGTGTCAGTATTAAGAGGACATAATACAGGCAGGCTGTGAAGCTCTGTTGTCTTTCCTCTTTCTTCCTAGGTGCATATTTTGATGGGAATAACTGCAAATATGTTGTTTGTTTCTGTCATGTCCCACCATCTCTTTTGACCCAAGTACCCATGCCTCCCTGCCAACAATGCAGGATTGTCGGTGCATTTGTGTGCAAGAAGGGATTATGAAAATTACTACAATAATATCCTTTTTAACTGTCTTTATCTTGAAATCTGCAGCCCCTGCTATTCCCATAATGTATTTTAACAGCTTTGATAACAAATATTTCATTTTGTTGTCTCTATGTGCTTTTTTCTTTCCTTGTCCTGTCTTTATAACCTATAAAATGTATGATGCCCCAAATGGAATCCGCTGCCTTTGTTCCAGAACATTAGAGATGTGACCTTAAAATTAAGCATAGAAATAGTGAAACAAGGTAAAACTAAAGTTAGAGAAGAAGTGTTCCAGACTATTACAGAACAATTCATATTCAATAGCACTGGACCCATGCTGACATATTAACAATAAAAAGGAATCATCTGTGGAAGCAAAGATGGTAAGTCACAGAGGGCATATATAAGTGCAGCCTCAGAGCTATAAAAGCCAGACTGACATTTATCACTCTGTGCATATTGGAGCTGTCATGTTGGTCCTCAGATGATCGTGTTACTACCTTCAAGACATTTTTTTAGATATGAAGCAAAGATTAGAGAGGGAATGAAAGAGAGAGAGAGGCTTGCTAATAAGCATGGGCTGAAAGCTGCATAAAGGAATTAGCATTTATATTATTTATTGTCCCTTTTTCATCAGCTGTACTCTCTTTCTATCTATTTCTTTTCCTTTCTCTTGGCTTTTTCTAACCTTGCACTGAGAAGATGTTTGTACATTAAACCTAGTTCTGCTTCAGAATGGATTAAAATCAGTTTGACTAAATACTATGTTCAGTGAACAGAAAAGTGTACAGCTTCACACATTATTATTTGTGCTAAAAGCTATTATGTAAATATATTGGCTTATATAAGCTTAAACAGGATGACACAGGAATGCAAAGATAGGGCATACACACAGATCTACTGAAATGATACTCTGTGAGCACATCTTCTAATAGAAAATTGCATATTCTCACTGAGAGGGCAGAAAAGAACCATATGTCTATTTTAGTGGTTATGTCCTGAAATGATGCACTTATTCCTTTTATAATATTTTGAAATAAATACATATGGGACCGGTCAGATGTCAACAGTGGCACTGAAAAGAGTATGAATTAGTCACACTGGCACACAGGGCCCTGGAACAATGAACACTGCTCTGGAAGACCCTTGAATGCAAGCCTATTTGCCTCTTAATCCAAATGAATAATTAATGATAATTATCATGCTGCAGTTATTATCTGTGATAATAATATATCCGTAAGGTGAATAAATTCAATCTGCTACTATGCAGAAATGACAACTCATAATATTCTTAGAGAAATACAGATATAATTATCAGTATTAATGGTCAAGAAAAAATAAAAAAGAATTTTTTATATAAAGAATTACAACAGAAGGTCTAAAGTTTAGTGAGAATGAATTTGATTGCATTATGTTTATTCTTTAGCTTTTATTTCTATGGTACCCGTTTGCAATCTTTTGACATCTGATTTTCACAAGACCCATTTAGCAAAAGCTGAAATACGCATTTTTTCTTTACAATCTATCCATAACTTTTCCATCAGCCTACTGCTCAAGAAGATCAGGCTCAGGATCTTACAAGCATCCATATGTAAACTGGTCTATTTGTGTAGTTCACTATGCTGACAATTTTTTCAGCTACAAAACTTTAAAGTATTAAAGCAAAAATCAATAAAACCAAATAAAATATTAAAAGGCCAAATACATGTTTGAAGCTTATACAAAAACAGCCATAACATTTATTTTTGAGAGCACTGTAGGTGAGCTGTCAGCTAGACAGAATAGTAGGCAATCATATTTAATCTTATCCCCCTTATTGGGCTTGTTGTGACAAAAGAAAATAGTAGGGGGATGGGTGAATGGGAACAAGAAGGAACTACCTTTCAGTTCTTTTTGAAATTGTTTTAATATCTATTTATTTTGACTATTGAGTTTCTTGGTTGTATAAATTAAAGACTTCAGAGTGTACTTAAGTTGAATTAAATTAATGATTGAAACAAAGCTTTGAAATTCAAAGTTCATGGAGACCTTTAACTCACACCAGGAAGGCATGGTTTTTCCCTACTTCTTTTCATCCCATGATTTGAGAACTGTTTTACTCCAGGGAATAGTAATGAGATGTAGAGTTTCTCACCTCTAGGTCATTGCTTCAAATCTGGTCCAGGTTGGTAGGAACCAAAATTCATTATCATCTACTTACGGTTCACTGGCCTATGTGAAATGGGTTGATGGTCTTGCAGTCTAGTTTTCAGTGGACAAATGTCCATACAATAAAAAACACTAATTAGTACTGGAATAGGGCTGAAAGTTGTATTACAAATACAATGTCCAGGGATTGTTGTGACAACCCCTCAAAACTCTGGCACCTTCTGGGACTATCTTCCAGAAGGAAGGTTTAATTCTTTCATGATTGCCACTATTATTCATCTATTTTTAATTATTATTATTATCTTTTTTTTTTTTTTTCTGAAGATGTGGGCAAAAGAAATTGCCTCTTTTTCACTCTCTTTTTCATGAGAAAACAACAGATTTCCTTCAAAGTGGATCCTGACAGGTGACAAGAATAATAACGTGTAAGAGTCAGTAAAAGGATGCATTATTAATCACCCTGGGTTTCATTTAGGCCGTCAGCTCAGTGGGTGAGCTCTGTAGAAGGAAGAGTGGAGATATTATCATTATTATTTACTTGTCCACCTAGGAGTCACGAACCAGGACATCATTGTATTAAGCAATGTGCAAACACAGAAGAGACAGGTAGACCATGCCCTAAAGAGCATACAATTTAACCATAAAACAAGAAACCATGTATACTTACAAGTAGATGGGCATAGATGGAGGAATACTGATAGGAAATATGTAAGCAATGAGATAGGAGGTAATCTTTGCAATAGCAATTCAAGTATAACACAAACAGTATTTATTAATGGTGGAGAAAACAGAGTTGCAATAACCTAGATAGAATGTGATGTAGGACTTGCTCTGTGCATGTACGTGTGAGTAAGAGAACACAGAAACAGTTATCTTGAAATCATCTTTGCCAAAAGTCTTAGAAATCTTATACAGTCTAGTACAGTCTGGATGGTATGGGTGTACAATATATATCTTTTTTTTTTTTTTTTTAAATGGTCTTATATTTTATAATATGCCTGAGATACAGGAAGGAAGATGAAAATGTTAACCAGTGATCCAGAAAAGGTTAGTAGAGTATTTTTGTCAGAAGATAAAGGACTTGCTTAGCCCTCTTTAACTTGAGAAGTTACAAATCCACAAGCAAGTAGAAATTCACAAAGCAGACTTTCTTGTGCAATGAAAAAGATGGTTCGGTTTAGAGAAGGTAGGTCTTTGAGAATCCGCTGTTCATTTTCTTTTATGAGTAATATAAATAAAAAGGAAGAGAAGAGCCATTTTGTAACTCCTTCCTGCATGGGGAAGAAATTTGTGATGGATTACTGAAGGATTGGACAAAAGTATGAATAGAAAGGAAGGCTGGTAGAAGACAATGTGATGAAAAAGGAGCACACAATCTTGTGTAAAGAAAAGGAAAGGTATCTACATAAAAGATGGTGGATGTGTCAAAGAGGATGGGATCAAGAATTGCTAGAGGGTTTTAGATTTTCTGGCAAAGAACAGTTTCAGCAGAGAGCAGGGGGCACAAGGCTGTCCTGGAGGCTATATAGGCTGGAAATGGAGGGGGAGAATTACAGATTCTTTATTGTAAACAAGCTATTTGATGAATTTAAAATGAAATGGATAAGAGTTAAGGCTGTACTTGAAGAAGAAATAAAGGTCAAAAGTGAAATTTTCTGACTGAAGCATCTAAAGCATATTGTACTGTGAGAGGAAAGTCAAAATAGAGTGTGAGGTTAAGAGTAAGAGAGAGGCTGTGTGAAGCAACAAAGGATGTGTGGAGATGGAATAGAACAGGTTCACTGGGGCACATGGACAAGGTTTGGAGGAGAGAGCAAAGGAGAAATGTCAATATCTGTGACAGAAAATAGTGCAGGATTTGTAAAAGGAGAGGGAAAATAGAGATGCTTGCCGAGGTGAGGAAGGAAGGTCATGACTTGTGTTGCTGTTCTTTTTTGGAAGAATAGCAAAAATTTGGCAGAAACAGAAGTAAAGGCAGGAAAGGGGGAAGATTTGAGATATTAATTAAAAGTTGTAAAAAATCATCTGGGTTTGTTGGTCTGGGATTCAGTTAAGCTAGAGCTAGGTGCCTGGGAAGACATCAAAAATGAAAGGATGAATTTTCAGTGAAGAGATGTGAGAGATTCTATATAGTTCATGGAAAATAATGGGTAATATGCATGTTCATGGTGAGCCAGGAAAAGAGAATGGTGTAATGGGGCTTGAACTGGAAGAGAGAAGCCAAAAGCTCCATGGTGGAGGAAAGTAACACAAAACAAGTAAAGAAGAAGGCATGCTGCTAAGCCTTTGGTAATTATTCAGTTTTACAGAGCAAAAGTAGCCATCTTACCTGGTGTTGACTGATGATGATACTGAACTGAGAAGAGGTGGATTTTGATTCCTTAAATTTCAAAATTCATTTGCTATATCCTGTGGGACAGACAGATCTTGCCCATTTCTTTCTCAGTTGTTATGAACTTACCTACTGTAGCACACATGCTACCTCAGTACCAGCACAAACAAATTCCTGGTCAATTCAATTGCTGCACTGTTGACAGTATCAGCCCCAAAGTACAATATAAAGTGCACTGCTTTATTACTTTGGATAGTCTGTATGACAGATTTCACAGCAAATTTTTCTTTCCTTTCTCTGGAATTATTAAAACTTCTATAGATGGTTATAAAACATAATATATAAGATCTATCAAGATAAAAGTTTTAGACTTGTTCATCTCTTTCTGAACAAGCATAATAGATTCAGCCTTAGCAACTATTTACACAGTTTTTTTTTTATTATTTTTTTTTTATTATTTTTTATTTTTTCTTCATAGTAATCCTTTCCTGTTACACCTATTTCAGTGTTAACATATCCTCCAGGAAACTCCTGAAGATACATTATTACTTGAGACAGGATATTTATATATACATATATTATTTACTTATAGTTAAAAGTATGTTTCAGAATATTTGGGGTATGTTTTACACCTGATTTTTGTAACAAGAGCTAAGTCATTGCCAATGCAAATGATATAACAATGTTCTAGGAGTCAGTCTTCACATAATACCAAGTGAGGGGCAAACAATCAAGATTGATGCACCTACGGATGTAGTAGGCAGGTGTCAGTGGTTAATTTCAGTGATTAATTTCAGTGTACTAAAACTGAGTCAGGAGTCCTATAGAGAATCAGGGTGAGTTCATCTCACTAAGTTTCCTAGGCAACTTTTCTAGATGGTTTTCAGTGGAATGGTGTTTATCTGCTGTATAACTACTGTGTTTTATTCAAGATCACTGTTGTGACATCAAATGAACAATAAACCTGTATTTTTCATTGAAGTACCTAAGAAATATATAGTTTCTATAAGTGATCTTTTAAACTGATGTGTTTCAGTATATATGGCATTCTAACAGTCTTATGCCCTAGTAGTCTTCCAGTCCTAGTAAGTCTTTTACCTTTTTCCTACTGCTTCTGTGTAATTTATTGGTTCAGAGATAGACATTTAATAAGCAGTAGTGACATGTTCATAGGTAACTATAAGAAGGAATGTGATCTATGCAGGGGGAAGAATCAAATTAAAGCCCTCTGAAAGAAAAGCATCAATATGAATTCAGGGGTGATGTGTTCAGCTAGGCTGCTGTTTGGCCAGTCAGTGCACACACAGGCCAGCCAGTCAGCAAAGCCATCACCCCAGCCAGCTTGTCCAGCCCTGCAGTGCCTCCCTCCTGGACCAGAGCACAGGGAACAGCTGGAGATAGTGTTAGATGTCTGGGAGAGAGGGATGTGGTGAGGGTGCAGACTGCAAGCAGGGAAAGGGACCTGAAGTTCTCTAAGGAACTGAAAGAGTGAAATGGTCCACAAGGTTTATGGGAAAGAAGTAAGGATTGTCACCAGAAGGGCAGAATAGCTGCATTGCACATGGAACAGTCTGCCATATTATTTCCATCCTCTTCCTTTGAAGAACTTATTTAAACACATCCTCTTCAACTCTAGATTCCTAGATCACAGTGTGGTGAAGCACTTGAGCATGTGATTGACTTAAAAAATGAGTTATATGCATTTCTTAATTGACCAGAGGATCTAAACAGGTCTCAAGGTATGTTTAATGTTAAGCCTATGCGTATACACTCTGCTGATTTAGAGGCTGAGTTATGTGAAGGGCTTCACGACTCTGAACCAAGAAAAGTGCAAGGTAGCCATAGGTAGCAGGATATGAGATTCTAGCTGCTTACGCAGAAGCTGCCATTGGGACCACACTGTGATACAGGCATTGTATGTTACTAATAGAAACAGCGCATAATAATAATAATAATTAAGATAGCTTTGGCATACTGCATAGGATGTTTGTGACCTGCCCACCCTTTCTGCAGTTTCTCCTCCTGGGTATTTGGGGTTATTTCAACAGACTGTTAACTCTATTAGGCTTAAGATAAATACAAAGACTGAAAGAGTTCTGGATCTTAAAGTATTCTGGCAAGGTTAGTAAGAATGCAAATATATAAATAAATACATTTTAGAATTACAGGCCAGTAACTTTTTGCAAGTACATTGTTAATTCTTATTGTTTTCATTAAATACTTGCACAATTTAACTAGCATATATTACTATGGTTAACACAAACTGCTGGAGCACACAGTGTACTGACCTGTGTTTTCTCATATAAGCAGATTAATCCACATGAATCCCTCATACAAAGTTATCATGACTCCTTTCCAGGAAGGTTTCTAATAGGCTGGCTCTTACACTTGGCAAGGGAGAAAGTCCTTTCATGAAATGAAAGAAACCATCAGAAATGCAGATCTGATACATATGATACTTGTCATCAAACTTCACGGATAGTAAGTAGGGAAGCATGGTTAAGTTTGCTTCTGATTCATCATTTGGCATGTTTGCAGCAACATAGACTCATGTGAATAGATTCTATAGTCCCCTCAGTTATCTGGGGTACTAATGGGACAGAACAAGATGGGTTAAGCAAATTTGTGGACAGCACATATGTAAATAAGAACATAAGAAACCAAAACAGTGGAATGGGGAAAAGAGGAGAAAGTTTGGCAGCACCGTGGTCCATGCCATGCAGCAACACTCTCATTTCAGTGTGCTTGTGCCTGCAGAGAAATTGTCATGTAATGCATCCACAAACATTCAAAAATTCACTTCAATTTCCTTACAGTGGTAAAGAAAACATTTTCATAAGGAAATTATAAAAATGTGGTTACTCCAAAATGATTTAACACCATTTGCTGGTAATTATTGAGACAAAATCTTGATGTTAGCTGTTTCAAAGGTGCACTTCCGACAGTATCGTATTTACAGAAAATAACAGTTTTTAGTCAAGTACAAATTTATTTGTAGGATGATACTGCAAGTTTCTGATTGATGGAAATATCTATCCAATCTGAAGTATCAGTAATAGCCCTGAATCCATTGCCCTGTTTATTCCCAAGAAAAGACAAACTGCATCTTTCCCAGCAGACCTCAGTGTTCGTCCTCAACATATGAAATTCACCTGAGGGGATGGAATGATCAGGACCCTCCATCTAATTCTATCCTGCCTTCTGTTTCAAAAGAAACAACAGGTTAAAATATGAAAATATGTATTCCAATATACCTTTAAAGCTTTTACAGCAGTTTGTACTGGAATATACCACTTCTGTAGAGTTGTTTCTGAAACTCACAATGTCAAATTATTTATTTTAACAAAATTGGCTTTTTTATTTATGTCTTTAATCTAGGTGAAAGTAGGTGCTGGTGTGATCACAGTAGAGAATTAAAGCATTCTTTATGCATAGATATCCAGGATGTTAATCAGCCTAGCAAAGTTTTTCATCTAGAACCTGAGGAAACTACATGTTTCTTCAGATGAGAGATTGGTTGTCTTTGTGGCATGCCTGTCCTTAGCCTACACAGTGATGCCAGTGTTCACCACTCTACTATCGTGTAGAGACAGAAAACCAGGATTACTCTTACTGTCAATAATATTTGATCAGTAGCTTTGTAGTCTTCATTTTGAGAACTGTGATATTTACTGAGCATTGCATTGTATATTGATATCTATACAGGTAGAACAGACAAATGATTGCCTGTCTGATATAGAATCACCTGTTCAAAATAAGATAGCAGAATAAACAGTTGATTTACATAATCTTTCTGAAGTTTGAAGTGATTTTCTCTTTGAAAAGAAGATTTTTATTTTATCACAAAGAGTTACGTATTAAAAGGTGAATTTGTTATGGCTATCAAGAGGATTGTGGATGGAATTGATTTTAATAATTTTGATTCATTCCAGACAGTAAGGCATACTGGGGCCCATTCATGTGATTTTCAGTTGTTACCTCTGACTATGGTGGTCCTTTAGCAGCCATAGTGATTCCACATCAACTGCCCTTTTCATTCTCCTACTGACATCCAGTTTCCTTCCCTAAAATGTTTAGCATCAGCTGAATATTTCTCTTGATTTTCAGATTGGTCTGTGCCCATCAAAATACAAGGGAGACAGGCAAGAGAACAGGGCCCAGAAAACTATCAGTAACTTCAAAAATATTCAGATAAATTCAACTGTCTTGTTTCACAGGACCCATTCTTGGCTGTATCTACTGATCTGAGCTGTAACATTAAAAAACCAAATAGTCTTTGTTGTGATTACAGAACTCTGCATATGATGTTATATAAGCATTTTCAAGAGCAAATAAAACATGAATTATGTCTATCTGTAAACAGAAATATTTGGTACTGAAAATTTCAGAACAGTGTTTTGTGTTTGTGTTTATATCAGTGTTCATTAGTATATATTAGGTAATGAACAATTCAAATAATCAGGAGTTAGATAAGTATCTAGCACCAGGAAATGCTGTACAACTATTTTTAAATTAATGTTGGTGTAGGAGTTAACAGTGCTTTTTCTTTCCCTGATACTTGTTCTGAAGGAATCAGACTGTAAATCTACAAAACTTTAAAAAGAGGGAAGGTCACACCTTCACTTCTACCACTCCAATTCCTTCCATGCTTTTAAGCACTTTACAAGCTTTACAAGACTTTTGGCTTACTGTTAAAAAAAAAAAAAAAAAAAAAAAAAAAAAGTGTTTATTTTCATAGCTACAGATTGCTATTCCTCCCCCCCCCCCAAAAAAAAAAAAAAAAAAAAAAGTAAAGAAAAAGCATTTTTGATCAGTTTTGTGATTTCCTTAATATGCTAGTTTGACTGTCTAGTTTAACTACTGTGATGCTTTCGTGACATTTTAACTTACAAATGAAAAAATTTTACATTCTGGGTCATCCACGAGTCTGTACAGTATTCCTTATAGACATGTTTCATGCAAGGCTCAGAACAAATCATCATCCATGATCCATTTGCATACTTAACATTTCATTTCTTCCAGCTAAATGCCACTTCTGTAGTCCCAGCAATTTTGCCGTTGAACATTTACTGCAGATACTAATCCCTTAGTGGGAGAAACTGTATACCTTGATAAAAAACATTTGCAAACGGAAGTTCTTTATTAAATTATAGCATAACAAAAATATATTTTGAATATAGAAGTTGTCAAGTAATATATTATTTAAAATTATTAGCAATTATCACAACTCAGGGATAGTTCAGTGTTATAAAAAGTCTCGGTAAATAATAAACAAAAAACTATTATGTTATATATTCTCAGAGCATGGTTCATTACACTTTACTAGTTTATAATTTAGGAGTATAGTCTTATGTAGGCTGCATCTATAGTCAGTGTATTGAATATTGAGTATTTCAATATCGAATATTGAAAGAGGGTGACGTGATCTTCCCTCAAGTAGGGAGATGTGGTGCTTGCAAGACAAGGAAATCAGGAAATTATAAAAATGTGCTAACGCCAACAGGAGACTGCAGAAACCTGACAAAGACGTGTTGTCAAAATAGAGTTTGGCTGGACAATGGGACTGGAGAAAGAAGCTCAGTGGAGGAAAAGTTTCAGTCCAGAGTGGTTTGGATAAAAACATAGTGTAGTAATGCCTGAATAATTAGGACTGGGGAGCTGGAATTATATCTGGAAAGAGAATGAGATTGAAAGAGTGTTGGATTACAGTTGTGAGTCAAGATAATACAGCGATGGCTGACTGAGCAACAAGGTGAGGGCTGAGAAGTCATAAGAAAGCAGCATGATACCTGGGCAGAGAGAGAAAAGGAGCAAGCATAACCTGTCCTAAGGGATGCAAGCATTTCCAACACTGAAAACTGAATCCTTCTTCTCTCTTCCAGAACATATCTGTAAAACCATCCACAAAAATGGGCTCTGTGTACATTGACAGACAGATATAAATTCACTTTACAAGTGGCAGACAGATCAAGGAACCTTGTCTTTCCAGCTGATCAAAAAGAAAGCTGAAAGAACCTGAGGTCAGACAAATCCAAAGTACAGAACCATAGTCAAGGTACAGTTTTTAATCCTGAAAGTTAATAACCATTATAAATTAAAAAGAGATATGGCATTTTTTTCACTGGGGAAGAACAGAAATATCAACATTTTCCAAATGTAAAGAGAAAACAGCTCAAGAAAGTTTTATGCCCCCTGCTATGTAATGGTTGTAGTGTTTCCTCCTTCTCTTTTAATCTGTAATTACCCTGTCCAGACCCCCACTCTAGTCCATTTAGAAAAGAATGACTTCTTACATCATTATTCAATTACCTGAAGTTTTCAGTTGTACTGTTGATCCTGAGACCATTATATGCAAGAATTGTCAGAAAAAAAAAGTCTACAATTTCATAAAATTGTATATATATAGTAGGCTGACACACACTTCCTAATTCATTAGTCACAAAATGATGTTATTGTCTAATTAACTTCATAGTGCTTTAAACTAAATTGATTTTTGTTAGCAATGTGGACGTACATTACACACTTATATTCCACAACATATGGAAAAATAAGTTGTTTAGGCTGAGTAGAAATGAACAACATTGATGAAAAAATCTGCACTTCGTCTATATTTCATTTTGCTTTCTTTGCAGTACAAAACAATGTGAAGTTATTTTTATATTGCACTTTATATTGTTCCCAATGAAGGAACCAAAATGAAAAGGCATGTTTCACCTATTATTTTCAGATCTAAATACTAGAAAGTATTTTATCTAACCTGGCTGATGTACACATATAAAGTATAAGATATTAAGTATAATGGCTGAAGTCTAGTCAGACATGTAGGTGGCTAAGAGACACCTACATTCCAGGTCTGATAAATCAAAGGGTTCCATACACTTAAATTTAATTTATAGAATATCCTAAAGGTACCTAAAGATCCATTTGCTTGCATAAACAGCTATTTTGTTAAAACAGTGTCAATATATAGGGACCATTTAACTGTTTTTGATTTACTACGAGAAACTGATTTAAATTGCACAGCAATTTCTACCCATAGAGTAAATAGAAGTTTTTATCGTTAAAACATTTGACATTCCCACCTGTGAAGGTGATGTCTCCAGGTACACAGCAAATGTAGACTTAAATATAATCTCCAGAAAATATGAGTCAAGTGCTCTGGATGTTGTGAACTTCCCCATTCAAATTATTGTAATAGGTAGCACTTCATGTTTCTTTCAGATTTTAAATATTCTGAGTTTTTCTGGAGTTAGCTCTCTGCCAAGGTATTATAGAATTAACAGCAGGTAAGTTTTACCTAGTTTATTTTTTAAAAATGTTTCTAAAGTTTTAACATGGACATATTGAAAAGAGTCCAACAGAGGGCCACCAAGCTGATGAAGGGATTGGAGCACCTGTGAGGAGAAGCTGAGAGAGCTGGGACTGTTCAGCCTGGATAAGAGGCTCAGGGGAGATCTTATCAATGTTTATAAATACCTGAAGGGAGGGTGCATAGAGGACAGAGTCAGGTTCTTTGCGGTGGTACCCAGTGCCAGGTCAAGAGGTAGTGGGCACAAAGCAGAACACAAGAGGTTCCCTTTGAACATCAGGAAGCACTTTACTGTGCAACTGATGGAGCACTAGAATAAGTTGCCCAGAGAGGTTGTGGAGTCTTCCTCCTTGGACATCTTCAAAAGCCATCTAGACATGGTCCTGGCTAACCTGTTCTAGGCATTTCCCTGCTTGAGCAGGGGTGTTGTGCCAGATGGCCTCCAAAGGTACCTTAACCATTCTGTGATTCTGATGATTTTTCTTCTAAATTCAACACTTTACAGAAATACTGCTAGATCAGCTATAACATTCATTTCCAAGAGGTAGATATCAGCCAGGTAAGAGATTTTTCTTACTCCCGTTCTATTCAAGTAGTTTCCTATGACTTATGTAGAGAATAAAGCTAAGTTCTTCTTTTTCTAACTGAAGCATACATGTATATTATAACCTATACAACAAGACTTGTTTTTAATAGGCTTCTCCTCTGGGTTCATAGCAATTCCCACCAATGTCAGCAGGAGTGATGTGAACATATGGTTAGAGAAGGCCTGAGAGAGGGCAGCTAGTCTCATGCCAAATGAACAAGATTTTGCACCACATTTCAAGTGTTTTGTGGATTAGGTGCTGCCAGAAATGCTGTAGTAATAGCTTTGTTTGCAGTATTTTGACGTTGTGTGGGAGACAGTCCGGATACTCAGGCAAGCAACTTTGCATTGCTAAAGGGTTAAACTTTGGAGGCTGAGCACGTTGCCAGGAGAAAAGTGAACTGAACTGAACTAATTTTCTCATCATGTGACATATTGCTTGAACACATGACTATTTCACTTATCCACAGGAATCAGGATGTCTCTTTCTGTTAAGGTCTATGGTCACTAGCAAAGGGGCAAGTGACTTTTTATCAAAATAAACTGTGAATCTCCAGATGTAGAGTTGAAGTTTGTGAAAAGTCCAGGAAGCCTCCTTATTTTATTTTCTGTTCTTGAAAGATGAATTACATCTAAAAGTTCTCCATGATTTTCAAATATGCACAATAAAATGTATATCTGTAGTGTTGGAGCCTTCTGTTTCTTAAACATAACAAGATTTCAGAAACACTTTGAATTTCCAGAGCGGGATATCTGGGACATTTACTGCCCCTGATATTGGCCCATTACTTCACTGGGGAAATTCAGGTAGCAAATCACTGAGATAAAAAGATTAAAATATTACTGTGAAAAAGGCACAAAAAATTGGTAAATGAAGAACATGCTTTAGGATTCCGACTTTTACCCATAGCTGTCAATTTGTGTCAACCTTAATAAAAATGTCAAAGTCTTTGTGGTTTACCCATCAGAGATCACCTCTTCAGATTTGAATACCGATCCTATATGGGATAATGTGGGGTTTATCCTCAAACTCCCTTGAAAAGTTTATTCAAAGTGATGGCTAATTCAATGAATGTCACACAGATAAATAAGAACCAAATCTTCCAGTTTACAGTGCAAGCCTCCACAAATTGAAATAAGTACTGTTTTCTTGAGGGACTGTGAAAGTAAGTCTCTATGCCAAATATTTGATCTGTTCTGTTCTCTTGCAAGATATATACTCTGCATAAAACACTCACTGAAATGGGGTCTGCTTGACCAGACGAATGCATTATACCACTGTGTGGAGAAAGGCTGGTCTAGAGGCAAATTAATGAGCATAATTTATTCCATATCCTTGCTGGAATAACTTGTGCTCCTGAGCCTCCTCAGAAGTGTAGTCAATAGGGAACTGTCTAGCTACATGAAGTTTCTTAATACATATTTCAGTAAATCAGAGATTCAAATACAAAATCTAGCATTCAGGGAGATCATCTGAATCTGTGGTGCTCCCTGGAGAACTGGAGGTCTATAAACCAATGAATGGATTACAATGAAATGTAAATCCAGTATTTTCAATTCTGGAAGAAATGACAATACTCCAATATTTTTCAAGGTGTATACACCTCCCTCAGTCAAACAGTAGCACTTCTTAGCATTTACCAAGACTGTAATGTACTTTGGGAGAAAATGTAAGTGCTAATCGTCATTAAAAATATAGCTTTTATATATGTTTAAGACTGTCTTCATTTTGGGAACTGTCTCAGTCATAAATGTGCCGAGCACTTGTATGTAGATATACATGTATTTTGATTTTTTATATGTTTATAGTGAGGAAGTTTTTAAAGATTCTTTCTAGACTCAGTGACATATGATAAGTAGAACCCAACAGGTAGAAAGAGTTTGTTTGGTCGTTAGTGGAGTCTATCAGGAAAATATGGCTGAGGGTCACAGAGCTGAAGACATCTGCAATTATTTCAAGTATCAAGACAGAAAAGAATGTTGTTGAGGTAAAGAATGGATATGGTTCAGTTGCAGTCAATGGTTGGGGAAGTGGTGCTTGATTCATGCAACACTTTTTTAAAGAATCTATTTATGGATACTTTAAAATGTTGTGTAATTTGAAATCTGGTGTTGTCCTGTTGCTGGCAAAATAAGGTTGAGTGAACTACATCAAACTGAAAGGGAGTCCTCCAGATAAACTGCTGAGATGCAGTAGTTGATCTTTCTCCCTGCATTTCTTCCCTGCTTTTTCAGTGCCAAAGTGGTATGATAGTTTCAGGTATTAGATTTGTACTTGTCAAATCAACCTTTTTACTTCAAACTTGTCTCATTCCTTCCAAAGACATTGTTCAGCTTTTCTTCTTGTCATTTCCAGACTCAGATGTATATGGAGCAGCAGCACAGAAGAGCCCCTCAACTGCCCTTCATCACCATATGAAAGAGGACAGAAAGTATGTGTCTACCTTACTGATCAGTGCAATGCACGGAGAGAAGGACTGGGGCTCAGTTTGCTGTGCTGTGTCACGGTTTTTGAATCACAGACCTACACTGTCTGGGGTTTCCTGGTGATGAAGTTCACACTGGCTGCAAGTCCTAGGCATACATCATGCAAACATAAGGGGAGAGCTGTTGTAGGACCTTACGCCCACATTACAAAAGGGTCTATATTACTTCATGCACTGCTTCATCTGTGGTTCCATCAGGAAAGAAACCAAGTTACACAAATCCATGGTACCCATCTGTGTTTACTGCATAACTGCAAACACACTTGTTACACTTCAAAGATCCCCAATCAATATGGTTTTGGAAGTTGTTTTATTATAGAGGATGTAATCATCATTATGAAGTGCATAACTGACACATGTATGTGATGAAAAGGTCAAAGATGAAATAATTTCACATTGCCATGGATGGCACTAAATTACAGGCCAAGATCTTTTCTCAGATACTCCAAAGCAACGCACAGGCTAGGATGTAGCCTTTAGCTATTGAACTTACTGTTTGTTTTGTTTGTTTGTTTGTTTTTGCTCGTGCGTTAGTTTTGTTTCATTTTAACACTGGAGGTAGTGAATTGAATTATGATATGGACTCTATAGTAATGGCTTTGGGTTGTGACATCGGGGCAAAACAAGTTTCACAAGAAAACAGAATTTAAAAGGTAGTGTGTTCAGTGCACTGGCTCTCTGCAGTTATGTATTCACCCTGGAATGCTCAGTACATAAAAGACATGAGTATAAAAATGTCAAAATCAGTTCCTTAATCTTGATGCAGTTTAAATATTACTTCTGGCTAAGTATTACTTCTGAACCAAACATATGACTTGAGCTTACAGACAAGAGTTTGTTCCTGAGCTGATTCATGTCAGTTTTATACTTGTAAACATCTTTTGATTTCAGTGGCGTTAATTCATATTTTCAATATCTCAATGAGTACAGAATATGGAGTAGAGTTTTAAAATGCCTGTTTCAGCACAGCCAGAAAACTCCCTTGGTACATGAAGGAAAATTGTTAATGTCAATATCAGAGGCAAAAAAATGAAACCAGTCAAGATACAGTATGTGTCTTCACTGAAACTAATACAGAAATGAAATACACAGCTCCTTGAGTGAGATCATCTTCTTGAAAGAGTCAGTATTGTCAGTACATGCAGACAGTTATTGCATTGCTGTTTCCACATAACACAGGGTGTATGAGATACATATTGCATCCAAGGGCCAAGACACTAAACTAGTTTTGCTAAGATCACTTTATGTTAAATCAAAGAAAAAGGTGAATTAGAAGAAGAAAATGCAAATGGTATATTTCCAATATTTTCTCTTGAAAATTTACTGAGGTTAAGAGAAAGGAAAAAATAAAAACTGGAAGGTTGATGGAAGGTTAAAATATTCACAGAACAAACTTGATTTATTCAAGCTTTTTGAAGTCCCAAGAAACACGTTTAATGGGAGCTGAAAGACCTTAAAAGAAACCTTATTGTGGTGCACAGCAAAGTAATGTGGAAAAAAAATCTCCATATTTCTTCAGCCTCTAGCTTAGCTCACACTGTGGGGAATCTTGCTGTGAAGAGATTAATCACTGCTGCTTAATAGTATCTCTGCTGGTTGCTACAGGATAGCACGTAGCTACATAATGCAGTAGATGCATTCTTCTTTTAGTATGGCACCTAGTGTACTGTTAATGTGACAAAGGGATTTCAAACTTACCATGGTGCAAAACTGACCAGCCAATGCTGGAAACATGTTGCTTGCCTCTTCAGGGGCCACAGATTCTGGGAAAAAAAAAAAAAAAAAAAAAAAAAAAAAAAGTGAAATTGTTTCCTCTCCCTAGTTTTGTTTTATGGAGGAAATGAACTGCTTCCTACAAATCTAGCTTAGTACCAGGCTACTCACAGATTTAGGTCCCAAAGTTTTCCCTTTTTCTGAAGTCAGCCCTTAAACTGAGTCTTTAGTAGGGATTTTGACTTCACATCTTGATCTCACTTTTTATTTTCTGCCATTTATAGTAATTGATTTCCTAAGAGGCAGACTGGACATTTAATTTAATGCAGTAATTACTGGTAATTGGTTACATGGCCTTCCCTGTCAGTTCTGCTTTGTTCCCCTTCTTACTAACACCAAAATGTCTCTAGTTCCTTTCTGTCCTTATTGGGCTAAACTATTTTCCCTTCTCTCCATTTGCAAATCTGCCTGTTTTGGCATCATTATCTCTAGTGGTTCTACAATGAAGAAAAATCCAACAAAGAAGCCTTTAACAAGCCAGGTCTTGATATAATTTTCATATCATAAGATACAAAACAAGGAAACTGGTTCAAGGAAGACTAGTTGGCCACAGAGACAAAAGAAGGTTTTTAGGATGGCAAAATCAACCCTTTCTTGAGTTCTTCCCATTATTGCATCACGACTTCAACAGCTTTATCTGAATGATCTTCAGAGACTGTGGTTCAAAGGTTTTGGCTTTAAAGTGTCTGGACTTTTTTCCTTTGGCAAGAAAAATGGACAGGTTTATTTAAATTAAATGCTTTTCAAAGATACTCTCACAGAAGCTTTCATCTCCCTTTTTCTTTGTTTCCAATTTTCCTGAAAATAACTTCAGTGACACAAGTGCAAAGTCTTTTTGATCATTTCAGTAGTAGTGATAATGCAGGTTTGTGAACTGCAAGGCATGTTGTCTGAAAAAGCTATCTTCTACAATGAGCAGTGGAGGAAATGAAGCACAGCAACTGGCAGTCTTTCCCCCAGATCAGTAAACCATTACAGAACTATCTCCAGCAGGTGAGTAGAGGATTGATAAACTGTTATCTTTTGAGGACTTCCAACCATGAAAGGAATGGCTGTTGCATATGTAGGAGAGATACTTGTAGTAAAATAGATGTTTGAATTCACAGTAAAACTGAACCTGAGGAAAGGCTGCTGGGTTTTGATTACCAGAAAAGACGAACCACTATTTCCAGCTCCTTTTTCAACAAAACAGCAAATGAAGAGGCCAGATGAAAATACACTTAAACAGCAGTACTTAACAAAGGTGAGATTTAGCTCCTGATTCAGACACTTAAATGCATTTTTTGTCACCTAGATGTTTTGGCTACTCTCGTGTTCACTGTGGGCTCAAGAGAGTTGCTTCAACATGAGTGTATAATGCCATATGAGACTTCCTAGAGTACCCTGCCCAGCCACTAGCTGCCATGTCCAGGGGACATGAGTTTCCCATAGGTACTGTGCCATATCTGCCATCCTGCTGCATAAATCTGAAATGCATTAAATACAATAGAGCATCCATAATGTTGCCAGACAACTACTTAAGCAACTGAACTGACCCCTGATGGTGTGGATTAGGTTTCAGTGATTATAAAAGGAGTGTGGATGAATCTCATATGGAGGCATCTGCATATATGTTTAGGTAAACTGAAGTGTTTCCCTGGTGGTCCATTGCTGAGTTGTTGCTTGCTAGTGGCACACAGTGCCCTGTGCCTTGTGGCTGGCTGAACATAAACAAAGGCGTGATCTCTGTTCCAAACAGCTTACAGTCCCAGCTTAAGACAAGGCCCAATGACAGATATACACAGGGTATGTGGAGGGTACAGGAAAATGAAAAAAAAAAAAAAAAAAAAAAAAGAAAAGAAAAGAAAAGAAAAGAAAAGAAAAGAAAAGAAAAGAAAAGAAAAGAAAAGAAAAGAAAAGAAAAGAAAAGAAAAGAAAAGAAAAGAAAAGAAAAGAAAAAAGAGAACACAAGTGTGGCATGCTAATTGAATAATTGCATCGCTCCCAAGGGATGTTTGTAGCCAGAGAGAACTTCAGGGAGGGATTTAGAAGAGATGGAAAAGTCAGTTTTGCAGGACTGGGGGATCTTCTAAGCAGTAACATGGGAAGCTGGTAAAATTAATCTGAGAATTTGCCTCAGTATCTGGTACTCCATGTGACGGATATTCTTGGTGAAAAGAAGCTCTATAGCTCATGTAACTAGAATAATGATCCTAAGGGATAAGTCAAATGTGGTTAAAATGCCAGTTAGGTATGTTATCTGTGCCAAGAATATGAGTGGAGAAAGGTTATGTTTGTTGAAATCGGAGATTAAAAAAATAGGACTAGTTGAGATATGAGGTGTTAAAAGACTTCACTGTGAAAATGAGCAGAAAAGACCTTATCATCTGCTGTTCAAAAATAAAGTCTCAATTATATTATTTTGGATGACAGTACCTATGCAGAGATCCAAGCTGAAGACTTGTTTATGGGCTTGAGCAATAAGTAGGATGATGGTGTTTTCCACAGCAATCAAGAAAGTAGCAGGGACAGTGTGGAAGAAAAAAGATTAGAGGAAAATGCAAATAATGATTTTACCTGTCTATTCAATTAACATCTAGGCCTGCTTTGTAGCTTCCTGAAGCCTCAGTGTGGCATAGAGTAGGTGACAAACATTCAGAAAGAGGGACCAGCCAACACTTATTCAGGTAGAAATTTCAAATATTCTGATATATATTCCTCTACTATAAATAACTATCTGCAATTTCAGTGTCCTAATTTTGTGTTCAAGGTAACAAAATAAATAAATAAATAAATAGAAAGAGAGAAAGAAATGTTTCAGCAAAAAAAAAAAATATATATATATATATGTATATATACTGTTAGGTATTTGGGAGATTTAAATATCCTATTAGACCGCAGGTATGCAAAAGTTTAAACCTCCTTTTTCAAACATCATCTTGAAATACATATATACTTAAGTGACTGCTCATTTTTTTTTTTTTTTATATTGGATATTTCATAAATTACACCAAATTAATATTGTTATTTTAAAACAGTACTTGCTTTATCCCTAACATAAAGTCTTTGGAGATAATATTTTTTTTGGCATTTAAGTAAATGACATGAGGGAGAATTCCTTGGTCTTTCTTGACTTTTTGTAGATTAGGGCAAAAATTTTGTAATTTTAATTTTGCTATATTTAATAAAAGATGAACTGAGAGGAAGTGTTATTGTTTATGGCTTGTATATTTTAACTGTGTATATGCAAAACAGTGTTTCAGTTTTCTGGTAGATAGCTGCTTGATTAAAAGGAACAAGTTACTGTGGTGACTGTAGACACTTTACCTTGTAAATTGTGTTTTAGAATAACTACAACAAACAACATGTTTACAGCTAAGAGATACTTATAAAAAAACCTGAAACTTTGATCACGGGGGATTTTAATTTCACAGATACTTACTGGGATAACAAGTATGCAAAACCTGTAAGGTGGGAAGCATGTTTCCAGAGGCAATGCATAATTGCTTACTTACTGAAGTCAGTTTATTGACTGAACCTCATGATCAGAGGCTCTTGGCACCCAGAGCTAGGAAATTAGCCCATCTTGATAAATAGAGCAGGGCTGATTTAGGTATGGCTGATTTGTATCAAATTCATGATACAAAAAGGAAATGAAGAGGAAGCAATAAAATGAGTTTTGGCTCAGTGGAAGTTCTGTAAAAAAATATAAATTCTACATTTTGATGGAGGTAACTATATAAAGTAGGGATGTTTTTCTGGAAGATTAATATGTTTGCATTATATGTCACTATATGAATTACTTACATCTTTGCTTTAACTAGAAGAAATAGCTTGTGGTAACATAAACAACTGTTTATGGAAACATCTTGATGGAAATGATGCAAGATCTCATGACTATGTGGGAAACCTGGTGCAAAAAAATGGGAATTATTTAAGAAACAGTTGGACATGCTGCAGTTACAATTCACTCAGGCTAAGTCTATACAGGGGGAATGTAACAGAGACAATGTGCTTAAACAGAGTGGCAATAACAACATTTTTAAATGTCTGTTTTTGGGAGTAGTGAAATTGTTATTTACAATTTTAAAATATTGTAGAAGTTAGGATAATCAGAAGAGCAAGAAGAGATATTGGCTATGAGGTTACACAAAATATTTCACTTCCTCACTGATTTCATATTTGCAGCATGCAGCAAATGAAATGGAAAGTTACTAAAAATGATAGTTGAAGTTACCCAGTTTAAAGGAATGAATGTGATTGATCAGGAAATAGTATGTTCATTTACTGTTACAAACATCTACAAATGGTAATAAGTTGCCTCTTTGGTTTCAGGTTTGCTTCTTGTGTGATTAAGTCCAGTGAATGTTGGCCTTTAGTCCCTGTAGTGACTATGACTGGCCAGATGGAGGAATATGGGATAGGAGCTTCGTTCCAGCATGACTGCTTTGGGAGAGGTGGGCGGGAGGGTGGGGTGTTGTCTTCAGCATCTTTAGATTTGTGGTAAATGTTTAGATGTTTATGCTTTTACAATGCTCTGAGTACATAGAATTTGTCCATGAACTCATGTAAGAATTAAGGCCTTGCAGTATTTATCTTATGTTTTCAAATCAGGCTCCTGATAACACGTGTATGAAATAAAAGATATGAAGAATAATACTTTGAGAACAGCCCCAGGAAATCTTTCTTGCCCCAGAAGTCACATTGCTTGCAGTAGCACCACTTAGTTAATAATTGCTTGCACAAAGAGGCTAATCTTTGAAGCTTCCCTAACCATGTCCAATGTCACCATTGAGGAGCAACGCAGCACCATGGCTACCTATTTGCAAAGCGAAGAAAAACAGAAAATGCAAAAAATAAATTCATTAAATATCAATAAGAAAGTGAATACAGCATACAGCATACAGCAATCAGACTTTTAGGTCACACATGGTGGCATGGGTATCTGACAAGCTGTTTTTTGTCAGGAGGCAGCCACCCTTTACATATTCACTTTTCAGCTTCAATGTTTTTTTGGTCCCTGCTGTGTTTTATTTTAGCTGCAGAAATGTTTATTAGGGGTGTGAATCCCTTGACAGTCTCTGGCAATTCAGGTGTAGGTAAAATCGCATTGCAAATGCAAGTTTTTCACTGAAAATTCCCTATAATTTATTGTACTAGAGTACAGTTACCTGTAGAGTATGTGGGTGTTTGCCTGAAGCTCTGGTCTTTATTCTGTTACATTCTGAACATTACATCTTAACATATATAACTCTTCTGTCATGCATATACAGGCAAAGGATAGGACTTTGTAGTGTAAGATAAGAAACTTACATTTGCATTCCCAAATGAGAGATTTCAACAACAAGGAGGAATAATGCAATCAAAGCACTCCAGTGTGCAGTCAGTGTAAAGCTATCACGTAAAATATGGTGGTGCAGTCAAGAGAAGAGGTAATGCAAGTTGGATAAAGCTGCACTTGTAACTCTGTATGATGCAGGCTAGACTTATGCAGACAGGTGAACTGAATATTGATCTTCCCTGTTTATGGTCAAGACGCACTTGCATTTAGTACAACTTCCTTTTCACATCACTGAAACAGCAAGTGGGAAGCTTCTGTTTGGAAAAGTAGAGGATAAATCCTTTGCTTTTACATTTACTGCTCCATTTCTAAGGACTGTCTTTGGAAATTCATATGTAACTACTAGTTCTCTATTGACCTGTCTCTAATTTTTACTTATCAATTAGTGCTGATAAGTTAAAAATAATAGTATGAAAGCATTTCAATGGAAATACAGCAAGCTGATCACCTGGATTAAATGTCAATATTAGGGTTATGTCTGAGTATTGTGAGAGTATTTTGATTAGTGAATTAAAAAGTTGCTCCTGACTACTGTACTGTACTGACTGTACTGACTACTCACAATGTAGTCAAATCACTTGCATACTCTGTAGCTGTGGTTATTCCAGAGATCAAAATCAGTCACCATAATTGTACCTGCCTTCAAATCAGTTAAGATCATGGAGTGTCAATAGGAAACAAGTTATTGAGTGATCTCATCCCTATTTTCTTTTCAGAATTGAAGACCATCATCAAAAAAAAAAAAAAAAAAAATCAAAACAGAGCTCTGTTTTCAGGATTTATCTTAGCTTTCAGTAGGTTCATGTAGTACCAAACATTTGTAATAATAATAAGAAAAACTATCATGAAAAACGTTTTTACTCCCCAAATAGTCAGCAAAATAGAATAACTATTCATTACTTCACATAAAGCTGTCTCCTAAGGTATTTTTTGTTGTTGTTTCTAACAAAGGATTCAGGTATGTCCATATGCATTGCATTAAACTTCTCTTAAGATAGTAGGACTATGTTAAGGGCAAGATGATAACAGTCTTGCTGGCTCAGCCTGCTGGAGGGCTACTACAGGGCTTTAGTAAATTGCTTGCTATCGAGAAAAGTAAGGTACCAAACCCTGACAAAGAGGAAAGAGGACAAGTATATATATGCATAAGCAAATCTGACAATAGAGCAGAGCTATGTTAAGAGCACAAGGCCAAAGAGATGTAGTGATTTCATTCAGCTGGAAATCATGTCTGTTCCAATATGTATTCACTGCAGCAGATGTGGTTTAGTAAAACTTTTATTCAGTAAGGAAATCTTCATAAATACAGGCAGGCCTTCTGCATTTTACTTGAACTGCCACATAAGTGCATGTTGTTGAAACATAACTTTAAATAGCTTATGAAGACATCCCTATGAATTCAAAATTACTGCACTTGCAGAAAAAGCAACAATATCCGTCTGTAAATCCTTTAATCATAAGCATTAAAGAATAGTTCTTCAGAGAATCACAGGCTGCTGACTAAAGTTTACATTTTCTTGAGTTGCTTTTGGTGCTGCTAGCTATTTTTCTCATTCGCATGATGCTGATATGATGTGACACTTGCACCTGTTGTCACCATCTTATGGTAATTAGCATAGTGCCCTAAGTAGTAGCAGGGCCATCACATCCAAACATAAGCCATTAACATATTGCAGCTGTCATCAGTAGGGAAAGCTAATGGAGTTAGTGGATTTGCACACTACTGCATACCTTGGCTCAGCTAGCATAACTCCCCATATTGGGGTCATTGGGGATAGGAAAAGAAATGTGGGATGTAGCCAGTCAGGAGTGAAAGAATACATTTTACTGCAGGTTTACTTTCATGTATTATGCATGTCCTTCAAGGTCACTGCATGATCATTTATAAGATTTTAATGAGATATCAAAGTGGAAAGAATGGAATGTAATTAATGTGATCATACAGAGAAGATACAGGTATAAAATAGCACACATCAGGCAGTCAACAAAAAGTGGGAGCAATGAGGAAAAGAGAAGTACTATTTGGCCAGATTTCAGCCTGTGAAACAATAAGCTTTCCCCTGTACTTTCAGACACTTAACACCCTGCCAAACAGTTCTCCCCAGCTAACAGCAAAATAATAGAGGGAATTAGAGAAAATGCATTCTGCGGCTTGTCTTTGAGTAAAGGCTATGTGTGCTTTCATTCTTTGGGGGAAAATGGGTGGCTTGTAGCTAAAAGTATGCCAGTCCTACAGTAACGTGGCTTTGTGAGCATTTTATATTTAATTGTTTCAATTCCTGTTGCTAACAGAGTGTCTGACAAGCCTGGATTAAACAGAAAAATAAAGCCATATAAAAGAAAACCTCAGCATACTAGCATACTTTAAGTACTTTAAGTACTTTTCTAGAACCTTCTTTTTGTGAAGGTGCCTGGGAAGGTGCAGAGATTTAATAAACCCCTTTGCAGGAAGAATTCCTTGGAGGCTTTTCATAAAGTTGCTGGCTGTCCCAGACTGTTTTGGTCCCCACCATTGCTATATATGCTTTTATTTTATTTTATTTATTTATATATATATATATATTTTTTTTCTGAGAGAGGACTGTAAATCAGGTTGGCAGTGTTTGGATTCAGTGCTCCTAAGCATACCTGAGTCCTCTTGCAGTACTTTCGCCTGTGTTATGTTAGCTGCTGGTGTTTCTGCTTAGGGGCTGGCATTAAAGGTTGATGACAAAAACAGGAGGCAAAACTATCTTAACAATGTAAAAGGCAACCTTATCTAGGTAATTAAGTTAGAGGACAATCCTGCCTCTTAAAGTCATCACATCTTGGCCTTTGGGAAACCACAAAAGGCAAATTTTCAGTTGTGGGTAAGTAGCTGCACACTTAAACTTTAAGTAGAAGCAGACACACATGCTTGAAAATACTTGCCTGATCTGCCACAAGGAACCATTTCACCACCGCCACTATTCACACTACCACATTTTCTTACCATTTTGCACTAGGCCCTTTTTCCTTGTTTTCTAGGAATAGAGTGGTTTGGAAAACAGATTTATCAAAAAGCTACCTTCATCCTCAAGGGATTCCAGGAAATTCCTTGGGATTTGTGCTCTCATTAGGACACGGAGCCCTAAGTATGACCATTGTTACTGAATTCATGTCTCCAGGTCCTGAATGCTCCATTGGAAATTTAGAACATCTTAAATCTGAGTTACTCATGTTTACAGTCTGAGCTTTTTGGAAAGACAAATACATGTAAAAATTTTCATTTTTATGTAAAATCTTCAGTGTATGCAAAAACAAACAAAAAAAATCTTAATTTTTAAAAGCAGCAGACCTTTTCTTTCAACCTGAAACTGTTTTGTTGTTTTTTTCTTTCATTTATTTTTAAGTGCTTTTTGTGATATTTTTAATGATTTTGAATAACTGTTAATCCTCATAGGCAACTTATTTCTCCCTATTCTCCCCAAAAGATATAAAAAACAAGGAAGCAATATTTTAACATCCAAAAAGAAATGAGAATGTGAACTCAAGAAAACAAGAAAGAGGTTTATGTAAAGAGGGTTATTTCAGGGATGTACCTATATGTATGAATATTTACTGAGATATTTCCATTTAACCAAGTTTTAAGCCATGTTTTATAATGCCTATACTTGATTGAACTTCCAGTTAAATTCATATACACAGCACATTGCTTGTTAGTTACTGGGAGTGTATACTTTTTTACACTGTTTTATTTGCAAAGCAGCTGTCCAAGCCGACCTTCTAAGACATTTGTTCTAGGAAAAACAGCTTATGTATATAAGTGGAGAATGTCATGAAGAATAGGAAGCAATGAGCAGGACCTTCTGACTGAAGTTATAGGGAAAAATGAAAAACAGAGTGAAAATGAAGTATTTCTCCTTTTTGTTGGTTCTTTTCTTTGGTCTTTGTCTTCTTCACCTCATTTTCTGTTTCTCTTTACTTTTTTTTTTTTTTTTGTTAGTGTTTTCTTTTCTCACCCCTCTACCAGCCTTGCTACCTGTTCTCAACCTACACCTAGTCTTTCTATCACATCAATCTCTATCACATCAATGTCCACATACTAATGTTTACAGAGAGACATCTTGGAATACCCATTTCACGCAGGACAGACATAATGTGGTTCCCAAGGCAAAGCCAGTTTACCCAGCAGCATCTGGTAGCTCCAGCAGCTCCCTAATCTGTGACTCCCTCCAGTGGTCGATTTACCAGATTTACCAGAGTTTACAACAGTTTATGTGCCCTCTTTTTATTTTTTATTTTTTTTTGGCTGTGGTAGGAACTGGCAGGAAATCATCAAATGGAGGCAGGAGACAAGAGAACCCAAGAACATCATTTTTTATATCTGTTGTCACAGGATCGAGCACTTCACTCATCATGCTCCACTGAGCACAGCTCCTCAGTCAGGTATTATGGGGCACAGACCACACTGAAATCCTACTGCTGCCAAAATCTTTTTCAGTTGCCCTGCATGATTACATCACATGTCCTATTTTTGCAGTTAACTTGTCTTTTATTTCTACAAAAGGGAATTTGTATCATTTGCTTGCACTTGCTGGCTGGTAAAAAAATGATTCAGAAGGGAGAGAAGGGCAATCTTTGAAATAGGCACATGGAAAAAATATATAAATACATACATATATATATATATGTATATATATATATAAACAAACAAAAAACCTTCCAGTTTCTATTTCTGACTGTATATAAACAAATGAGATTTTGAAGATGGAGTCATTTTGGGAAAGTCGAGATAATCTTAGGCCTAGAAAAATCAAACAATTTAAAATTCATGAAGGTACCATCTTCCTATTTATAAAAGGTTAAGTTCCCCTAAGCTATGAAAGAAAAACACCCTCTGAAGACCTGGGAAGGCAGTAAACACTGGTGGCAAGTGACAGGAATTGATCCTGCTTTTCTGTGCCTGTCATGTCTCTAAATTTTATTTCCACCATTTCTAGGGTACTATGATAAGAGAGGCAGGGATAGGAAAAAGGATTGAGCTGAGGCAAGACTATGGCCTGAGGGCGATGGTACCTGGGTCTCTGACTTTTTCTCAATTAGTAGGTCTCCCTGCCTGACTGTGAGATGTGCATCTAACTGGGGACTTAGAATGTTGCAAGGTATTGATTAGCCATAATGTGAAGTCAAATCTGAATAAAAAAGCATTGTGATCAAAAGCCTTTCATTGGAGACAGCATGCCCTCGAAGTCAAGGGTCTGCAGAATCTGATGAGCTCTGTTTCCTTTTTGTCTGAGAGAGATTTCCACGGTTTACTCATAAAGGCTCTCTTGATAGGAATGTCCAGTGGGCCCTCTGTCAAAAAACCTGATGTCTCAGATTTGACAAGTGCTTGTTAGTTTTTCATCCCAGATCACTCAACATGCACACAAAACCAGAAAAGACGACTGCTAATAATGCTATGTTTCATGTTGACTGCCTTGTCATTTTCACTGGAAAATTCACTGATTCAGTCTGTACATTAAATTGTCTGCATTAAAGGAAAACAAAACATAGTCAGCCATGAAATGTATTGGTTTTCTGACTGCTAGGACTTAAACAGCTCAATACAATTCATTGCATTGCGTTATTTGGTAGGAACGGTTTATCCAGTTCCTGTATGAAGCAAAACTTACTGATGGTCTATTTAAAACAACAATAAAGCAGCAGAGAAAATTGAGAGATTCATTTTAATACATTTTGCTTTTTTCTGGAACTTAGCTTTCCTTCCACTGAAAAACTTAGTAATGAGGAACCTTCACTTGCCATGAGCAAGATCCTTTTGAACAGTGCCAGTCTACTAGTCCAATGTAGTCCCATCCCTCATGAGCAGTGGCTGATTTCTCTCAAAAACTCAAGAGAGAAAAGAGGTTTATTTTCTGAGGACTGTTCACATGAAGAATTTACAAGCCAAGGGTTTAGTCCAACAGAAATGATATATCTTGGTAATAATATCTCTGGGCATTATTATAATCAACTCCACACTTTGTTTTGTCTTCTGTAGTTCCTGGTCTGAACCCCAGGGCAGAGCAGTAGCTGTGTGGTGATGACGGACTCTGGGACTTGCTGGAGGTAACAAGATCCCATTCATACAGCACGGGAGATGTCAGAGATCTTTGGAAATGGAACGAAAAAAGACCAAAGTTTTTACTTTCCAAACTTGACCAAAATGTTGAATTAACCATTCTTATATATTTTTGAGTCAATTAGACAGCATACTGCATTAGTGAAATTGGTGTTTACAGTGACATTGACATAAATGATGTGTTATATTTGAACTATCATTTATGATATTTACAACATGTCTTGCTTCTGAGGAACAAGACATGCTATATATCATCCAGGAAAAAAAAAAAAAAAAAAAAAAAGTGTTTCTGGAGAGAGAGGTAAGTCAAGAATTAATATTTTTTTTATCATGACTTGGGTTGATACTGATGCTTTTTTGCAGCACCTCATGCAAGTGCCACTATGAGAAGGCAAAGCCAAACCCACTTACAGAGAGATGAAGTGGAGCGTCTTTACCCACCAGTGGCACAATGCCAAGCATGTAGCAGATAAACCAGCAGTGGCCTGTAAATAAAAATACAACCCTCATCTGAAGAGCTGGGCACAAAATGGAGTCCTGGTCTCTCATAAAGAGCTGCCACATGTAGAATAAATTAAATTAGTATTTTCTGTGGGAATGGTTGCTCAGGTTCAGACTCTTAGATGCTGTCATGAAAACTCTCCTCTTCATCTGGCATGAGTCATGTCTCCAAGAGGTCTCACCCAAGTGGAGTGGGATTAGAGCTCCATCCCTTTCTGTGCCAACAGGGTTTTATAATACCATCCTCACCCTCAAAGGAGCACCCTTACCACTGGCATACAGACTGCCTGAGGTTTTCAACGTGTCATTGTATTGACAGGGGTGTTGTGTGGGAGTGACAGTGCTGTTCAGGGCACAGAGCAGTCCCCTATCAAGCTTGTCAGTGATAAGAAAGAACAGAAACCAAACAATGGCAAAAAAAAATAAAATAAAATTAGTCGATCCAAACCATAATGGTTATGAGGTTGCTCCTGGCTCAGGCTCTGAGCTGCAAAAGTCACTGCTGGCATTCCCAGCTAACAGAGCATTTTTTGATAGCTACAGTCACAGCTGCACCATCCCTGGCAGATATGTTCACCAACAAATGCACACACATGACAGAGGAGCGAGGGGAGGAGAGGAAACAGACTGCTGTTATGAAAGTCTGGGGCAACAGGGAGCTTTAAAATGCAAGCAGTCACAATGTGGTTCGTGGCGTTCAATGCACAGGGGCAGGAGCTTGAAGACCTTGCAGTGGTCCCAGGGTGAGAAACCTGCCAGGCATTCACATCAAGGCCCTGCTCGAAGCTGATCTGCACTATTGCCTCCCAGTGGGTGAGCACAGAGCGGGGTTGGATGAAATGGCTCTCCTCCTTCCAGTATATGAAGGTGTTTTCCACCTGTATTCCAACAAATGGCAAAGGTGTGAGCTATTTCTCCAGGCTTTCAGCCTGCAGTGCTCACAGCACTCTACTTCCAGCCCTTCCCAGTGCAGCTCAAGGTTGTGAAAGCATAATGGAGCCCAAAATATTTCTTGCTGCAAAGTATTCGTTGTGGTAAATGTCGACTATAGCAATAAGGCACTGAAGACTGTGCATTAGCAAGCTATTAGTGCATGCTGAGAGTGCTCTGGTTGCCTTCTAATGCACATTCTACAATGGCCATTAAAGAGTATGACTCATTATTTTTACATTTATTTCACATTTTTAAAAATCCTTTTCAAAACACTTTTGCACAATTTCAGGAGATGTGTTTTTTTTCACAAGGAAAAAAAAATGTTCGCTCCTTATGAATAAAATGTGAAAAGAATATGGTAGGCAGAGATAATCTTTAGTGCTTCTGAGTAAATCTGAAAGTGACTGGTTCTTTTTTATACCACTTTATTTTTGCTGTTTTTCTTTTTGACTGTGATAGACTGATACATCTCCTCCCAGAGTCTTCCTTCTGCCTTTGCATCCTCAGTTTCTGACTGCAGCCATTGTGTTTGATTAAAAATAGCACTTTGGCAGACACATGACATTACGTTCTTCTGCTTTTCACACCAGAAAAATGCAAATTGTCCATGAAGTCATACATTGATCCTAGAACTGTGGCTGTGTGACCATTCAGAGAGACCTGGAGAGTTGGGCTGAGAGGAACCTTATGAAGTTCAACAAGGGCAAGTGCAGTGTTGTGGACTTGGGGAGGAACAACCCCAGACACCAGCACAGGCTGGGGCTGACCTGCTGCAGAGCAGCTCTGTGGAGAGGGACCTGGGGGTTGTGGTGGACAGCAGGCTGATCATGAGCCAGCACTGTTCCCTTGTGGCCAAGAAGGCCACAAGCCTGCATCAAGAGCAGTGTGGACAGCAGGTAAAGGGAGGTGATCCTCCCCCTCTACTCAGCCCCAGTGAGGCCACATCTGGAGTGCTGTGTCCAGTTCTAGGCTTCCCAGTACAAGAGGGACATGGAGCTACTGGAGAGGGTAGAGCCACAAAGGCAATTAAGGGATTTGAGGAAAGACTAAGTGAGCTGGGCCTGTTTAGTTGAGAACAGAGAAGACTAAGAGGGGAACTTATCAACCTATACAAATACCTGAGGGGACGGTGTAAAGAGGATGGGGCCAAACTCTCCTCATTGGTGGCCAGTGATAAACAAGAGGTAATGGGTATAAATTGAACAACAGGAGGGTTCATTGTCATGAGGAAGAACTTCTTTAGATGACAGAGCACTAGGACAGGTTGCCCAGAGAAGTTGTGGAGTCTCCTTCTCTGGAGATACTCAAAAGCTGCCTGGATGCCATCCTGCACAACATGCTCTAGGTGACCCTGCTTGAGAAGGGAGTTTGCGTCTGATGATCTGTGGAGGTCCCTTCCAACCTCAACTGTTCTGTTATTCTGCAATAGAAAGCAACCCTTTAAACGGGTAATCCATCATATTTTTCCCTTGTGCATCTCATTTCTACCTCTGTCCCATAATTGTCTTTGCCTATGCCCCATCACCACAGAATATTGAATTTGCTGATCATCAAACAAACATCCCCACAAAATTGCTGATTTGCCTTTTCCCTATTGCACATTGAATGCTACAGAGTGACAGATGTGCACAAAAGGTAGTGTTGATGTAGGCAGGTTGCAAATACAACTGCTGAGCCTGCTAAGAAAAACTAAGGTTACGATCAATTAGGCAAGGTTTAATTCTGCCTAACTTTAAACACCTAACTGAGGTGCTTAAATTAGGACTATAATTGCTCTAGGCTGCCTAAGGAATCAAGTGAAGGTTAGATGTCTCCAAATGTGTTTGAGACAACCTGAGGGCTAAATCATCCTCTCCTTTCCTGACAAGACTTTACATGACAATGCTTCAAATTTTGTCAGCTAAATGATATAGGTAATCTGGCTTGGGATTAATCTGAGTCTTGTTTTTCCCAGGGCTGCTTCACTATTTAATGGTTAAGTATCTACAGTGTGAATATATGTTCTTAAAGTATCAGCTGTCTCAAAAATACTGGAGTGTCAAAATAATGGTGTATTTTACAGTTGATATCTGAGTAGCACACTATGAGGTCCTTTGTGAAAATGCCCTGGAGAAAGGATGTTTAAAAAACAGATTGGAAAAAGTATAGAAACTTACAAGGTATTTGGCAGGGGAGAACGAAAGATCACAATTTTTGCAAAACAATTGTGCATGTGAGTGGGAGAAGGCAGTAGTGAAGTGCTGAAGCAATTTTTTTTAATTTTTTTTTTTTTTAAAATATAGGATAGCTTAAATATATATGGAATCAGACATTCCACTACTGAATAAAACTGACACTGAAGGAATATTCAATGTTATGTTACAGTGGCTGAAAACAGGCAAATGTCAGAAATTCCTCTTTTAAGGAGTCCTCACTCTTGTTCAATAACTTCAACTGTCAGAGCATGGAGCTGTATCAAAAAAGGTTTCACAGAATCAAAAGGTTTGTTCCTTAGCAACTCTGTCAACAAATTTAAATTACTGCATATCATGGCTGTTCCGTAATCATTTGCATGCAAGATTTGTAAACACAAGTTTTCATTGTGCATCCTGTTGTCATGGCTGGTAGGAAGGCAAAAGGGGACAAATACTCAAGGGCAGGGGCAATACAGGTGCCAAGGCAAAATATGCAGAACTAAATAAAAGGTTCTGTGTAGCATACTGGGCCAAAATCTGGTTTTGTTCATTTTGCCCATGAAGTAGAAATAGCAGAGGCAACAAAACCAGACACAGCTGCAATACTGCAGTAGTATATAATGTTAAGTCACAAGACTGAATGACTGAATGTTCTTTTTTTTTTTTTTTTCTGAGAAAAAAAGCATTGAGGATCATATTTGGACATTGTTTGCACAGTAATGAACAGGCCCAGCTGCACTGCCAACAGGCAGTGTATGTATGCTACCTTTAAACGAACTTGTTTAAAGGTTTGCTATAGTAACAATATTGTAGTTGAGGCAATATGAGGCTCAGTTGCTGGGCCTGGGATTGTAGGAAGTTTTCTGCCAGCTGAACTCAAGGCTGTGCTGGTGCAACTGCTATGTTAGGTACTTCAAAGCTTTTCAGATATGTCTAGATGGACTCCAGTTATGCATACTTCAGGAAGGCTAGGCTGACATACTTTTGCCCTTTTTTTTGCTAGCTCCATCAAAGACTGTGGTTAAGAAGTAATGAATACAGTCCATTTTAATTTTTATGTCATTTCAATTGCAGTTATTATTTGCTGAGTGCCTATAATGTGCATGGTACTGGAGGACACACTTTATTTAATATAATGCATTTTAAATCCATTTTATATAATAGGATAAGCATATATATGTCTATGCACACTCAGTATGATATAGTAGACTGAGAGGTTATGCACACCTTACTTGTTTATATTTTCAAATTTAATGAATTCAGCTTATCTCACACATCTAATGGCTCATATACAAAATCTCTGCTCATTTCACATAATACCTGTTATAGGTTTAGTGTTATTTATTTGCATTACAGTAATCCCAGAGGCTCCTGCTTTACAAAGTGCTTTGAAAAACTGGGGTAAGAGACTGCCTTAAAGAACTTACAGTTTATAAAAACAAGAGGGAGGGAATGCAGGCACAAACAGGCAAAGTGACACATCCAGGTTCACAGTCCAGGCATAGAAATGTATGTTTTGGGCATCCCTTGGCAGTATTTCCAGCTCTTGGATGAAGGAGTGTAGGAGTTGGAGTGTGTGGACCTAGAGAGCTTCCAGAAGATCCTATATGGCTCAGCCAATTAGATCACATTAATTTTCCACTCCGTCCTTGAACTGACTTTCTGCCTTCCTTGTTCTCCTTTCCCCATGCATTAGAATTCAGAAAATATGTAGGTACTGCTTGTGAAATGGCTAATGGAAGCCTCATGGTAGCACCAAATAAATCGAATTCCAAAACTAAATGAAAAACACACCCAAAGCATGAAACAAAACCTGAGAGAGGCAGGTCTGAAATTCTCCAGAAGCATCAAATTCAGCTATACATTAATATGCAAATTTATATTCTACATAGGTGTCACTAGTAAGGACCACCAGACTTTATAGCACAGGAAAAAATGATTGCCTCTTCTTAACCTGTCCCTAAATAACCTCAGCTGGTAAGAACACTTTCTCCCTGCATCTTGTGAAATGAGAGGAGTGAATGTATAAATAAATAAATAAATAAATAAATAAATAAATAAATAAATAAATAAATCTGTGCTACTGATCAGGTAATAGGCTACAGAAAAACAGATATACAGAGTTATACAGCAGATGGTAAAGTCTATCCTCAGGCTCTTGGAAGACACAACTAAATGGTTAGACCTATTAACCAGAAAAAGAGGGGGGGGGGGTGGAAGAGAGAAAGAAAGAACAAATCTAATTCAAATAGACTAGCCAAAAAGGGACAAACAATTCTTCTAAACACTTGCTAGAACTTCTGTAAGATAGTTAATATTTAATGGAGCTGAGTGGCACTGCAGTTCTTTGCAATTGTTTTTCAACGCTGATATCTAAATTTGACTCAGGTCACAAGTGGAAATACTTTTGGTGCATACTTGCCTAATCCCCATAGGCAACCGCACAGTTTGGAAGAGCAGGTGGTCCCTTCACACAGTATGACAGAATCAAGGAGCTGGCCCTGCCAGAGACTGACTCACACTGGAGGTCTAAGTGCCATCAGAGCTCAGCATCTGACAGGCCCAGACCAGAAACAGCAATAAGAACAGGAGGATAAATAATAATTAAAAAAAAAAAAATCTTAACAGGAGGATAAATGCAGAACTCTAACAGAAGCTTAGAATAAATACAGTCTTACTGTGAGCTCTTGCTTATAGGTGTTATAGGTGTTAGATTTTCACCTTAAGGAGTACTTAAACATCTTCCTTTTTTTTCAAACCTTGAATAAAATTACTTTAATGCCCAGTCACAGATAATACAACTGATCAGGATGAAAGTATATCAAATGTTATGATGACTTCTATGCCATTTATTGTCCTTGAGGTAATCTACTAGAAATCACTTAAACTTGCTCTTGGTTTTATGGCTTAACATAAACAGGTTAGGGGAAAAAAAATGTGATGGCTGATTGCTATCTAATTATTATGTAGGGTGTTTGTTAGGGAACTTGGGGTACATGGATGCTTATGACATAATTCCCATGACAGATGTGCCACTGTAAATCAAGAAAGGAATCACTGTCAAAGTGGTTGGATGAGCACACGGTCTATTGCAGCTCTGGATGTGCATGTATGACTGTCTGCACTATTTCTTAGTGCATCTAAGCACTAAGAAATAGTGCAGACAGTCATACATGCACATCTGCAGAGTTTCAGGAGGGAACAGGTGTCTCATCAACATACACAAATGTGTCTTGTTCCACCAGAGTTAGCAATGTTGATCGATTTTCTGATGATGTTAATCGATTTTCTGATGATGCATATGAACGTCAGCAAAACAATAGAGGGACACAAACAATTCCTTACCTTTTCAGTGTGACACGTAGCATAACTTTCTTCATACCTTTCTTTGGGATAATACTATCACAGTCTCTTTGCGAAGGAACTAACTTTTATCTGGGCTGATAGTCATAGATGCAAGTAATGCCTTTAAAAAAACATCTTCCAAATAGTATTCCATTAAATGGTTGGTTTCTAGAAATGGCTATAATTTTAATACCACTTCTTTCCATATTGACAGATTGTAACATTCAAATTTTGGTGCAAGACTTAAAACCTAAAAATGGCGCGATTTGTCATGCTGCTGTATGGGCTACCAGCAAACACAACATTTTATCTACTCTTATTGAACATACTGATCTTGGCAATCTCCTGACTCTATGTTGGACTTGCATTTCTTTGACTTTATTGAGTGTTCTGTGGTGATTTTATCCCAATGAGTATCTGAGCTCCATCACAACCACTCTTGCTCCCCTTCCTCAAAGAAAAAAGGGGAAAAAATATGATGGAAAGGGCTCAAGGGGTGAGATAAGGATAGGGAGATCACCCAAAAATTTTCATGATGGGCAAAACATACTCAGCATAGGGACATTAACAAAATTTATTGCCTATCAGTATCAGACTAGAGCAGTGAGAACTAAGACCAAACTAAAAACTTCTTCCCCCATCCACCCTCTTCTATGTCCTCCCCCAAATGGTGCAGGGGAATGGGGGCTATGGCTCCTAACATTTCGTCTCTGTCAGTCCTTTACGGTCACTCTCTGCCCCTGCTCCACATGGGGTCCCTCCCACAGGATGCTGTCCTTTCCAAACTGAGCCTGCAGGGGCTTCCTACAGGCAGCAGCTCTTCAAGAACTGTTCCCACATGGCTCCGTACCATGGGGTCCGTCTGTTAGGAATGGAGTGCTCCTGTGGGGGCTCTCCATGGGCCACAGCCTCCTCCAGGCCACATCCACCTGCTCCACTCGGGGCTCGTCCATGGGCTGCAGCATTGAGATCTGCTCCATGTGGGACCCATGGGCTGCACGGGGACAGCCTGCTCCACCAGGGGCCTCTGCACAGGCTGCAGGGGAACTGCTGCTGTATGCCTGGAGTGCCTCCTGCCCTCCTTCTGCACCAGCCGTGGTGTCTGCAGGGCTGGTTCTCACTGTTCTCTGTCCCCACTGTTGTTGCACAGCAGGTTTTTTCCCCTTTCTGAAATCTGCTCTCCTGGAGGCCCAACCAACGTCACTCACAGCAAAGTCACATATGCAGTTGGTCCCTTTTGGAGCTGGCCAGAGCTGGCTCTGATCTGACATGGAGCAGCTGCTGGGCTCTGCTCACGGAGGCCACCCCTGCAGCCCCCTGCAACCAAAACCTTGCCACGTGAACCCAATACATTTTCTCATAATGCACACATACAGGGTGAAAATGCCATAGCCACAATGCATTAACACTCCCATTCTCAAAAGCATTGCATTGTCCCCAAACTGATATTTATACTACTGTTAGAGCTCATTGTTTGTGTTGCTCTTTGTTCATTTCATAAACTTATGGATTTGTATGCAAGGAGAGACCATTGTGATAATCCCACCTGGTCTCCTGTTTAATGTGCACTATAGAGTTCCTTTAAAATATTCCAGTTTAAATTAGACAAAAAATCTCCCAAAAACCAAAGCCCATATGAATTAAAAATTGATGGCAATGAAAAAAATCATAAATGCTACCACCAACTTTTATGAGTTGTTCCAGTGGTTAGTTTCCTCAGTACTGAAAATTTGTATTCTGAATCTGATTTATTTTTTTTTCCCCAGGATTTTATTAGTCCTTGGTTAATGGGCAGAACCCTCATTATCAGAATTCTGTTCTTCATACAGGTTCTCACTGGCTGAGATCACAGTAGATGGAGCATTTTTAAATAGCTTTAGCTCCATAACTCTTTTATTACATTGTGTGCTTTACAGCACTCTTGTTGCTCCTTTCTAAACCTTTTTAATTCCCCTAAAATTCTTTTTGAGATGTACAAAGGATTTCAATATCAATAACAATGCTGCCAAGTAAGTGCAAGCAGAAGTCATTTAAGCTCTCCAACTGCTGTTTGAGAGCTTGTTTATACAAACAACAGTTGCCCTTTTGGTAAAGAGTGGCATTGAAAACGGATTCTCTTACTTTGATATCTAAACCTTTTTCCAGAGTTACTGCTTCAAAGGATTTTGCTGTCTTATGATATGACCCATAGTTTTTGTTTTGAAATACCCTGTTTGCAGCTGTATTTGTAACACCTTGTTTGCATGAGGGCTTATTACGTGTAATTCCACAGTGCTTTGCTTCTCTTTGTACAGCTGCTTTCTGCAGCAGGCTTGTGTGTCTGTGATGGTGTCTACCTATGCAATCTGCTTACTGTCTCTCCACTAAGTTTCCTACAAAGTGTAAAACACTACGACCAGGTGGTAATTATCTCATTTACTTCAGGATTTTGTTCCTTCTTTGCATCACCCTTTTTCTTAAAAGCCTCTTTTCTTTGGTTGAAGAAACCTTTGCAGCCCCACTTCTAAGGAGGGCTTTGATCAACAGAACTAGGATGACTTCCCTTGTCACAGACAGTGTATAAGTCACCCTCTCCTCCCAGAAATATAGCATGCATATGCCAGAATGAATTCATAACTGTCTTTGTTTGTATCCTGTGAATCAAAACTCAGTTTGATAAACACATAATTTTTTCCAAATGGGACAAGCATTTTCTTTAAATCCAAACTGATCTCCTGTTTAGCTTTCAGTTTGGCATTGGACTCCACATAATTCCTTGTCAAGACTCAAAATTCCTTTTTTTTTTTTTCTTTTCTTTTAATGAGATTTCTTACATTTTCACTGTGCTCTTGTTTTCATCCTTACAAATAACAGAAAACCAGACTGCCTTTTTTTTTGTGGGTGCAGACTATGATCAAAATGCTAAAAATTGCTTTGGAACTGGAAATGTGGCTATGAATCATAAAGCTTCTGTTTCTGGTTCATTTTTTAGTTGTAGCATGCTAGTGTCATTCTGGAGTTGTAGTCCTCTTGTGAAGACCAGATGTGTGGAACCTGATGTCTCTTACACTTGAATCATCTGTATGTGCAATAGCAAGTGGCACAGAAACAGCTTCTGTTCAATGGCTTATTATTTCAAGGCTTTTTGATTTCCCTGCTCAAGACACAGTAACACTGTGCCATCTGCAGTCCTCTGACAGTGTGCCAGTAACACTGCTGGCTGAAGTAATTTCCAGCTTCACATCAAAAAGGAAATACAAACCCCACTTAGGCACTTTCTAATATGCAGCATTAAGACTGTAACCAAACCCTGGAACTTAAACCATAATCCTGAAGTTGTTATGCTGAACATGCTGAAGGTGCAGCTGCTGTGCTGAACTTAGAGCCTGTTTTACTAGTTGCCTCACATAAGATGCACAGGAGTATTCCTGCTTCATGCCATCAGTTTCTACTGGGTGCTTGGAGTGAAATGTATCTCACTTAATGGACACTGGGGACATCCATATCTGAAGCTCCCTACAGCCAGTGGAGAAAAATTCCATTCCCTGTAGGTGGACTGAACCCTTAATTGGCTTTTCTTACACTGTTTTGCCACTTAAATTAGTTTTAGAGGAATTGAATGCTATCCATTGAATATTCCTTTACTTACTGTTACCTCAGTCCACAAGCATCCACTTACCTTGATACTTTACTAAACTAAAGCAGCAGTGAGGGAGTTTTAGTGAAGTGAGGAGAGTGAGGGGATGAGAAACCATTAGTTCCTTACACCCAGCTCTGTCATCCCTCCTCACAGGTCCACTGAGAAGATTCAGGAGAAAATATGATTGAAATTCATTACACTGAGTGTAATAAGCATCTCTCCAGGACCAAGTACAGCAGCAAGATAACAGAAATAATAATAAACTAATAAATAGCAATAAGAGATCTTTACTTTTATTGTTGTGATATAGTGACCTGTGAACTTCCAGCTGCTTCTCTGTCCTTGCCATTGTCCTTGCAATATGCTTCCAAATCTCTTCCAGCAGAATGTTTCACACTACAGAGAACTTTCTATTTTCAAACACAATAAATCTATTCATTATTACTAAATAAATCAGCAAATTAAATATATTAGATGAATTACTAAGTTAGATTCTCCTATGGCTATCTGCTTTGGTAGAGCTGACATAAACTCTGTATTGACTTTATTAATGAATCCACCTCCAGCCACAAATTTGTATGCAAACTGTCATGGGAACTCTGGCATTAGCCACATTTTCCTGTTCCTTGTACAGTTATGGTCTACAGCTGCTATCTACAATACCTGAAGGAAAATACTGCTTTGTGGAAGCATCTGCCACACAGACACTGCAGTGCTTGAGCTGCAAGCCTCTGTTGTTTCCATGCAGCTTTGAATGAGCCTCTATTTGCTGAAAATCAGTTGCAAATACAAGCTGTACAAAATAAATGCAACAGTGAAGTCTTGGTCAATAGCTTCATCAGGAAGCTATTTCACCCACATAGTTTGTTGCAGTTCAGTACTGGATGTTCCCTGGATTTTATGGCACACGACCATAGGGATAGGGGAGGCAAGCCCTTTGCCTTGTTTGGTGGATCTCATCAGCTCTGCCAGCATTGACCATCTTAGCTCTCACAAGCTTCAAGGCATGACAGTGCTTTTGTCTTCCCTCAAGCTGAAAATATTTTTCTGCAGTTTAATACAAGCCTATAGAAAAAAAAAAAAAAAAAAGTAAAACAAACAAACAAAAACAAACAAACAAAAAAAAACACACGCATGTGTACAAGAGGACCACTTTGAAGGTTAGTTAGTAACTTTGCTTCTGAGAAGGATTTACAACTTGGACTGAGGTACCAACTGGGCAGATTTCTCTCATAATATTCCTGACTATTTTTTTTGTTTGACTTTATCTGTCAAGATTATTTCTTATTTTATTCAGAATTTATTTTTTGGAACCCTATATGCATGGTGATCTAATGAAACCAATGTAATACATCTGTTTTCTTTATTTCATCTACATGTAATAATGACAAAAAATAATAAAAATATATTATATCCTCATTAATAGAGAAAAAATAAATGTGCAGAAAACAGACTAGGAAAGCCATTATCCTTACTTCTGTATCACTGATGAAGACAAGCACATCCCTGTTGTTTATCTGAAGTCTTTTAAGCCTGTTATCTAGTGATAAAACACTGAGAGGTTTGTTTGTTATGAGAAGTATCAAACATCTGATTCTGATAATATCTGGAAACACTAGTAATATCAGTTTTCCACAGTAGATGTTGAACACCGGCATTTAGTTGCCTCCCCCCCACACACACACAGTCTTTCCTAATAGATGCTGTTAGTGTAGGCTCTCATAGCCCTACAGTTATAATATTCATCATAATTGACCCACTCTCTTAGCAACAGCAAAGGAAAAAATCCTCACAGTTACCTTAGCTGTCACTTAAATTTACACATTAAACACTGTGGAATCATGTTTTTTTTCAGCCAGATGGTGTTACTGAAAGGAAAGAAACATGTGAATCTCTAATATTCAAGTGTCTGCTGCCCATTTTCTTAATGTTCCTGAATGAATGTTTGAGCTTATTATACTAATAGAGGCCTGCCAAGTCTTTGGATTTATTGCTCTAAATCAGTGGAGTCATCGTCATTATTAGACTAGTTGCTAGTCAATACTAAAAAGCATTCATTAGCTGCAAATGACAGAAATGGTACTACTCTATAGATTTTTTTATTGTTGTCCAGAATGCATGCTTCCTTTTGAAAGGAATAATGAGAAAAGAATTAAATGAGAAGTCAGTAAGGATCTTACCAATAAGGAGATCAGTGTGGAAGCAATCACTATGCCGTTGCAGGGTTTTATCTCATTTTCCCCATTTTTTTGATATTTATGATGATTTAAAGGCAACAGGAGTATTAGTAGCATCTATGGGTAATTGGTGCATATGCTTTTAACAATAGCCTGCAGATCAAAATTTGAAATTAGTTGACATCAGTGAAAATACGATGACTATCTGCTTTTCTATATTCCTTCTTTTGCTCATGGATGTTCTGTTTTATCTGGAGTTCAAGGTCCGTGAGATAGATACTTTTTAGTTCTGATGTCTTCCAGGTGTAGGCATTTTCTCAATTGTGGATATTTGATCAGTTTTTATGTGTTATGAATTTTGAAAGTTCTGAGACAGGCTTCTCAATGATGTTCCCCCTCCTGTAGCCATTCAATGGGCATTGGGCACCTTAATCCTCTAGGTTACTTTGAAAACCTCAGATGTGGTTTTTCCTTAGAGTCATAACAAAGAAGACGAATTTTCAAAGGAGCTGGCACCTAGTAGTTTCCTTTGTTTTCAATGGGGGATGCAAATTGTAAGCCTGTAAACCTTTCCACTCATTTCAGCTTCTAACAGTGAACTGAGTTTTTCAGAAATGCTGGCCAACTATTACATAAAGATAATGTCTTAGGATGACAGGTACTTCGACAGTGCACAACAGTTAAGTAAAAATTGCTGAATTCATGTAATATTTGGAGGTAACTGCATTCAAACTGCTTCTCAGCATTTAAAGAGGTGTTCCATTTTTCCACTCAGCAGCCCGATCACTCGCCCTTTCTTTTTAGACTTGTATCAGAACTATAAAATGATCAGCTGAGTGTTTCTTACAACACAACATTAATATGATGACAAAAGAACCAAAATAATTACAGTCCTGGAACCTTATTTTCTTTTTAAACAGTCTGATTATCCAAGAGAAGAGCCTGCTTAAATTGGGTCTTCAAAGAGAATTGTATTGCCACCCTCAAAAAAAAAAATCAAAACAAACACAGTTGATATATAGAATATAAACAAACAAATAAACAAACAAAAAAGAAGGAGATCTAAGCTTATTAGTGAAACATTATGTTTTAAAGATCTAGATGATTTCCAGAGATCTTATAATTAACAAAGGAAATATTTGGAATGCATTGTATTTTCTGACTGTTAAAACTGTCATAATTCTATTAGTAACTTTAAAAAGAAAAGCATTAGGTAAAATATCTCCTCCCTGGAAATTTTCTTCTTCTCCCTTAATTAGCACAGCATTAACTCCTCTTTTGATAAAAGGCTCTGCCTTGCTATTTTATGACTGACAAGCAAGGATATTGTCCTGAAAATCTCTTCTTGCACAGATACTTAATCATAAGTACTTGAGCTATAGGATTTTTCTCCCCATAGCTTGGAGACTAATCCATTGAGTGTCTCGTTATGTGAGCAGATTTTACTTATGCAGACAATGCTATTGACTTCACTGAGTACAGGTCTGCAGACCAATCCTTAAAACAAAGCTTGGTTAAAAAATGCAGTCATTTTAAAATATGGATATATGTTCAGTTTAGAATAACTGATTCTAACTGCATAAAGCAAAAGAAAAAAAGATGAAGGAAAAAAAATGCCTAGAAGTCTTATTCAGCAAAAGCTCCTTTTTAAATAATTAAAGCAGATTGTGCCCAATGTATAAATTTCTCTCTAAGACCTTTTTTTTTTTTTTTTTTCCATGGAGAGTTGAAGTTTTGTTGAATCTTCTATTTCTAACTCTTAAGTCAATTTGTAGGAGGTGGTGTGTAAAAGCACTTTTAGTAGGGAAAAGCAGCAATCTCAATGCATCAAAGTTAGGTGGTAGCGGGGTTATCACTCCGTGAAAATCACATAAACATTCCACATATGAAATATTATTCATCAGGGCAAAACCCTCCAAGGGTTTCAAAGATGACAATGGTGTCATGAAACCTTTTTTTGAAACAGGAAAAATGTATTCCACTGCTAAGATTGATTCTGTAGCCATGTAGCAGGCAGTGTGACAAGACAGGGAATGAACATAATTGAGAAGAGAATTAGCAAACCTTAAATATCTGCTGCTGCAATATCATTACCCATAAACTTGCCCTTTTTCCACCCTCTTTTCCCCAAAGACTGACATCCCATAACTGCAGTGAAAAAGAATGCATTCTTTCGAACAGCTAAATCAACAAGGTCTCACATGAGTAGTGTTGAGTGGTGTGGTTGACTGATTTCATGAAAAACTAATCAAGTATTCATCATTGAGATCAAACACTTCCCAAGTAATTATTATCAAAACCAATCTGATAAGACCTGAAGAAGTGGCATTGCTGATCTAATCAGAAGTAGAACAGAAATAGTTCTCTCAGCTTTTGTAATGTTCAGGTATGAAAGCACAAAAATGTAATTGTATTTTATAATTAAGGGAAAGACACTGTCACACTGTAATCAATTATTTCAAATCAATCATAACATTTTTAGTTCCACTGGTTATTTATAAGAACATACATTTACAAAATGACTTTTTCATATATGGGTAATTTAATACATAGAACAGAGATGGCTTAGAAACAAAAGGTATAGTTTCAAGCAGTTTTGGTTTAAAAGGAAAGGATTTTGTGACTGTAGTGACTAATAGTCCATATTTGTTTTTTTTTTTTTCCAGATCACAGTGATTTCTTTTTTTTATATATAAATGCAGATTAATGTTTTTAAAAGCAGAATTGTATTTGCAGTATTTTTCTATTTTGCTTTGTTATTATTTATTAGAATGCATCAGGATAATTTAGGAAATTTAGAATACTTAGGAAATTTTATACAAATATAAAAATGCCATAATATAAATTGCTATGTCCCAGGCAATTCCCAGGAATTTAACAGTGTGGTCATGATTTTCAGGCAAGAGCCCAAAAGCATTTGAAATGGAATAGTACATCATACTGCCATTACCCTGTTTGATTTTGACAATATAGTGTTTCAAATAGAATGTATTTGGAAAAAAAAAAACAAACAAACAACAAACAAACAAAAAAACAACAAAACAAAACAACAAAACAAAACAACAACAACAAAAAACACCCTAATAGGCTATTTTCCTTGAATCCTTATGTCACTCACGTAAATCTTAATTGGTCCTAATTTTAATGGCTTTATTCCTTTTAGTCTTAATGTTATTTGATTTCTCAGAAAATATTTTTCCTTGTAGATGACTGCATCATATCCAGGTGATAGCAATGTTCAGAAGAATAGCTTTTCTTCAGATTCTCATTTCTTGGGTAAGAAGCTTAAAAAGCGGAATGTTTCAGACATTATTATGCTGAAGTATGAAGTATTGTGGGCATGTGAATCTGACTGTGGTTTTTGGAAATTATTTGATGGGTAGAATGCCATCATTTAAAAATGACTTGCTAATATGCAAATAAAATTAAAATAAAACTGTGAATGGAAATTAACCACACATTTTAAATCTGAGTAAATCCTTTTAATGGGCTTTCTGGTGACTTTTTCATACTGCATAGCAACAGTCATGTGAATAAAACAATTTACAGAGGAACTAATAAAAATGAATCAGGATGGTGGAATCTGGTCCAGCTTAAAAGTTAGTTTTTCCTGTCTGGGGACTACATTATTTCTATACCAAAATCAAAATTATAGTAACAGTAATTGTTTTCTAGGCAGGCTGGATGGTGAAGAAATTATATGTATTCAATAGTCAAAAATTCCTATTATTTATATTGTCCTCAAAGAGAAGTTTGGGGAATCTCTTGAAAACCCAGCCCTAAATATATGTGCAGTTATATATATATATAACTGTATATATATATATAGTTATATATATATATATATATATTATATATATATATAAATATATTGTTTTGTTTTAAGATCATAAAATTAAGGGAAGGACATTTTATATCAACAATGAAAATTATGTCCTTTGTAAAAGTGAAATACTGTATGGCTTTGCCAAAAATATCTAGGAAAGTTTTTTCACCCTAGAAAAGAGCATCCTGAAATCACATTGTTTCTGCTGGCTTCCACTGATGACATGTCAGTAAATCATCCCCTTAAAAGATAAACCTTACCCATCTTACTGTTGAGATTAAGGTTTTACACCCAGAAAATGTCCAAATACAAGCTGCCCATAGAGCTCTTAGAGTCTGATCCCATTGAAAACATGGGATTTTTCAGAACCTCATCAAATGGAACTGCTACTCTCTACAGAACAGAAGGAAAGTAGATCTTTAGATAATAAACTAATTTAAATGCTATATAGTTGTTTTAAGAAGCCATAATGATTTTTACTCTTTAGACTACCAGCTTCCTTGACAGCATATATACAATGTAAGTTCTGTTGGAACTGATTTTTGGCTGCAGGCTTAAGCTAAGAGCAAGAGCTGCCTACATATCTTGAAGACGATTTCTGCTCTAAATACACTAGTTAATTTTTTCCTTTGAAATCATAAAATACTGGTGTAATGATAAAACGTTTTAAAAAGTGAAACAAGAGCACTAGGCCTGAATAAACCAAACTTCATTCACAACTGGTAGCTCTTTATTTGAAGACAATTGATAAGGTTGTTTGATGCAACCTTCCAGTACTTGAAGAGAGCATATAAACGGTGGAGGGGGAACACCCGTTTATATGTGTTGATAGTGATAGGACCAGGGGGAATTGTTTTAAACTAAGACAGGGGAGGTTTAAGGTAGAAATTAGGAGAAAGTATTTCACTCAGAGAGCGGTGAAGCACTGGAACAGGTTGCCAAGTGAGGTTGTGGATGCCCCATCCCTGGAGGCACTGAAGACCAGTCTGGATGCGGCTCTGGGCAGCCTGCTCTAGTAGTTGGCAAACCCTGCCCAGAGCAGGGAGGTTGAAACTAGGTGATCTTTAAGGTCCTTTTCAACCCAGGCCATTCTATGAATGTATGATTTTGTGAGCAAGGCTTTGACTGATTGTAAGATAACACAAAGTGACTCAATATTAGCTTGTTAAAATTGCTGATTGTATCTGTAACTGCATATTGAACAACAGCTGTATCTAAGACTTTTGACTTTTTCCATTAGTATAAGAAAGTGCAATTTTTATTTATTTATTTATTTTTTATTTTATATATTTTTTTCCCACTAGGCCTAGGCCCATGCTGTATAAACGTCATGTTTCCTAGCAAGTTCTTTCTTCCCTTAGTGTTGCAATTGTGTTGCTGTATTATGTATATTCTTTTTCTGCAAGCAAGGTATGTTGTATGAATACAAATCTATATAAATATATAGCAGACACACTGTGGTGACCTTGAGCTGTGATTCTGTAACATGTAGACTTGATTATGGCAGGCTTTACTTCAATTAAGGCTGTATTCAGCAGAAGATTGCTGCACATACACAGTTTCAGTAATATAAAGCAATTCCGCTGCTCCATCCTAGCTTACTCTTTGAGGTGTTAGAATGTCCCATGTCTTCACTGACCACATTTTTAGAAAGTTCAGAACCTCTGAGTACCTAACATGATCAATGTTGATGGGAATTTGGATTGTTAAACTTACAACATTCAGATGTTTAAAACATGAAAGAATGCTCACACAACATGTTATGTTGCTGAATCATCCAGGAAGGGATGGGTTAGAGCTGTGGTGACACCACGTAGCTCTAGGTAGCTCATGCAGCTCATGTTTTGCTTCAGCTTACCTCAAAGGTTATTGGAAAAGTCTTTATTTAGTGCCCATTCAGATGGCCAATGTAAATTTAATCATTCCCTTACCATTATGCATTGTTAAGGGATTGACTTCAATTTTAGCAACTGAAAGATCATGAAAAATCATGATACTTGAATTCTCTCTCTAATCCCAAGAAAGCCCCACCCTAGCTTTTAGTCTGAGTCCTTGCTTTCTCTAATGACTATACAAGTAGTCATAATGCTTTTAGTCAAGCTCAAAGTGAAAAGCCATACCTGTACTGCTCAACAAAATCATTTTAAAAGATATTCATGACAGGGAGTCTCTAGAGGCAGAAATAGAAAGGAGACTTCATGTAGTCATAAAAATAAAATAAAATAAAATAAAATAAAATAAAATAAAATAAAATAAAATAAAATAAAATAAAATAAAATAAAATAAAATAAAATAAAATAAAATAAATCAGCTGTATATATTTGTGGTCCTCTGGCATTTTTAGGAGAACATTCAAGAGGATTACACCAGATTTACCAATACCATCTTTCTATCCTGCCACAATGAAAGCAGCCATTAGTTTTTGACATTCAGGCAAGATAGGGAAATCCTCCCCATGTGTGACCAAAAGTATCTCTAATCTCTTCTAACCTGAAGTGATTAGAGGGGACACTTGGACTGAGCAGCATATTGTGTATGAGTAAGGACTTTGAGTATGAGTAAGTTTTTGAGTTTGTGTATGAGTAAGGACATTATGAGTAAGGACTGCAGACATAGGAAGTCCACAAATTGAGCAGGACACATGGTGTGTTGCATGAGTCATGTACTTTGACTGGTTCTCCTCTGCCTCTAAACTTGTCTGCAGGAAGGGGATCAGACCATTATTTGTTTTATCTGAGCAAAGACATTTTACTAGACACACAGAAATTTTTGGGTAATCTCCCAGAACCTGTTCAAAGCTGTGGAGAGTAATGGCAAGACTCCTATGGTTTTCAACAGAAGTAGCACTAGACTTGGAAAAAAAAAAAAAAAGTGACCTTCTGGCTGCAAATTCCTATCAATCTTGTGTAATGTTGTCAGCCACCACAGGAGAAATAGATAAGGTCTGGCAGAAAAGTCTCTGCAGTAAGTTCCTTCTGCCAAGCACTGCCACTGTGAAACTCAACGAGTTACATCACTTGGATCTCTACAATTTCCCCTCTACTCCTCCTCTGCCGAGGACAGAGTAGCTATTCCTGTCTCCCACTTTTGCTTGCTAGGTTTGCTTAGATAGCTATTCTTTAGAGAAAAAATAAAAATTGCTTTATATTTATTATTTATATTGCTTTATATGTGCTCAGATCAAAGTTAGATACAGTAGTTTCTAGAGAGACTGGAGGTAGGTGTCTTAACAAAAAAACTTCCCAGACTACACTGATTCTGTCTAGTGCCACTGGAGACACCTGAAGGAGTTCTAGATGCCCTGTTGGTCTGACAGCTATCAGATAAGACGTATAAGAGATCTTTACCTTTCTTGAATAGCAGCTGTAGATCAGCTGACTATGATGGAGTGAAAACCTGGCTTGCACACTGAGAACTACATACAGATGTCCAAATTTATATGCTTGAATCTGGACCTCAACAGTTTGGGATTGATATTGCTCTGTGGAAGATCTGCCAGTTTCATGCAGAAGTCTTGGACATCATCATACCATAGCAAAAGCCATACAATAATTAAGTGTGGGAAACTGATTTATTATTATTATTATTATTATTATTATTATTATTATTATTATTATTATTATTATTATTATTATTATTATTATTATTATTATTATTATTATTATTTTATTCCCTGGACTTGAAATGTCAGCTTTGGTTGGCAGGTTCATTTCCCCAAGTGCTCTAACACTTGTTAGACAAGATTCATTGTCATTTTTTTGTTGCTGTATGTTTAAACAATTGATGCAGCCCTATATGCACAATGGAAATATTGTCTAATCACTCTCTAAGGAAGACTACAGTGTCTATTAGAGTAATTCTCTCTTTTAAATGGGATTTTTACTGTAAAATATTTGCAGGGTAAAATGTCTTTTCGATATATACTAGTATAAGTCAGGATAAACAATTGACTGGTTTAATATAGTTCTTATCAAGAAGTGAACACAAAAACACTGGTTAAAAAAATAATTTTCCTTGCAGATTAAATGATTATTACTTGAACTATATTAACTTTAAAAATCAGTAAGAGTACTTCTATTCCTGGTGGAAGTTTGTGGATAAAATAAACTGTTATCTTTTTGTCTTGGGCTCTCTATTTAGCATTTGAGAACAAATATCTGTATGAAGTCCCCAAAATATCTGGACACAACAAGAACACACATGTAGACTCCTTGCCCTTACTCATAAACTTTAAAGTGATTCAGTTCAATATCATTAAATAAGTTACAGGTTCTACTGAGCTGTGACATGGGGCTTCTGCCTTCTACCACTATCCTAAATGTTGCTTTTGACCTGCAATTAAAAAAAAAATCTAGTTATTATACAGTACATGCATTTTCTTTACGTAGATTCCCAAGCACTCCTTTTCATTCATTACAGTCAGAGCACATTACTGAGAACACATAAGAATGAGCTTGGTCTATGGGGAAGAACTACAAGAAAGGGTAAGGCAAACAATCCAAGAAAGATTTCAGAGAGTGAGCATGTCAGATTGCAAGAATTAAGCTTTGGGATAGGTAAGAAAGGAGCTAGAAGAAAATCATAAAAGAGGTAAAAAAGCAAAAGAACAGAAATATAACAGCATTCCCTAAAGAAGGCAAATATGGGGAAAATGTTTTGGAAGAAATGTAAAGAGAAACACTGAAGAGACAAGACTGCAAAAGACTGAGAAGATGCAGAGGGGATAAAAAAAATCCTCTGAGGGGAGTTTCAGTAGGAGGAAGAAGAAAAATGCATTTATATGAAATACTGCTCATTATTTGAGTAGAGATGGTTGTTGCATTTCACACACAAAAACTTTTTTTCAGCATTCTAGGCATGATTTTTAGTTTTGTTTCCTCAAAACATGAAACGTGAATGAAAGCTGTGTTTAAATGACATAGGCATGTGTTTCAAATCACGTCATCTGGCATTAAAAATGTATCTGACTGACTTAAAATTTAGTTTCCAAAACTGATTTCCACTTTAATTTTATGATAAAATGAAATAAATATTTGAACATGACAGTTATTTTCTCTTTCTCTCTCTCTCTCTCTCTCTTTTTTTTGGGGGGGGGACTCTTTTCTTTCCAAAATGTACATGTATGCATTGTATAGCCTATCTAGTATTCCCTTGCCAGCTCCCAGAAATAGTGGCCCTTAAATAGCTACCATCCCATGTTTTCTATTACATTAGAGACAAAACTGCCATTCACCTTCATTCATGGAAGGGAGGAAATATCTACAAAGTAGAAGGAGCTCCTGTATAATGGACTATCAATTTCCTCTAAGATATAGATTGGATAGATGGATAATTAATGGATAAATAATCAGACTTGGAACCATCATATGACTCCAGGAGCTGAATCCTTAACTTCTGCACCCTTATCAGACCTCAGCTGGGGTAACCTAACACTAGTTGTGGTTTCAAGAGGATAGCACAGAAACTTTTTTTTTTTTTTTTTTGGGGTATCACTCAGATGATGCTTCAGTAACCCACTTTTTTCATAAACAAAAAATATACAAACCTTGAGACTATAAATAAACACAAAGCTATTTCCAGTTCCTTTCTTTAAGATAATAAACAGTGATTAAATGTATTAATAAGAAGGTGTAACATCTGTGTGGGGGACAAAGGTAGAAAAATGTCAAATTACCAGAAGAAATCTAGAGTACTCAATGTGTGAGGAAGAGTTTTCTCAGCATGAGTCTTTTGTTGCCCAGCATTTCAGGGCATTGTCCAAATTTCTGGTGTCTATTTTGTTTCATGTGTTTCCAGAAGTAAGACATGTCAGGAGACAAGAGCCTGGACTCCAAATGCACTGTCTGCTTTGCAGCTTCCAAAGGACTCCATGTCCTGTTATTATAACCTGCAGTAAGAAACCAATAATACTAAATGGATTAAATACCTTAGGTATATGGCCAATTTTAACATGCCCTAGCCTGGCATTTAAATGTCTACGATTAACCATTACAATATAGAACTTATAAGACCATCCAGTTGTCTAGCTGCCACAGGTTTTAATGTGTTTCTCTAAGCATACTGATGATCATTGTTGTAAGAAGATGGCTGCAGAGTCAGAGATCCTACACCAAGAATGAAAAGATACAAAAAACACACAAAACACACAAAAGCAAAGACATTGCAAATACTGATGCAACTGTATGTGGGTGGACAGACATATATATAGCATCTCCCATGAAGTAGCAAACCCATGGCTGAATTGTTAATGTCTGTCTTCTACTGCATGTAGATGAGCATGGGACTCCCTTCTAATTGTTTTTATATGCATTTTTATCCCAGGACAAGGCTTTGTCAATATTCTTAACATTTTGTGTACATTCTTAACAGCATTCTTAACAGCAAAATGAAGCCCCAAACTCACTTCTTGGTGGAATGGAAATCAGTTGAGATTCTAGTGTAATTAATGTGAATTAATTCACATTAATTGTGAATCATTTTGAGAGGCTGTTCATTGACAACTTTCATGCCGGGAAGTCTAAATGACTCTGTCCTACTTTCCTCAGAGGGAGAGAGTCATTCCTGTAGGTCTTTCTGCAGCTTGAATCCCAGCCTCCACAAAACAAGATGTGCTAAGTAAGGCAGCATTTAGGAGTCTAATGAATGTGCATACACAAGTATGAAGACACACTTGTAAGCTGGCACTGGGAAGGAAGAGTACATTATTCGATGTATCCTCTTTGAAAAAAAATCAATAAAATTCATATACAGTATGCTCATTGTAAAACGACATGTGCTGCATTTAATACTCACTGACGTGACACTTAACAAACAGTCTTGAACTGAGCTCTATTTGCATTTGATTTCTGTCACAGCTTGACAAAAAAGTCTGTTGCTTTCATCTGCTTTTTCTTTTTAACATTTCTAACCAAAGATGCATAGGTGTACCTTGCAGGCAGAATAAAAAGCAAAGTGCCCTCTAAAGGGGTCTCAAACCCTTTTCCCTACATGTTTATAATGTACCCCAATGTTCAATCACTTTCCCAACCCAGCAGAGATAACAAAGAATGATTGTAAGAGCTATTGAATATTTTGTGAATTTTCATAAAATATACATGGATAAAAGGGCAGGAAATACAGAATTGTCCCGATTTTGAATAAGGGAACAGTCTTTTAGTAGAAGCTCTTGCCCATATGCAATTGCAGAGGGGGCAAGAAAGCATCATACAACCAGAACAGAAGAAAATCTAAAAGCTCCACAGAGCCAGCTGATATCAGGAGATTTGACATAATCTGGACACCTGCCATGTCCAGTCCCACACATCTCAAACATCAAAATAGTAAGTTTTCCCACACAAGGATGCCTTTTACAGATCTGTAGTACAGACTACAATAAATTGGTTGAGGGGTTGCACTTCCAATAGAAACTAACATGCCTGCAGAAATAAGATCAAAGGTTTGACCCTTAGGTTTTGCTAATTTTTTAGGCTTTTTAAAATGCTGTTACTGTAATTCTGGTGACTGAGAAAAATGTGAAATCCTTAATACCAACTGCTTTCATTTCTCGTATGTGAATGTGTAGTCACAATAACAATGTAATTGCATGAAAACTATATGAGCAAGGAATGACTAGTTTGAATGCTGGCAAGGTTTTGTACGACCAGTTCCTTTTGTTTGAGACTGCTGGTGCTGGTGCAGAGCTTTGATTCCTGCTGGTTTAAAACACCTCCTGGGTGTTCTCCTATGTGCTGGTTTGTCAGAGCTCAGGCAAAACTATCCAGCAATTGCCAGGATTTAAAACTGGGTCAACAATGTTGCTTACATTCCAAAAGTGAGTTTGAAGTGCCTCAATGCAAAAAAATATCCAAAAGACTGTGCCTAACTTATCTACACAGATAAACTGATACATCCGATTTACATAAGAACCTCAATTTCTGCTGCTTAGCTCCCAAACATATCAACACATCAATTAAAATACATGTCCTGATCCTTTTGCCCTGCTTTGCAGCTTAGGAACCCTGCCACTTCCTACAGATATAAACCCTTAAGGTGATCTCAGAGGACTCAGAACATGTACTGATCACACTTAATTCAGCTCCAAGCACACTTCAAGAATCATTTAATTGAGAGCTCAGCCAGAAGACAAGTGAGCAGTAGCAGCCATGCCCTCCAAATGACAGCTCAGCTACTAGAGCAGTTACTGAGGAAGGAAAGCCCTGACGTTGAGCTATTCCTCACTTTAATAGCATTTGCATTCGTAGGTGCTAGTGCCCAGAAAACCACTCACATCAGGCTAACAGAACTCACAGGAAACTGTTCCCTCTGCTTCTCTGGACTGCAGCATCAGGACTGCTCAAACCTGCAGTCTCTCTAGTTAGATGGGCATCATTTCCTCTTCTTCTTCCAAATGTCTTTCCTTGAGATTTGGAAATTTCAGATAAATGACTGCATCCTAGAATTAGAAGTCGAATCTCAAGTCACAAGCTGCACCGGGGGAGCTTTAAATTGGACATTAGCTTGATTTTATTTTATGGAGAATGTGCTCAAGCACTGGAACAGACTGCCCAGGGAAGCAGTGGAGTCACCATCCCTGGATGTATTTCAGATACATATGGACGTGGCACTAAGGAACATGGTTTAGTGATGGGACTTGATAGATCAGGTTGATGGTTGGACTCGATGATCTTGAAGGCCTTTTCCAACAGAGATGATTCCATGATTCTAAGACAGAAATGTATTTCCAGAATAATTGGGAGGGGACATATCAGAGAAAGGAAAGCTGTGTGGGAACTGCCAACTTCTCTGTTAGCTTCCTCAACAAGCTTCAGTTTTTAAAAAAACAAAAAAAGAACAAGAATGAGAGAATAATTGTTTAGGTCTACTGACAATATATTCTGAGCGTGTCCACTGGATTTAGATATCTGGCTCCCTGCTTGGGTCATAACTGATAGGAACTGTTTCAATTTTTAATTCACTTTGAATTTTTTATTTATTTTGAATTTGGCTGAACATGTGAACCTTTGTTTGAACATGGTAGCTGTCACAGGATAAAGAGTCTCCAAGAAGACAGGGAAAATGATCAGTAAAAAAGTAAGGAATCTGAAAGTTTAGGTGGCAGTGGGATTTTTGGGCTGAAATTTTGACCTCAAGTTTTTCTTTGAGTGAGGTCTTGCTAATCTGAGACATTTAGTTACCTTAAAATACCAGTCCTCCCCAGCCACCTGACTACAGTCTCATAAGTTGTATGTAGCTGGTAGTTCTTAAGCTTAGCTCCTAGTTTTGACAGTGGAAATATTGCCAGATAGAGAATGCAGAGTCAGTCTGCTAATTCAAAGAGATAGAAAAGAATATTAATTTTAACAGGAACCTGTTCCATTTGGTCACAGAAAATGGGACTCCATATGTACAGTAACTGAATTATTAAGTGGACAGATTATATGCCTGAGGACATATTTATTTGGCCTAGAAAAAAAAAAAAAATCTGTGCATTGTGTTGTAGTAAATGAGTTCTGGCTAATATAAAGGTACATGTTATTTTTTCCCCACACTTTCTTTCTAGCTTGCATTTTGATGATTATTGCTGTAAACATAAGTGTTCAGAAAGAGGACGTGTTGTACAGATTTATGAAAATGCTTATAAAGCTTTTGATACTCAGTTTATCCCATTAGATAATGGGGCTCATGTCTGACATGCTTCTTGGGCTCTGGTTCACCCATAAATTGATGAGTTTAAACATGTGGCCACACCAGCTGGGAACAGTGGGGCTGGCCATGGACATAAAGCTAGGCACATGCTTTAATTCATTATGGAATTATGCCCACAGTTATCAGATGAGTGCTATAAATTCTACAGCTTTCTGAATCCATATTTTTCTCCTTACAAACAGTCATGTATAAAGCCACTCTTTACAGCCAACATTAATTTCAAATTCTGATTACCAAAAGCAGAAGAATGCCTTTGTAATTTATGTAATATTTATTTAAACCATTAAAAGAGGATCTGCTAACAGTGAACAGTGTTAACAAGGTATTACTACTCAAAGGTTTTTAGCAGAAATGAAGACTTCTTCATAATAGAGTTATGTAAGACATTCAGAATCTCTAATTTGCCGAATTTCAGTTTTAAATCATACCACTTCTTTTCTGTACAGTTGTACCAATTTACTGATCCCAGCTGAAATGTATTTTTGTTGTAAGGTTTCAGTGATAAAACATTCATCTGTTTCTTAATTGGATTTACAATTTCCCTGATTCTGGGAGTTTTCACTATAGCAGAAATGTAATTTTTATCCAGCCTCTTTCTTGTTCTTGTTTCCAAGCTTATCCTTAGTTTCCAAAGGAAATGTTAATATATTATTTTATTTATTTATTGCAGAGAGAGAGAGAGAGGAAAGAAAGTATAAAAGGGCAAATATAAAACTGTACTGAAAACTAGCTTTTTAGAAGCTTTCCCTGCATCATAACTTAGTAGATTGTTTCAATTAGATTAAATTAGATATATACAAAAGTTTAGAACAATACCATCTTTTTATTAAAGGACTAAAACATTTAGCATGCACAAAGGATAGCCTGTCTGAGGGGGACCTGAATGCATCTATGTCATCTTTGGGAATATATACACTACTTAAATATCACCGGCCATATTCACAGTTTTTGCAAAAATAATCACTTTTAGGTGATTATTGAATCTACAATATAGATTCAAGCAACTTGAATCTACTCTGTTAACGTTTTGCTATTTATCTCTCTGGTAGCTTGTGGACAACTGAGATATGCATATGGTACATATATATGTGTGTATATATATCTGTATATACACAGTATATATATGTAGTACAGATATATATGTATGCATTACACATTATATATACATATTTGTACACACACTCAAATACATGCATGTGTTTATGGGTATGTAGAATAAGACATATCACTGATTCAGACTGGCGTGCAGATCCAACACCACCATGCTGTGAGTGCTCTCCAGCTCCCAGCTGGTGTTCGTTCCTGCTGTGCCCTGACCATATGTCAGGATAATATCATGGCATGCACTCTCTTTTCTCCTTCTCCTGCCCCTCCATGCCTTGGTTTCTGCAGGAGGGGGCCAACTTGTCCTCCAGCACACCTTACTAGATGGAGGGTGGGGGCTTGGCAACCTGTGTTAAACTGGAGCTGGGTGTCAAATGCAGACAATAGGATACAGGGATTATGTCTGTGCAGAAGAGGACTGGAGAGCAAGTTTAAGGACAGGACCTCTGCCACTACTTAGTTTTAGTTTGCTTCCTGTCTGTTTTAGATTACCCCAGCAGCTTTCTTCAAGACAGATATTCTCCAAGGAGACACTAGTCTTAAGTATTCAGACAATAAGCCAATCTGATGCCAGTTTGTCCGAAAGCCTAGAGTCAGTGCCTAACCTGCTTTTGTCCACCAATGAAGACAGGGAGATCTCACAGGTCTGCAAGCCAGCAGGAGAACAGGAGCTCAGAGGAGCTCAGAGCTAGAGGTTACAATGGTGTTCAGAGTAGTCAGGAAGGCACAGATGGAAAAGCACACAGGGGTCAGTTACAGAGAACCTGGCATCTTGGAAGTAGGTGTAACCCACTTCTGAGGGATTTGAGAAAGGCATAAACTTGTAATGAAGGCATTGTAGTGTTAAGGAAGCACAAGGTAAGAGGAAATTTGGAACATGCTGTTGGGGTCATGGTTTGAGGACAGTAGGAGGTGGAAAGGGAAGAAAGAAAGGTGAGAGTAGTGATCACATGAACATTTGAAGTTAACAGAACTAGAAATCTTGAGGATTGAGAGCTTGGCTATTCCCATCTCTAGCAATTAATATTTATGAGTAAAGAGCATTTTCATAAGTGTTAGTGTATATGAGAAATTCTGCTGCTACCACCTAAGGATTGTTTCTGCTAACAGGGCTCGAAATGGCTGAATCAAATATCATGTGTCAGATATCCAGCCTGAGAAGTGGACAGCATCATGTCGGAAGAAGTTCAGAAAAAACGCCAACTAAGGAATGAATGCCAGACTCCAGAACAAGAGTGGCTATGGACAGTCTCCAGCACCATTCATCTATACAGGTAATCAGTTGTCTTGTAGCCTTAAAATATAAACCAAAAGCTCTAATTCCTAATGCAATGCATCTGATTTTTTCACCCTTTATACGTCTTTCTCATCAGAAGCAAACAAAATTACTGTAACTGTTGACTCAAAACTGAACAGCAGAGACTTCTGAACAGCAGACTTCTGTCTGTTGATGAAGACTGATACAAATAAGACAGCTTGATTGATATTTATCAATTAAGAGACTTCTATATATATAGCTTTTTTTTCCCCTTTTTTTTCTTCCTTTTTTTTTTTTTTTTTTTTGAAGAAAGACTCTGATAAACTTTCTTTAAGCTTGTTGTGGTACCACCCCTACTGTTCTTTGTTTTTATTTTTATTTTTTTGAGTGGTAGATCAAACTAGATACCCCTTCCCTTCCAAAGCTTTTCTTTGATTCTATGAGTTGATCTACATATTTCACTCTTTTTTAACTGTAAAAGACTGAGCAGGTCAAGAAGTGACAACACTTGTGAAAGAAAACTGACATCTCATCATGTGAAAGAGACCTGTTACTTTTAGGTCTATGTGACTCCTGGCTTTTGGGGCTAGGAAAGGTTAACTGACTCCTTATACATCATTAAAAAATACTTACATGGAGAAAACGTGCTCAAAATTAAAATCCATAATGTTGTGCATTTTATTAAGAGATATTAAGATAAGTGCATCTTTAGACTGTATTTCACAGTATAGGTTTTCATTTAAAAGCATGCTCTGGGATATATTCGTATGTGATTTCAAAGACATAACTAGTATCAACAAAATGAATTAGTTCCTAAGTTAATAATCATTACAAATTCTAAGAGATAATTTTAAATATTATAGCCTATATATGCTAGCACACATGGGGGTACAAACATCTCTGTATTTTTCATTTATCTATGTACTTTTCTGTACCTACATACATTAAGTATATTAATATATGTGTATTCCAGTTCCCACTGCAACTAAAGGACTTGTAATTCAATTTAAGGGTAACTGAATCTATTTGTACCTTGATAAGGACATATGTTACTATTACTACTTCTACTACTAGTACTACTACTAATAAAAAGTATAACTAGCTCAAATAAAGCATGAAATATTTCACAGAATGTAGGACCAAACTTGAAGCCTACTGTTCTAATCAAATTTGGGTCTATTCTCATGCAGCACGTGAGCATCCTTATGCAAAAATACTCAGACATGAATTCATTCTGTTGAAATGCAGATACCTGAGGTGTCTAAGATGAGTTCATTGCTATGTCTATGGTGAAGAAATGGTACCCGTGGATTGCCTCTTCACTGCCAGAGGGGGCTGTCAACTACAGGGAGTAAAGTATGATTATGTTTCTAATTTTAGCAGGTATCAGTAAATGGTCTTTTTAACATTGCATAAATGTACATAATCTGTGCAAGTGTTTTCTACTCATAATACAGTTGAGGTTAACCAGACTAAAGTATACTCCTAGATTACAAATTCTTGTACATTTTTAAGTAAACTGTATTGACAGACCAACTGATGACTTGCACAAGGCAATTTTTAATTTTCGAATATTTCTAATTATATCTTATAATTCTAATTATACCAGCACCATCAAATGTACTAATGTAATTTGCCTCAGTATTTAACATCATACATTCCCACAACAATTGGATGAGGAAAAAATGTTGTTTTACCTATTGTACAAATAACAAATGCATTGCTACCTGACTTGCAGGAAATAGCAGAGAGCACCAAACTTGTGTTTGTTACCTAAGTGACTGTTTCTTTACACCACCTTCTGTGCATGATAATAGAAAGATATTTTTTTTTATTTACTTATTTATTAATTTTATGCATTAATGTATGCTGTCAGACTAACTTTCCTAAAAAAATCAAATTTTCCACTTGTGACATCATAACTGGTTGCTATGGGAATTACTATGATGCCATGAAATGATTTAGGGTGAAAGATAGATAAATTCTTAACAAGCAAGTATATTCTCATGCAGCTGTAATATTGTCATGTCCCTAATGATAAAAATGATAGAAGAAAAAACAGAACCTACTTGACACACAGACAAAGTGTTTTTAACTAGAACATTTTTCAAAGTTTTCCAGAAGACATCAATTGCTTTTTAAGAAAATTATTTTGTACAGAACTCCAATGGGAGCATTACAAAATGCCCCTCTTCAGCCTACAATTAGATTAATCATGTAACTGAGGGCTTGAATCTGTGCACATTCTTCAACAAGAATATCAGTCCCCATCAATTTACTGCTAGGAAAAAAAAAAACCTCCTCGAAAGCAATTTGCACACAAACACCTACCCTGCAGTGACTCCAAGGTCCAAGTTTTCTCCTTCCTGTAATATTTTATCTCCTTTTTGAAAAAAAAAGAAATACCTATTTTTAAATAATTTAAAAAATAAAAAAAGGTGAAAAGTATTTAATATGAAAGTTGATATTTGAAATTGAATAAGAAAACAGATTATTTGGAAGTTCCTCTGATATATTGATACCTTTGTATCAATATAGTCACAGGTCTGGGACAGTTTAAGCTATATGAAAATTATATCCACTTGAATAAATGGAAATGAATTGACAATCTTCCTTTTATTTATAGTTTACAAATACTGGGAGCTGTGAGGTTCCCCCTCACATGTGGAAGTCAAGTCCACTTACAGAATCATAGAATCATTTAGGTTGAAAAAGTCCTCTAAGGTCATCTAGTCCAACACTTCTCTGTCAGAATAATAGCAGAATAATAGCAACAATAGGAATCACAAAGACAGGAGAGTCTGAGCATTCTTTAAAAGCATGGTACCACTCTCAATTAGAAAGAGGAAGCATTCCTCCTGCATTTGTCATATATTTTCCAGGAGCAATGACCCTGTTTTAGATGTTTATAGTTGGGGGATATGATTTCATGTAACAGATTGAGCACATGCAGATCTCAGTGCATTTAGAGTACTTCAAGCCTAAGTAGCAGCTACGTATGCAGGAAGGGAGCCTATATCCATGTTTAGGTATAGATGTTTTATAAACTCAATATTAGAAGGAAATCTGGCACCTATTGAAATTACTGGCAGTTCATTAACTGACTTAAACTGGGCTAGAACAGCACCCTTCAAATGCAGATGAGTGAAAGGAAGAGGCTTTGCATTTTACAGTTATGTATACTACATGGCTCAACTATTTTTTATACTGACTGGTACCTCTAAGAAGGACTGGAATACAAGTAACAATAATAGAGAAGTGAGAATCATCAAAGAAATTAGCCATAGTATCAGCTTTTACATTTGTAATGCTTTGCATTGTACCTGTAAATTCAGGGTATATGGATCAATCAGTTACATACTACTTAGTCTTACTGTAACACCAGGGGATGATTTCTGAAATTACAAAGCTCTAGAAATGCTGTATAACCTCAGGGGAAGGTTTCACTGGGAGTACTTAGTATTATTAGTATTATCAACTCAACCTTCTTCAGTTTCAGAAAAGACATGGTTAATCTCTTTTAAATTACATGAACTACTTGAGGAATAATTTGTTCTAAAAAATACACTGAGCTGATTTTGGGTCTGCAGGGTCTTCCTCATTTGTTACCATCCAATGCTTTGATAATATCTGAGGTAACAAGGAACTCTCTCACCTGCCTAGTTCTTATGGTCACTATCTACCTCTCCTTCACATCTAACAATTACATAAACTAATGACTCCTGAACTAATAGAATGATTGAGTTTGTATATTTTTAGAAGAATAAAACAGCCAGATTTGAGCTTGTTGATGGACACAGGAACAGATATCCTAAGCACAGTGAAGTTTAACTTTTAAGGCAAATATGCTGAATCTTTACCCTAAGAACAGCAATTCTTCTTGTGGATAATAGAAAACACCAGCTTTTTCTATTTCCACTTACAATTCCTGTCAAAAACAATCTAACTGGCACACTCTTGAAACACTTCCTAGATGGGACGTCTTAAGAAATACAGATGGAAGACCACTCAGTTTCTGAATTCTCCCAAGCGTAAAATGTGGAACCAGCATGAGAGATTTTATAGAATGGCTTGGAGAAAGAGGATCTGAAAAAAGTAGTGAGTTTTTTTAAAAAATCAGTTACTGAATACATAGCGCATCAGAAACATTTTGGTAGAGCTTCTTTTACCTCTTCTTTGCAAAGATATCTACCCCTTAAATCATTTGATATTACCCTTATAATATTGCATAAAATGCAAGTTACGTAAGAGAGTAACAACCATGGTTTTCCCTTACAGAGCTTGTTTTCTCTAATCAGCACGTAACTACAGAGCTCTGTGAGGTTCCATCTGGCATTTTCAAAGGCTTAATCATCTGTTTTCCTGCCCAGCTACAGCTGATATTCTGATATGGCAGTTATTTTACTATGATACTCCCTGATTTCACAACAATATACTCCAACACTTAACCAGATCTTTGTTATGACTTGTGAATATTATGGCACTGTGCAGAGACATTCTTACTAATTTTGTTGTCCCTCTAACTGATTTAAATGTTTACATATCCTCCACTGTAAAGGTATCTATTGAGCCTTTGGATCCAAACTTCTTTAAAAAGTATCTAGTCATGGGGATAGTCCTGGTCTTTTGATTACCGACTAGTTTATCATCCTACATTGTTTTACTAACTAGTTTTATCCTGGACACTCCTGCAAACTATCCTTCAGGACCACTTCATCTTTTTACCACCTCTAACTTAAGTTAATCTTACTGCAGGTATATGCTATCCTGAGACACCATGAAAAGGATTTCATGTGCAACAATATTTTCTCTAAAGGTCTTTCTCTAAAGATCTTGCCCTACTGTCATGTCACTAATAAAGTTTTATGTATACTGTTACTTTCAAGCATGTTTATTATGCTTAACAAATAATATCATCTGATGTTTATATATTGTTTCTTAGCAATTCTACGCTCATGTCAAAGTTTTGACCAAATGTCTCTGTACCCCAAAAGAAAGCAAAAGAACTAATAAACTTTTGAACCTAGGTGGTATGAAGTACACTGGTTACTTTATAAATGGATCATTACATCAAGTTTAGCAAGACAGGTATCATCCTCTCTTTGAAAGACATAATCTTAAAATGTTAATTCTTGTATAATTGATATTTTCCAAGAGCCAAAATCTCTGAAAAACCCAGACAGCTAAAAACAGAACACCAAACAAACAAACAAAAAAACATAATGTCTTTGACTGGTATTAGGGTTTTGAAGCTTTTCAGAGTTTCTACTCCTTTGCCTAGATTATAAAATAAGAGTGCTGGAAGACTCCCACTGAGAACAAACTGAGAATCAACACAAGACCCAGCACCATCAGTGCTCTGATCCCAGAGGAGAGGCAGGTAGAGAACTGGAAGAGAAATAATGTGCTTTAATCTTTCTAATGCATCTTTCCTTCTGTGAACATGCTATGTTGTATCCCACACGCTATTTAAAACTTTGGCTGCTTCATAGTCCCTTAAATGCTATTGTTATGCTGTTAAAAAAAAAGGATGAAAATGTTACCACTGTTACTTAATTAATTGGCAGATACTGCATTAATCATTACTTGCCAGTGTGCTTGCGTCAAATTTGCACCCAGATGCCATGGCCTTTCAAAATTCTGTGTTTAGAAATGTCCTGAGTTCAGCAGCAGTTGCAAATACTGTGATGTTTCTAAGGGTAGTTGGTTAAGAATTCCTAATGAAAGTTTCTATTAGAAATGTCCCTTCTCCTTCAGACCTGAGTGATCTGCAGACTGCAGGTATTACAGACTTCATATTGTACCCAAGTGTGATGTTCCCTTTCTTTTTTTTTTTGTATCTCTTGTAAGTGAAGAACAGGTGACAATCCACTTTTTATATGGTCTTTATTAATTGATCTGAAAGGGATTGTCCCTCTGTCATCAACATCCAGTTTAGCTCCTGTTCTTCCTTTTTGGTTTTACACTCATATTTCTCATGATGTTTGTTTGTAAATGGTTGAAAGTACTCTGATGTCTGGACAAACGAATAAACATCGATCTTACACCTGCATGCAGGTATAGAAAGATATACCCATTTATGTACTTTAGCTATTTGCTTATTAGTCTTTCATTCTATTGTTACAGCTGGTAATGTGAAATCAGTCTGGGAAAAAGGAGTTAGTAAATGACATATTAAAGTCAATACCATTCTATGCTTTTGTTGCCAATAACGTCTACATAATTTAATCCACACATTTATTCAGCTATTTTCCTTCAGCAATAAAAGTTAAAATATTGCAGTGTAAGACATTTAAATCTTTTTTTGTGTTAATGTTTGTACAGGAATCCTTCCATACTCCTTGATGGACCTGCACTCCTTTCTCTGCTGGTGAATAACAACAGCAGGATCAACTATACCTGTGTCATCTTGCATTTGGTGGTCAGGGAAGATTGACAGAAAGTTTCTCTAAAACAAGACAGTTTGCCTTCCCAACAAACGTACTTCCTGCTTTCTCATTTGATCCATCAATCACAGAACTTAAGCATAAAAATCTGTCAGGTACTCTTGAACTGTATGTTCATGTGCTGAGTTGTTAAAGTGCTTCTCAGATAAGAGTGTTTTAGTCATTTAGAGGCCACTTCTGCCACCAGTAGTAGTATTTTTATCTTAGTAAGCCAAGCCTCATTTACTGATGACAGCATAAGTCATGGTCAGAAGTCCAGGCAGAGAAGCAAAACAACAAAAATCAACAAGAATTTAGTCTTACTGACCTATGCAAAATCCATAGGTATATGGTATGGTGCCTAATTAATATACAACATCACCTGCCTGTGGAGGCACTATTCATTTACTCCTCAGCTTGTTCAACATTTTGAATTATCAAAGGTTAAAAAAAGGAAGATCTTTCCTCTCTGCATTAATCAAAAATCTCTCATACACTAACACAAGCACTCATGCATCCCATTTAGTCCGAAGAGATACCAATGAATCTTGACCTTCCACAGAGGACACCCAAAAAGAGATCACACAGCTTTAATATGCTGCCTGCCTAAATGCAGGTACTTTAATTTAGATACCTAATCAACTTAAACTTCTTTTTTATGGTCAAGGGAGAGAGGGCATTTCCAGCTCATGATATCATCTTTGGTGAGTTGAATAGCCTCTACAATAGTCCTGTGGGAGTTTATGGCAACTGTGCTTCCACCTTAGCTATCTCATATTGCCTAAAATTAAACAGGGTAGATGCAGATCTAATTTCCTCAGGTGACGTGGGCTGAATTTGCCTTGTGAGCATCAATCTCCATGCAAAAATTTTTAAAAGTTGCAAAAGGTTCAAGTAAAAGTTTTGGAGTGCTAAAACAGTGTTGTTTTTTGTTTTGTGTGTGTGTGTGTGTGTGTATGTTCAATACATGAAAAAAATGAAGTTCTATATTTTACCACTCCCAGGTTTAAAAAGAAAAGGAGCATGGCACTTGATTCACGGTGTACTGAACATTGCATCTCAAACAGCAACTAAAGCATTATCCTCCAGTACCCTACGCTCACATGTTGTGGTTGTTAATGCCATAGAAAATCCTATAAATCAGGAATTCTCTGACTGATCTACGTAGTCAGTTTTATGCTGCTGGCCCCTTCTCTTTTTTTTAGGGTTTTAAGTGTCTTTCAGTATATTAATAACTTTATTTTTCCATGTAATTAGTATTCCCTGAAATTCACATTATCATTGGTGTGGGCACACAGTACACTCTGTCCATGAACATTCAATTTTTCACAAAAGTTTGAGAACCCCTGTTACCTGTGTATGGGACTGTAATGCACATACACTTTAGTGGACTGAAGAAATCACCTATTGGTATTTGAGATGCCCAGTACTCTTTATAGCTCTGGTGTTTCTTTCTGTTACTGTTAGGACAACATACCCAATCCATTTCTGGTACAGCTACTCTGAAGCCAGTGAAGTTACTTCAGGGATGAATTTGACCCATTTTAAGCTTTTCAAGAACCTAAGTAACAACAAATACCACAACTCTGCCACAGCTCGAATGCTGTTCAACAAAGGGATGCACAGTATATCTTTGTCTTCTTTCTGCTCATAACGAGCAGTGTAGGTCATCTGCATCATTAACATTTGCAGCTGATGCATTTGCGTAGTCTGTATACACTTCTTGGAACTGCACAGACCTTCTCATTGTTTTCAGAACCTTGATTTTTCTTAGCATTATCATCATCCAAATGTATTTAAGGATGAAACTATTAGAAACACAATTGGTGAATTAATGTCATGAGGACTGCTGCTGGCAGCTCATCAATTTTTGATATGCCACTCAGACAAATGAAACATAAGCCACCCAGAACAAGGGGACCTTTTGACACTTCAAAGGAAACCCCTATGGGTGGTTTCCTCTTGAAGCTGCACTAAACTGGCTCAATCTCCTCAGCTGGAAGCTGCCAATGTCTCATTAACCCCTAAACAGGCCCTGCATGAGCTTTTCTTTTCAGCTATAATTATGCCATGCACTCCTGTTATGCTGTACTGAATTGCAACACTGTCACCAGCACATTATAAACATCCACCCTAATTGAAAAGCAGATTAGACTCGTGTTAATTAGCCAAAAAGCCCGCCCACTTGCATGCATTATGATTGCCTCTTAAATACTGAGGATGTTGAAATCCCTCAGAAAGACAAGGCAGACTTAATTGCAATAACCTGCAAATTAAGTTTAATTTACTTTAAATTTACCGGTTTAGCAGGCTCATTTGATGGTGTTAATGTTCTAGCAAATTAATTATCTGAATTAGTCATGCCTGGTGGAGTTTTGCAGCAGAATACATTGTACAGTGGCCTATTAATAACAGACAAACAGGACAGGATTAATGAGAAGATTATGCTAAAGTTCTTTTTTGAAAACAAGGATCTTGCATGAATTCAAATATAATCACCAAAGTGCAAATACAGACAAAGAATATAAACAAACTAAAATTTATTACACTCTATGGCATGCCATCTAAGAAACAGTAAAACATTACCCGTGAAATATTTGATAGAAAGAGGCCTCTTCTATGCACTCAAGTAGATCACTTCTCACAGCAAACCATTTCCCATTAACTGGTATCTCTACCAGACTTCAAATACATAAGTGCTTTCGAGAGTACTTGTAGTACAGAGAGAGAGCAGATAAATAAATTAGAAATAACATCTCAGACGTTAATTCCATAGTCCACTTTGTGGCTTATGAGGCAGTAGAATTGCCTTTTTGTATTCCATTGCTAACCACTGTCTGCTCCAGTTAAAAAAAAAAAAAAAAAAAAAAGAGTGAGAGAGAAAACGGCCTCCATGGAGATAGAGCTGCAAGTAAACTGTAAAAGAAACATCTTTGCTTGCCTCTGCTCCCTATAAAAATACAACAGGAGGGGAAAAAAACCTCTTCTAATAGCCTTTGGAATAGCTCTCAAAATAAAGATATAATTGGTCTTGTAAACAATGTCAAGGTACAATCATTCACCCTGCAGAAAGGGTTGGCTGACACTGGGAGAAATGAAAATAGCAGTGACAAATACCCTTTTTAGTTGGTCTTGAGCATGAAACTTTAGTCTGCTTATGTGCTAAGTGTTGCCTTTTCCATTAGGGTCCACAGCCATCCCCAAAATAATGAGGTATATTCAATTCAACTCTGTATCCCTGTGGAGGGCAGGAAAAGCCTATGGGAGCACAAAAGATAATCCTTGATGAGTATGAACTGAATGTGATTGAATATAAAATTCTGGATTATTGATTGGAATCCGTATGTTAAAGCCATAATTCACTGAAACTAACTGCTTCTCTCATGTTGGTTTCAAAGGGCTTCCAGGCTCCTGTATGGTAGGTACCCTGTGAAAAAAGCCAAATTTATATAATTCTTGCATATACTGTACTGCATGGAAAATAAAAATGTCACCCAATGGAAAGAAAGACTGAACAATGCATTCCTTAAAAACAAATTATCTCATTAAAGAAGGAAAGGTTTGGTGAGAGAAAAAATATGCATAACTGCTTTATGGGACATATTTTAATTTTTGAAGAAAAAAACGAAAATAAAAAAATGGTTTCAATATGTTTTTTGTATTGTACTGATATATCATGTAGACCCTTTCTGCTTTCCTTATTATTTCTTTCTCCCTCTCTCAAATAAAATTACAGTTTGAAACACTAAATGAAACTGGCACAAAAGCAGCCATTATTAAAACTGGACTGAAAAACGAAAAAAAAAAAAAAAAAAAGTAATTCTGCTTTAAAAGGCTTGTACATGAAGGGCTGAGATGACTTTAGTAAGAACCCATAGGGAATAGGAAATACACCAGGAAGGAAATGGATTCCTGTGACACATAAACAAAAGGCAAATGACTAATATATTTACATATAACATGTAGTGTATTCATTGCACTCCATGGTGACAGAATTGTTTATTTCATTTATAATTTATACAGCAAAACCTTATTATATGTGTAACTAATTTGCCTGATGATAATATACAGTAGGAGATTAGATTTCCATTATATTCTGTCATTAAGAACAAAAGATTTTCATTTGTTGGTTATTTTTTTTTCTTGGTTCCTATCCCACAGCACACACCCTACATGTGAGTATGTTTTTCTTAAATCATTACAATGCTGAGTTAAGTAGAAAGTAGCAAGGAACTTCTAAAAAAAAAACCTACAAAATCTCTCACACATGAATCCACTTTAAATACTCTTTACTTCTAGAATTTCTTATGATATCAGTAATGACAATATACAAAGAACCTCTTACAGGTGATGTGTATGCACCAAAAAAAGAAATGTCAGAATAAATACAGGCTCCAGAAGAGCTCTGCTCTGAGAAGAAAAAAAAGAATCAAACATTTTTCCAGAAGCAGCATTAGAATATGTGACTAGACAGTTCATCTCAGACTACAGGGAGCGGGTGGGTGGGTAGGCAGTGATGAGGGAATTATCTTGATGTATTTTCCACTGTGGCACACAAGACAGTGCAATTCTCTGAAAGGAATTGTTAGCACCAAGCTAGTAATTCCCCTCTGTGGTATTACAAAGTGTGTGTATTACAAAGGGAGGGAAGTAGCCTGCAAAGTACTATGTATGTTTCCAACACTAAAGCACATATAACCTTGAATTAATTCAAATATGCTTATTAAAATATGAATGCTAGGTCAGAAGCACATGCACATGTATATATTTTGAACTCATTTCTTTGTTACCCTTTGGAAGTGAAATTCTACTCTAACAAATTTGTTAGGATGCATAGCTGCTTATCCCTTTGAAAATCTGATTTGTATTGCACAGTGAATATAATCTATTGCAGAAAAAATATAACTGAAGAGAAAAATGATTTTAAACATCAGGATGATATTTTCCTGTTAACTCAGTGCTGTTAAGCATCTTTGAAAATAATAGGTCACAAAAGTTTAGTCTAAAACTCTGTGAAGCTTTGATAGTTTCAGAAGTGTATGCTAATGTAAGACCTTTATTTGGATAAAGTGTAAGCATTATTGAATGTGTGCATGAAACACTAAAACCTTTTACTACCTAAATTAACATACTGCACAAATATCTCCACAGGGACAGCCTACCAGTCATCAGATCCATAGTTTGCTGACCATGAGTGCTGACAAGCTGGAGAGTTCAGGGAGTGTGTGAGAAAGTGCATCTCAGCATGCAGACAGTGAGCAGGTGAAGAACATTGCATGCTTTTGGGAGCAGTCTTCGAGAGTCTGCATGTGCTCCAGTACAGTCAAGGAGGTAATTGGCTGGAAAGCAGCTTTGCAGAGAAGGGCTGTAAAAAGGTGTTCAGGTAGACAGTACATTGACTATGAGCCAGCAATGTGATCTTGCAGGAAAGAGGACCAACAGCCTCGCTGGCTGTATTAGGTAGGATGTAGCCAACAGGGTGAGGGAGATGTTTCTTCACCTTTACTCAGTACTGGTGAGACACATCTCACCAGTGTTGGGTCTAGTTCTGGGCTCCCCCAGACATACTGAATCCAGTTATGCTCCAGGAAGGTGACCAAAGGACCAAAGTTTCTGACATGGTGAGTGAGGCTGAGAGAGCTGGGACTGTTCAGCCTGGACAACGGAAGGCTTGGAGGGATGCGGTGAGGAGGGATAAAGATGGAGCCAGAATTGTTTCAGCAGTGTGCAGTGACAGGACAAGAGGCAATAGGCACAAAAAAAAAATCATAAACTTTTATTTAGACTTAAGACTTTCTTACTGTGAGGGAGGTCAAACACTGGGACAGCTTGAGCAAGGTTGTGGAGTCTCCTTCCTTTGAGATATTGAAAACCAAAACATGCTCCTGGAGAATCTGCTCTAGCAATTCTATCTTGACAAGGTGGTTTGGAGTAGAAGATCTCCAGAAGTTCCTTCTTACCTCAGTAATTGTGTAATTTTGTGGTTTTGTGATCTTTTCTGGACTCAACTGTAATAGAGGATTCTATCCCTGAACACACAAATGCTTCATGGCATTAGCTTAGATTCTCCCACAGGAAAAAAAAAAAAAAAAAAAAGCAACTAAAAGCATTAATCAGAAAAGCTAAAGGGGAATTACAAGAGGTTATATCAGGTTGTCTTTGAAAAGTCCATAAACCTTGACAAAATCTGATTTTCACTATTTTCTAGCCTTCCACTATCATTACAATTTAACATTTGTGCTGGAAACCATATAATATAAGATACCCTCACGGAAAATCTCACTACTAAGTGTACTACTTAGTGACTGCTTCAAAACATCCAAGGAAAGAGCTTTAGCACAAGTCAATGAAAAGTGCTGAATATATTTCTTAAAAGGCATTATGCTAATCTATTTAACTAATTTTCATATATCAGCTGTCATTTGAACTAAGCTGCTAGAAATGAAGAGATTTGTACTAGATTTTTATTTTTATTTATTTATTTTTTTGGAAAGCTTTATTCTTAGTAAAAGCAGCACTCCCACCACTAACTGAAAGTCCAAGGTTATTCATTTGGTTGCACAGGTACGCTAAAGTGTATTTCTGCTGGTTCCTAACTGTCCTAGGCCTGGAGTATAAGTTTGGAAGAAAGTGAGTTCAAACCTGCTTGCAAAAACTGTAAAGGCATACCCTACACAGGACCCAAGCATGGGTCCTTGTGAGACACAGCAGCAGTGAATATTTATGAAGAGTATTGAAGGTTGAGGGGCTTTTGCTGAATTTTGGAGATTGTTTTCTTCATGCAAATAGATTTAAATGCTTGGGCATTCAACTTGTAGTCTCCAACTGCACTCAGCTGAACAAGTCCCCAGTCCTGTCAAGGCTGATCTACTACTGTGCAGCATATACAATTTATTAATAATACACAAGGAGCATAAACCTCAGATGGAACACATAATCCTCCTGGATTATGCAGGACTAATACTTCTGCAGGGTTTTATGCAGGCTGGAAAGGTCTAAATATCTTAAAGTATCATAGAGATGCTTCTGCCAAAGATTGAATCTATACAGTATTAAGAAAAGAAGGGCTTGAGGGATATTCACAACAAACCACATCATGTTTAGGGTGCTAAATTAGCAACCTAGGTTTCTTGCTTGGAAAAGAACTAAATTCTTCCAGGAGATGCCTCAGAGCAACTAATTCTGACTATATAGGTCACTGAAGCCTCAAGCTAAACACCTAAAGGCAGCATTAACACACCATCTGGTATTTTAAATGTGACCATAAAAAAAAAACTTGTCTAAGAATCAACATAATATATATATATATATTATTTATATATATAAAATCAACATATATATACACATAGTTACTGGCATCAGAATATTTTCTCGATTGTTATCCTTTCTTTGTACTGTGTCAGAAGGCAAGGAAACCACAGGTTTTGACAAAATCTTCTGACATTTTAAGTAAACCGAATTGATAATAATTTCAGTGTCATACCAGCATATGACTCTTGCCTTCTTGAATTCAACTTCATAAGAAAACTTTAGTAGTGTCAAGTTTTTGTGATTGTAAAGGATTTTTCCATATTCATATTCCATTTCCCTAATCACCACAGAAACATATAGCAGCAGTAAAGCCCTGCCAAGACTGCAGTCTAATTTGAAACTATTTCATTTTAGTTAGTGTGATTAAGGCTAAAAACCACTGCAACTAAAAAGACAACTGGGCCAAAAATGTGACAAACAAATGAAAAAATAAAAACAAACAAATGAACAAATGAATGAACAAAAAAGAAAGAAAGAAAGAAAGAAAGAAAGAAAGAAAGAAAGAAAGAAAGAAAGAAAGAAAGAAAGAAAGAAAGAAAGAAAGAAAGAAAAAGAAAGAAAGGAAGAAAGAAAGAGAGAGAGAGAGAAAGTGAGGAAACTTAACAAACCACTTGAATTAAATCTACACGGGAACAGATTCTTCCAACTTAAAGTTCTGCACTTACCTGATAAGCCTGATTTAAGTGACCATAGGCACCCAGTCTAGTTTTTAGAAAATAATGCTAACACAGTTCAGAGGGTAATTTGGTGCAACAAGTTGGACTGATCTCTGAAGGGGCTTATTTCTATCCATGAAACTCAACATGAGCCGGCAGAGCCCTGCAGCCGTGGCCAGCAGGGCGAGGGAGGTGATTCCCCCTCTGCTCTGCTCTCATGAGACCCTACCTGGAGCACTGCATTCAGCTCTGGGGCCCTCAGCAGAAGAAGGACATGGAAGTATTAGAATGAGTCCAGAGGAGGGCCACAAAAATGATCAAAGGTCTGGAGCACCTCTCCTGTGAAGACAGGCTGAGGGACTTGCGGTTGTTTGTCCCAGAGAAGGCTACAGGCCACCTTATAGTGGCCTTCCAGGACCTAAAGGGGTCCTACAGGAAAGCTAGGGAGACTCTTTGTCAGAGAGTGCAGTGATAGCACAAGGGGTAATGGTTTTAGAAAACAAGCGGGTGGGTTTAGATTAGGTATGAGGAAGAAATTCTTCACTCAGAAGGTGGTGAGGCACTGGAACAGGCTGCCCAGAGAAGCTGTGGATGCCCCATCCCTGTTCAAGGTCAGGCTGGATGGGGCTTTGAGCAACCTGATTTAGTGGGTGGTGTCCGTGCCCATGGCAGGGAGGTTGGAAATAGGTGATTTTGAAGGTCCTTTCCAACACAAACCATTCTATGATTTTATGATTCACTCTAGTTTGAACCTAAGTTTTTTTTGTTTTGTTTTGTTTTGTTTTTTTTTTTTTTTTGGGGGGTGCATTAGAAAAATAAAATAAAATAAAATAAAAAATAAAATAAAAAATAAAATGGTTATTTCTACTAGATCCATACTAGATCTACTATATCCATACTAGATCTGGATCTACTAGATCCAGAATATGGAGTCTGAGATCCCTTTTTACTACATCTGCCAAGATCTTCCTTCCTTTCTTCTATCTTTGAATAAAGTTTCTTTCCTACTTAACACCAAAGAAACATGACAGGTATAAAGAGCACCACTAATGAAGTTGTGTTAAAAGGGCATAAAAGTGTAAGCCACTTATACATGCCTTTTGTGTCAGGAAAAAAATTAACTAGTGGAGCAGACAAGGAGAGGCAGAAGAGCTAGACTGAGACCAGTAGTCTGGAGAGGGGAATTATTGTATCATTCCCTTGAAATCACCAAATAGAGGTGATCACAAATAACCAGGACAACACTTCCCACACAAAAATTCCCTGCAGCAGAGGATATGAAGGCATTCTGCTGCAGACAGGCTCTTTTTTCCTTGATGTCTGGGGTTCCCCCATGGACCAAATTTGTATAGTTCAAGCGGTAGGACAGCTGTGACAATACATGACCAGGAACACAGGTGTGGCAGCTAATTAATAAGAGCATAGACAGATACAAGATACCTATTGACATGTGATGAATTATGACTATTGGTATTAAGGAGTTGATTCTGAGTACTTATATCCCAAACAACTGAAAATCATTGAATGCTTATTTCAGTTTCTTGTCTCCCAGCCTTCATCCCTTGTAATTTCCAGAGATTTCATTTACAAACTTTATTGTCAATGGTGTCATACCAATAAGGTTTCTCAAAGAGACGTAGGTATTTTTGTTCACTGAGTGACTCAGCTCCTTAGCTGTGGTAGATCAACATAGCTTATATGGCTTTAACAGAGGACTCTTAGCTCTATTGCTTTAAATCAGCAGATAATCTGGCTGCATAAAATCCCATTCTGTATGCACTTAGTGTGTGCTGGAAATATTTGGAAAACAAACAAACAAACAAACAAAAACTATAAAAACTATCCCTTTTTTCTGTCCATCTTCACTGATTTAGAAAAAGATTCAACCTGTAGTGAATTTTATTTTTTTTAATAGTTGTAAGTGCTCTTACTATAGTAAGTCTGTAGTCATATAAACAATGTTAAATTCTGTGAAACTTTTATCCAAAATAAAAGGATATAAAATACTTAGCACTCAGAAGCAGCATCCTTTTTGTACTAGGTGCAGGTGCCCAGCTGCTGACAGTGGGGACTCCTCTGTGAGGAGAGGCCGGGGCTGCCCCATGCCGGACACAGCCAGTTCCCGACAGCTCCAATGACCCCACCACAGGGCCCAGACGGGCCCAGCAGCCAAGATGACAGCACCTCAGTAAAAGTGGATTTAATAGGCAGAAAAAGCCAAACAGGCAGAGGAGGAGAGAATAAAAGTGAGAAGTAGTGCAACATCAAAGTCAGCGAAGAAGGAGGGGGTGGAGGTGGTCGAGCTGCCAAAGCAGAAATTTCCCTGCAAACCCATGGAGACCGTGCTGGAGCAGACATCAACACTGCAGTACCTAGAGGACCCCATGGCAGAGCAGATGTATATTTCTTCAAGGAACTGCAACCTGTAGAAAAGCCCACACTGGAGCAGGTTTATCTGGAATGATGGCAGCCTGTGAAAAGCCCCCTCTGGAGCAGTTCTTGAATGACTGCAGTCCATGGGGACGACCCACACCAATTTGAACCATGATCAGTTTTCCCCAAGTCAAGCCTGTGTTGCATATGGGGATGACTCATTAGTGTCTCTATCTTGACCCATCCTGTTGAGGAGGTGGAGCAAGAGAACAACTGGCTGGGTGTGTGACAGTGGCCAAAGTCAACCTGCCATGGTATTACAGAATCACAGAATTTCTAGGTTGGAAGAGACCTCAAGATCATCGAGTCCAACCTCTGACTCTAAGATGGTAGATTCTGCTCTAAGATGGAGTTTCTGACTTACTGCTGTTCTGATATCTTGTCTCTATATTTCCTTAATCCAAAGATTTATACTGAAATAACACAGAGACAATTCTATTCATGTATTTATCTACTTACGTTTGATAGACAAATTATTGAAAAAGTCCCTTAGGGAAGAAATTGAAGTCTTAAAAAATCTGGGTCAAGTTTATGGTTTCAGAAAAGAAATAGGGATCACGTTTGGATAATGTCTGAAAATACTGTTTTGAGACTTTGGAAACAAATGCTTGCTCTTGAAAATTTTCACTTTGCCTAAGAACTGACCTTCAGTTTAAGACAAACAAACATATATAAATATGTATTTTCTCTCCAGTACTGCTGAATATCCAAAAAAAAATCTGTTTTTGTTTGTTTGTTTTATGCTGAGAAAAGTCATTTTAGTTTACTCCCAAATAATTTACAATTTTTTTTCTTAATTAAAACTAGAAAATTTTACATTGTTTCAGTCCAGAGTATTGGCTTGTTGTTCATTTGTTTGTTTTCTCACCAAAAATCCTTTCAATACAACCATCAAAGAAAATATCTTTTATCCACTTAGTTTTGGTCTGTTTCTTAAGTGCAACACTGGTTGTAGACTCTTGCCTATAGATGTTATTCTTATCTCCTTGTACATTTCAAATTTTTAAATTTTTGAATAAATAGATCATTTTTAGACTTCCTATTTCAAATTTCCAGTAATTGTTAGTGATAATATGTACTACTTTGGCACTACAGTCTTTGAATGTTAACTGTAATCCATATCTTAGGTGACGTCACAGGAAAAATATTTGTGATAAACCTGACATTATGTCTTTCATGATTTGACTGCTATTCTATGATACTTTTAAAATTCCTTAAGTCCTAGAACCATGTGACTACATAAGAAAGTCAGTTTTCATTTCAAAAGAAAAAAAAATCAGATTTAGCTATCAATCCTATGAAGAAAATCTCAAAAAACAAAAACAAAAACAAAAACAAAAACAAAAACAAACTCTACATTCTTCAAATTACTCTTTAAAATTTCAAAACCTTAAATCAATCACATTTTATTCTTTCTGTTGTTGGTATAACTAGTATTATCTTGCCATGGATCTATGAAAATTCCAGGAGAATAATATGCTTATGGAAAAATATGATCTATCATTGCTTTCTGTTTTTGTTTGTTTGTTTGTTTGTTTGTTTTTATATCATGGTATTGATACTCTGTCATGTAAATGCCTAGGTACCAAATCAGCCAGGGAAGTTCCCTGACATGGTTGTAATATAACTGAGAAAGTGGTGATACAGACTTCTTGGGCTGACCTATGATCAGTCCACATGGCAGGCTTGGCCCATGGTACAGTGGGAGAAGCATAAACATCAAGGCCATATATGACCCGTGAAGGAGACACATAGAACAAGTTAATCCAAAGATATCATCAGTCTCAGTGGATGAACTCTACAACGCTGGATACATAACTCCCTCTTTTGGCCAGGTAAGACTTCACTTTGCTAAAAGCAAAGTAGCAAAATGTATAGTAGCTTCATGTAAGTGAAATGGAAAGGAATTGAATTATGATAACTCATGATTCATGATTTATGATAATTCATAAAATAAAATTAAAAAAAAAAAAATAAAGCAAGTTTTGGTATTTGGAATGAAGTTCCAAGAATGAAGTGTCAGGAGATCAGTCTTCACACAGTATTGAGCTGTTCTGTGAGCTCTGAGATTTTATGGAAGTTTTTTCTTTATATCAAAACTTTCCTTTCCTTTCCTTCATTCTCTACAAATGAAGAAGAATGCTCACAAATGCTACAAAGTAGCACAAAGGACTGAACAGGTCAAAAATTAACTTTTAAGTAACTTACGTATTGGCTGTATTCATACTGAAAGATATTCCAATAACACAAAAATCTCTGTATGTGTCCCACTGTGCTGGAGTAGTCAGTGTATTTTAAATGTAAAAACATATATTTAAGGAAAAAGGTAGAAATGATACCTATTCCAAACCAGAAAATACAAAAGAGATGAAAATAGAAGCTAATAAATATTCAGGTTGCATTATATATTGGGCTGCATTATATATTGACAAATGGATAAAAGAGGACTGGCTGTCTTGGGGGTTGGTAATGAGATATGGACTCTTTTACCATTAGGTCACCCATGTGATTCTCAGCAAGGTCAGGAACAAAATGTGGCCTGAATTGGTGATTGCAATCCAGTTTTTTACTGCCAGATGTTCAGATAATAAAAATAACTACAGTGACTGGCATCATACTACAGCCTCATCAGAGAATCCAAATTAGCTTCCTCACTGGCTATTCCAAGGCCACGGAAAAGTGGGTCCTCCAAAAGCCAGGCTGAAGCATGTTGTGAAGAAGATCCCAAAACGGCTGCTCATCATGTATCTGTTCTGCAGATGAACAAATGGCTCCCATTTCTAAAGCTATCAAATCAACACTAAACTCATTTCCATTGCAGATTTAAAACAACAAGAACAAAACTCAGTTTGTGCAAACACTGAAAGTGAGTGTGCAATTAATATATCACTCCTTTCATTCAGGATGTGTTGCTCACCATAAATTAGTATGTAATGGTAAACCAACACCTAACTATTCAGAGTTTATTTTCCATGTTGTTGCCTGAATATCTGAAGTTCTTCCAGTGGACTAATCAGCCCTCTTTATTAGATATGACTGTATATTCATGATCCTATTGGGATAGATAGATTCTCTATAGTTTGATAATAAAAATATGTGCTAATGGGTCTCCTTGCTCTTGATTTCTTACACAAAAAAAGAGAAAGAGTGGGCATTATTTACCCACAGGTAAAGTAAAAACTATAAAGGTAAAAGCCTTTCCCATGCAATATACCACTCAAATGTAATAATCCCTGAGATGCTTATTTTAGCAAATGAATCAGTCACACTGAGCCAAGGAAGGGAGACATCTATTACCGTGCTATAAATGTTAAAGACCCTATTTAGAGCCTTTATCTCTAGAAGAAACAAAGCAATTTTCACTGATATTTGTATGACATCAATAACGGTACCTCACTAAGTAGTGAATAGACATTACAATTGCAGTTTGCCCAATTCTTTTTCACTGGTCATCTGGGAAATTCATCTAAAGCAACCAAAAAAACATAGATATGTTTGCATCGTATTAATAAGAGGAGAAAGCAAGGTAGCTGCCAATTGGCAGCAGAGTATGTTTTGGTGGTTTGATAAGGATACTAAAGAGTTTATGATGTGACAGATGTTTCACTACACTATTGTGAAATGAATAGATTATGAGAAGTAATTAGATGTACATTGGAATCAATGCTGTTATCATCGAGGCCTTCGGGCGATGCAATAGATGAGAGTCATGGCAGCAGGTGGTCCAATGGCTCGGAGACAGGAAGACACACCGCAGGAGACTGAGTGACAGGTTTCACAGATCCAGGGGGTGAGAGATCTGAGCTATTGCCTGCATTTGTAATCTTTACTCATGTATAAATAATAACAACTACACTATTGACTTCATATGCTATGTCATAGCCTCTGCTACCCCCTACACACTCACACACACACACGTTCTGAAACTATTTTTCTCAGTTAAAGCTATTCTTTCATTTTCATGTGGAAAAAAATGGCATTTATCCCTCAGATGCTAGTGCCAGCTCCATGTTTTTTGATGAAAACACTTAAATAAGAAACCTGACATCAGCTTCGAATAGAGTGCAATATATTGTGTGTCCATGCAGAAATGTGTCTGCTCTTTTCACATGAGACTTAGCAGAAAGTGTGGGGCAATGTGCCTAGTTCTTACTATGCTGATGTTCTCCAAGCTTTTCCTTGTTTTACTTTTTTGTCCAGCAGGTCCAAAACATCATTGTTGTGTCTAAATTTCTTTGCAAATGATCTGGCAAGCTGAGTTATCTAGACAGGTAACACATGAAATCTGCTCTGTATGGGAAGATTTGGATCCTGATCCAGCAACCTCAGTTACCTGTGCCCAGTGTTTCAGCCTGGGATTTCTGGGCTCTCCTGCAGGATAATAACAGCAAAGACCCAAAGTAAGTGCTAGCAGCACTCAGCCTGTAACTCTGTGAGTGAGTTTCAGTAACAGGAGGCAGCTCTGGAAAGCCCTTTGGTGCTGCAGCTTGTCAGTCCCCGCCTGCAGGTGTTTGCTGAGAAATCTTTTATTTTATTGTTGAGGGGAGTGACAGTGGGATAAAAGGGAATATTGAAACATTAAAACGTTTATTTCAATATTCTGAGTGTAAACATAAATACCAAGATCATTCTTTGAGGTATATGAATATCAACATGAATATATAGGTTTATATGTGATGTGTATTTGGATGCATCATTTGCTCTGTACAAATACCTATCATGGACCAAGGACCATATAGTTTAAGCGGGTGAAAGGAATTAAATACAATCGTATGGGAAAGAAATACATTTACCCACCAGAGCAAAGTGATAAACTATTGCTAAAGAGACTTATAAGGCAAAAACGCAAGTGTATGTATAAAGGCATAATAACAACCATATCAGTCTAGCATTGCAATCTGTGGAAACTTGACTTAGTTTACACACAAAAAAATAAAAAAAAAAAAATAAAAAAATCACATAGTCTGTATGAATATCTAATTAACTGTCCTTACAGTGATTTTTATGTTTAGATGAATTGGTCTAAGGGAAAAAGTAGAGGTCGGGGCATTGTACAAATGCAAGACAATCCCCTGAGATCAGAAGCATATGTTTTCCCTGTGTGAAACAGTATACAAACAATTATCCACGTACCAACAAATATCTCATATTACTCACATCTCCCAGCATCATAATATAGAGTTATGTCAATCCACCACTCCGGAACTGAAGAAGCTGTCAAACCTGTTGAGCCAACTTCCAGTGAAGTGACATATTGATGGGACTAATGGTGTCAAAGAGCAACCTGGAAATCCAACAGAGTTTATCCAGAGTGATGGGACTGCAAATCCAAATTCCCTTCTGAAAATCTTGGTCATTGGACGCATATTTCCTTCCAGACTAAGCTACAAATTTAAATTATGGGGCCTCAAGAGACTCATGGACTAGGGTAGCCAATCTGTATCAAAAGAGGTAAGGAAACCTATTGCTTGGTTGATTGAATCTGACTGAGGTTCAATTTTCTGTACTGATAACCTCCTTTTTAATTCTTTTGTTCCTCCTCTCTCCAAATTATCTACAGCCTCGGGTACTCTGAAAAAAAAAAAAGAGATCTTACCCAGTAATATTCATGCTTTTGTCAGCTTGACTTCATCCCTGATAGGGATGGCAGCAGCAGCAGTAACACCAGCAGTGTACTGCATGCTTCAGGCCTCAACTGGTCCCACTGATTCCAGAATATCAAGAGCCTTTTGGCAGTTTGCTCAGAAAGGGCTTGGTCACCATGACCAAACTCTCTCTTGGTGAAATAAATAACAAACACATTAAAAACAAATGTGTCTTCTTTAAATACTACAGCAATATACAGTGCACAGTAGAGTGCCCAGAAAGGAAGACGCTTTATTCTTCTAATTATGAATTCCAAGATCCTTCTTATTAGTTTTAGTACTATGAGACAGGCAAACAGGCAGATGTTCCCATTTTTAGGACTTCCAAGCATCTCAATCATGACCAGACATTCAGCTTTCTACCAGTCATCCCAGCAAGGCCACTTGTCCTACTAATCAGATTTCATGGGTCAATGCAATGCCCTGAGAGGAGGAAATCCTGAGTGCAGCTCTCTCACTCTCCAAGCAGAAACAAAATCACTGTGGGACATTGTCTTACCAGTATTGACATTTCAGATTTTTTAAAAGGAACTGGATCACATTCACCCCTGGAAGTCTCTAGTGTCAATGCAGAACCCAGGAGAACTGTGAAGTATAACAGCATCTCCAGATTTCTTTCTCTGCTACCCTGCCCTCTTGTCTTATGGCAGGATTAACTCTGTCCCAGCCAAAACCAGGACAGGTCGTAACACCAAAAAGGAAAAGTGCTCTAGTAAGTTTCCTTGTACACACTGGCATTCCAAGCCATCTGTTATATCAACCTTCTTGTTACTTTCTCCTAGTCTCCCTTGTTTATTTGGTCTGTTTCCCTTAGTTCACCTTTCCTTATTTATTTTTCCTATTTGCTTGTAGACCTTAGAGCCTAGCACCAGGTCATATATTCTTATCACATCCATGCACATCTAACCCAAGCAATAAAAAATATAAGAAGCTCTGAAGAAGAATCTGCTGGTACAGCAGAGTGTGTCTCGGAAGCTGGAACAGCACAAAAGCAAGCCTTATGTTCTAACGTCTAGCTTTCCAAGTATCTGTCTGTTTTAAGATTTGTCCATAATTAATTAAATGTAACATTTAAATGTTGAGATCTTTGTCAAAGAGCTGTATCTCACATAAATGTTAGAAAGTGCTCACATTAAAACACATTAGGACTTACATGGATAATAATGAAGGTCCTTTTCACAGCAGAATGATTAATGTCATGCTTTGAGGAACATTTCTACCTTAACTTGCAAATAATTTGGGGTAAGACCCGTGTTACCCGACATTTTTGAGTACTATTTAGCTAAAAAGGCCCTTGGAAACAAAAGACAGAAGATAACAGGGATCTTAAATAATAACAATCTTGTGACAGTAGGCCTCTTATGGTTAAGGTTCAAAGGCTCTTCCATTGTAAAAATGATGTTGAATCATCTACCATTTGCTGAACTTCCTGACAAAGCTCCTGCCTGGAGGAAGAAAATCAGTTGAGGGAGACTTTGAGGTTAATTACACAAGCCTTTTTTAAGTTGCTGTGCAATAATAATTAATACATACTTAGCTCTTGCCGTAGGTTTTGCTGCAGTCTTAGCTTTCTACTATATGCAAAGCTTTTTTTTTTTTTTTTTTTTTTTTTTTTTTTTTTGTCCTGTCACAATCAAAATTCCTTTGTTTTTCACATACTTGTCCTATATACTCACTCATTTTCAAGAACTGCTTCATAGGCTCCTTTTGCCACAATGCTAACATTTTTATTTCCAAGAAGTGATGTGTTACAAATGCCAGGGAAGCTGTTGTGAATATTACACATCTCTTCACCTCGTATTTCAAATCTTTCTTTAAAAATCCTGACTCTTTTCACTGTATGTTTGTTTCTAGACATGGAAACATGTGCACACACAGTCACATTCAAACATGAACTTGTGCATATGATATGCATGGCCAAACATAAACAAATGGCTTTAATTTCTCCAATCTTTTACCTGTCATCAATGTAATAGCTAAATCTATTTTCATGGTAATACCAAGAGAGTAGAACTTAGTATTCGAAACACATGGTGGGAGACTGGCACTGACAATGCAGGGGTAGTAAGACTGTGATGGTAGCACTGAACATAACCATCACAGCATAGTGATCAGTGATATTTCCTTGGATTAATTTTCTTGTGCAGCTTCACCTTCAAATAAACAGACATGATGGAGAAAGAAACCTGTTTTTATAACCTGTAATACTCAGCATAAAAATCAGACAAGATTGTAAGAAGAATACTTACCTGATGTACAAGATGAAGTAAGTGCTAAATGAATATGTTCAGAGTGTCTGCCACTGATTATTTGCATGTCTCTGTGTTTCACTACACCTATTCCTGGGATAAACAACATTTTTATATCTTTTTTTAATCTAAACAACTCAAATCATGAAGATAGGAGCTATATAAACTGCATTATTTCACTTTGCCCTAAAACTTGATTTGCCAACAAGCAACTTCTTTCACAAGCAGCTGCCTAGGAATGCCTTCTATACTCAGACTTCAGCATATCTGTTTTCTTGCATAACTAATGTGACACACTCATCTGTAAGGCTGAAAGTTATCAAAAAACATAAGATAGTTCTTCATATTTTGTTTTATCATACTTTTTTTTTTTTTTTTTTTTCAGTCTGATTACTGAGAAGTAGCAGGAAGGCAACAATAATGCTGAAAGATTCCTCATGGACTAATGCAACTTTGATACCTATAGTATATATGTCCAAATAATTATGTTACTAGGGCAAGGAGCACACCTGACCCACTCCAATTAGGAGCTTGGAAGTAACAGCCAGAAAGGGGGATATTTTAAGAGATTCTTGAAATCAGCAAATAAATATAGTCTTCTACTACAAAACCCTAAATCTTTGAGTTAATATTCATAAGTTTCCTGAAACACCAAGAACATTGTTGATTCACTTGATTTACTTTAGTAGATCTTTTTCTGTTTCTCTGCTTTCTGCTTTCGATGACCTGTACATAAGGTGCTAGTTCTTCTTGTAAGATGTAAGGCATAATGACATGGACATTTATTTGCTGGAATGTTCTTCCTACAGTTGCAGAACAAATTTAATGTCAATTTTCAATTGCAGGAAAACTAGTTTGCTCTTCAAATTTATTAATGAAAAATGTGTTGAGTATAACTGGTTTATACAACTGAATTAGCCATGGGATTTTAAAGGAGTCTGAACTATATTTGACTAAAGTGAACAAGAATGGAAGGAGAGCTGCAACTGGATACTACGAGAGCAACAAAAAGCTACATGTATTCTCCAGACAATCTAGTCAATGACAGAAATTGAGAGAAAAGAGAGAAATCCCCATTTTTTCTGTTTCTGAATTCACTGAAAATGTATCTAAATACTATTCTGCAGAACTACATAACAAAGTAATCTAGTGTCTTCAAGACCACAGTAACTCCTCTGAAGTCAATGTAGTCAACTGTAAATGAAAGTAGGATAATCTTATATACTAAGAGTTAAAGACAATGTTTAGCACAAGAATATTCCCTGGTCAGATGAACACTTAAAGGTATCTACTTTATAATAAGAAATAATGTTTCAGAGCGCTCTTAATTCTCTGCTGGCACTCTGTTCTTCAGTGCACAACAACAAAGGTAGGCACCTTGTCAGGATCATTTAAGCAAACACAGCAATCTCTTACTTGCTTTTAATATTGGAACTGCTAATAGATGCTATGTTCAAAAAGTATAAACAAACCACAAGACACACTAATCAAGGTAAGAGCCATATGTACAAAACAAACGGAGTCTTCCTCACCTTTGGCTTGAGAAAACAAAAAGGAAGGGATTTCAGCAGCATTGTCTTTAATCCAATTTACTTTGGATTTAATCTCCAAAACAAGGCTGGCCTGCTAATTCCCAATTATAATGGCACATGTAATCAGAGTCCTCATTAACAAAGACTGACTATATTGTCTATTAGGAATGGAAATCTGAAATGCAAATTCAGCAAATCAAAACGTTAAATGAGCTCTACCCAAGATGCTTAGAGCTCCTGCCAGGGCAGCGCATGCTGGCCGACACCTGCCCCGAATTCTCCCTCCAGCTGAATGTTTCATTCTGTTCCAGTCTTTGCCTCCTAATTGACCTGCTTATGATCTCTGCTACAATTAACATATGCTTATTAGTAATGGCTGGTTAAAGATTTCAAACTGCCGCAGTTTACAAAGTCTAATAGAGATGGCACACCACAGGAAAGATGAGACCACTGTTTCCCTGATCAGCAATGTCTTAGTGGTTAGGTTTCCTGTGATTCAAATGAGATAATTCTTCATATCATCTGATGTCTGAAAATCCATTCTAATTGAAACTGGAAATCTGCACACAAAGTGGCTTAAGGCTTCTGATGCACTAAATGAAAATCAGTTAGTGAATATGATATTTCTCCCCTTTAACCTGAATGCTTAGCAGTCATGAGAAAAAGCCTTTTTTTTTTTTAATTCTTTCTTTCTTTTTTTTTTAAAAAAAAAAAAAAGAAAAGAGAGAAGAGGCAGGGGGAAGAAAAGGAAGGATCAGTTGGGGAAAAAAGAGGGAGAGAGGGGAAAAAAAGCTAGTTTGAATGATAACAAAAAAATAAAACAGCCTACCCTACAAGATTTTATGTCAAATTCCTTAGTACATTCTTAGCTATTAATGAAGCTTTACATATGGATCTATGAACAGAATGATCGTGGGGTTTATATGTTGAAGCAGCAAAATCATAATTTTGACATTACCAGAAAATTTTGACATTTATCAGAATATTCATTATCATTATTTTTGATCATAGCTGTTATCCAGGAAAACAGTCTTACCCCCCTCCTCCTCCCCCAAAAAAACACAAAACCCCGTATTCCCTCCCAAAACAAATAAACAAACAAACAAAAAACAAAATAACAAAACAAAACAAAAAAAAACATACACACAAAACAAAACAACAACAAAAACTGGCACTTAAATATGCAGAAGCGTGCTCTTATAAGATGACCACTGTAAAACTCACATTAATGATAGTTAATCACATTATTTATATTTCCTTATATGAAAAATAATATAATATTACTTCTGATTTGTCAGGACAGTCCACTTTCATTAAATTTTCTTCTGCCTTCAGTGTTTTTCCAAATTACCGTCTCCAGCCTGCAGGAGCCAATGGGCAACAAATAGATCTCTTCCACCTGGTTTCATTCCAGCTTCATTAGCAATGCAGTAGTACAGCAATTATGTCTAATTCTTTTCTTCTAACTGCATTATTATTATTTATCTAAGTTTTTTTGTCCACTCTATTTATTCCTTCTAATTTTCTTCTTCAATTTCACTTTATCATAGTGCATTCTTAAAGAGAAGACTGGATATTTCATAATCCTTCTTTAGTGCTGTCTTTGATTATACAAGCCACTTATTCCCCTTTCAAGTCTTACTGCCAAAATCCCAGGAGACTGAGAAGGGGGCAAGAGAGTGTTTGGGTCCTGTTTTGCTCCTATGACCCCAACTATTTCCACTTCTTATAGGTAATCAAAGGTAATATTTTTTCATGAAGACTTCAGTTCTAGTCCCAAATAAATTCAATGGCAATTTTGTCTTTATTTCCTGAATGACATTTCTAAAATCTAATGCTTTATGCTTCATTAAAAAAACATGCTCTCGACAACATATTCTTAAGCTCAGAATGTAGGGTTGTGGTGTTTGTATAATCCACACATGCTTTGCAAAGGCATAACAAGACACTTACTGCTCCCAAAAGGTTACAGTTTAAGTCAGGCAAATACAATAGGAAGAAAAGAGGAGGGAAAGGCAAAGGGGAGGAGAACACCAGAGAGCAAACTCATTCTCAGCTTTACAGTGGACTTGTGGTCTTTATGAAAGGATCTAAAGGAAATGGAGGATATATAGCTTAGTAAGGTAGGGAAAAAAAAACATTATTGCAAGCTATAGGAAAAAAATATGTATTTGAAGGCAAAAGAAAGAAACAAAGTGGTCTCCCTAAAGTTAGCATCAATAATTCTTGCACTTCATGATTTATGGCTGTTTTTTTGGAGAATGATGTTCCCATTTTTTTAGCCTTCACTCTGAAGCTGGTGAAAAACAGATTGGCTTGGATATTTTGATGTTAGTAAAGTGAATGGAGTTAAAGTAACAAAAAATTGTTGGGTGCCTTGAGAGAAAAATGATTCCGTGGCTCTCAGCTTCATGGCTATTACAATCAGCTTTGCACTCTTAATAATGTAAAGCTGATTCAGACTTCCAGTAATAAGTACAGAATTAATAAAAATCATCTGAAGTGCTCCAAAAATATTTTCTATCCTAGCTGCACCTGAATATTAATTTCATAGGATGTAGACTTGATCCTGCCTACATTACAGCTGCCATTCTCTTTTCTTTTCTTTTCTTTTCTTTTCTTTTCTTTTCTTTCTTTTCTTTTCTTTTCTTTTCTTTTCTTTTCTTTTCTTTTCTTTTCTTTTCTTTTCTTTTCTTTTCTTTCTTTTCTTTTCTTTTCTTTTCTTTTCTTTCTTCTCTTCTCTTCTCTTCTCTTCTCTTCTCTTCTCTTCTCTTCTCTTCTCTTCTCTTCTTCTTCTCTTCTCTTCTCTTCTCTTCTCTTCTCTTCTCTTCTCTTCTCTCTCTTCTCCTTCCCTTCCTTCCCTTCCCTTCCCTTCCCTTCCCTTCCCTCCTTCCCTTCCCTTCCCTTCCCTTCCCTTCCTTCCCTTCCCTTCCCTTCCCTTCCTTCCCTTCCCTTCCCTCTCCCTTCCTTCCCCTTCCTTCCCCTTCCCTTCCCTTCCCTTCCTTCTCCTTCCCTTCCCTTCCCTTCCCTTCCTTCCCTTCCCTTCCCTCCCTTCCCTTCCCTTCCCTTCCCTTCCCTTCCCTTCCTTCCCTTCCCTTCCCTTCCCTTCCCTTCCTTCCCTTCCCTTCCCTTCCTTCCCTTCCCTCTTCCCTTCCCTTCCCTTCCCTTCCCTTCCCTCCTTCCCCTTCCCTTCCCTTCCCTTCCCTTCCCTTCCCTTCCCTTCCCCTTCCCTTCCCTTCCCTTCCCTTCCCTTCCTTCCTTCCCTTCCCTTCCCTTCCCTTCCCTTCCCTTCCTCTTCCCTTCCTTCCCTTCCCTTCCCTCCCTTCCCCATTCCCCTTCCCCTCCTCCCTTCCCTTCCCTTCCCTTCCACTTCCCTTCCTTCCCCTTCCCTTCCCTTCCCTTCCCCTTCCTTCCCTTCCCTTCCCTTCCCTTCCTTCCCTTCCTTTCCCTTCCCTTCCCTTCCCTTCCCTTCCCTTCCCTTCCCTTCCCTTCCCTTCCCTTCCTCTTCCTTCCCTTCCTTCCCTTCCCTTCCCTTTCCCATTCCCTTCCCTTCCCTTCCCTTCCCTTCCCTTCCCTTCCTTCCCTTCCCTTCCCTTCCCTTCCCTTCCCTTCCCAGGATGTGTGTTAAATATAGATACACTTATGTTTTCCATCTCTACTGACTGCATAGGATGTATAGAACTCACTTATGGCTTCGAACTACATACTTACTTTCAAATAGCTCCTGAAAGAGCAGGTTACTATATCCACTGTAAGAGAAGCTGTCTGAATTCAGGGGTATGAACATGGTGTGGAGTGCAAGAAGCTTATCACTTTTATTTCTACTGCCATTCAACCTTGTACCACAGTTCTGAAGTGGTTTGTTGAAACAGCTTTTTGTATTTTTTATATCTAAAGTGAGTACTGCAATGCTATCTTATAACTAGCCCATGACACATAGTTAAAATTAAAATTAGCAATATCCTTCAATCCAATTTAACAGACTAACTGCTCAGCAGAACTTTGTTGTTGGGCACACCAACAAAAATAAAGCAAAACAAACAAAAACCTAAGCCACTCAAATTGACAGACCTACAAACGTAACATTCAGTATTCGGTTTTTATCCATGTTTATTGGAAAGCAAGGAAAAACAAGGGGAAATAGTGAGCATTCAGTCTTTTCAATACTTGGGATTCAATCAATTACAGAACAATAAGGTCATCTAATTGCTCACAAGTTCACAGATGGAAGAAGTAGTATTAGCAAAAATCTTGTCTGTTCATTTTGTTTGAGCCTGAGTTGTGCTAAAAGTACCCAGAGTCCTCCATAACTTACAAACTTGGACAGCTACATCAGGGGACTACATTTGCAGTTGCCTGCATCACGAGGCCAGATCATGCTATATAAGGTTGCCCTGTCCATGTCTCTTGGTGCTCCTCCAGTTGTCCCAAGAGGGAACCAGCCAGGTTGCATGGCCCTATGTACTCCAGAAGTGCCTGCTCCAGGCAGCTGGAGGACCACCCCCAGGAGCATACCTAGCATTGTGGATACTGGTCACAACTACTGCCTGCTAAACAAGGTTAAAGAAAATGCTGTAATTTTCACTTTCAGGTTCATGCCAATTTTGAGGGAGCCTTTCTGACCAGGATTACCAGACCTTCTTGTGATCTTCATCATAACATATGACATATGCTCCTACAAAGGAACATTTCTCTGACTGAAAGTTGTCAGAGATCTACTCAACACACGCAGTAGATATGGGTCATGATATGGCCATTCTGATGTACATGCTTATATCCAACTGAATGAGTTCCTCTCACAAAATGCCTATTTCTGTCATTAATTCTGAAGGTAGCCTGTGGTGACCAGCATAGTGGCATATACCAACTCTGTAGGTAGGTCAGACCAATCCTTCAGTTGTGTTCTATCAAAAAAAAAAAAAAAAAAAAAAAAAAAAAGTTGCATTATGTATCACTTCTTTCTTTTGATTGTACATACAAAACCCAGCCATCCTGGACTGTCTGCGATCTGAACCAGGCACTGCTCTCTTGGATTTAAAAGTCACAGTAATTATGACACCTCTGTTAAACACATACAGTAGGTGACCTACACAGAACTCAAAGTGAATATAAATGTAATCATTAATTGCTAGATAGGTTTTTCCTGTAGTTACATCTTTCTTGTGCAAAAGAAATATTTTTTTAAGAAAAATATAATGCCAAAGACAGAAAAATTATAGTTGCCTTCTAAATGTGACAAACTGATTTGGAACACATAGCCTTTTAAAATAAAATAATTTATGCTTAATTATGAATGAATAAAAATATTACTAAAACCCCAGGAAAATTGTTCACATCATAAATCAATATAGACTGTTATTTGCATTTAATTTTCATCCACGCTTATGCTTTCAAGGACAATTTCTCAGGTTTATTTTAAGTGTAATAAAATTAGAGGCAGATTATCACCTGAATATGAACTAAAACAGGAGATTTCCATTTTTTTCATGAAGAAAATCTTTAAAATATGAAAACAATATTTCATAGATGTAAATACATTCACGTTGATGGTGGAAAATTGTCATACAGTCAAACTCCAGCCTTGGTACATACTTTCTACAATTAAATTTTTGAGAGCGGAACTCAGTCTTTTTCCTTCTCTTTAAAGTATAAAAACAAAATATAAGAAGTGTAAATTAGTTTTTTTGTTTTGTTTTCAGGAACCTGTATGACAAAAACAGGTTACCCATGTACCAGGCAAAACAGTTACCCATGTTGAAATACAATTTTATGAGATTCTTTCTGAAAACAATGCCTCTTTTCATCCTCTTCATAGTGACAAATGCACTTCTACTAAGTCATTCAATTAGAACTGTGTAAAATCAAGCTTATAGTTCAAACTTTGCTACAGGCTTTCACAACAATCTGGGACAACTCATTTGATGGGATCTAACCTGAAGAGCTGTCAAGAACCAAAACTTCAGGATGAAGATGATGTTAATAGAAGATACTTAGCATCTCAGAAATGCAAGCAGTTAAACTATTTGAACTCCAGTTGCCCATTTCTTTTCTCCTTTTTTTTTTTTTTTTTTTTTACTTTATTTTTATTATTTTTATTTTTAAGAGAAATTTATACTTCCCAGATTTACAGTTTTCTGGAAAATGTGTTCATTCTTATTTCTGAAGTACTTGCATATTGCAGTAATGAACACCTAAATATATTTTTGTTCTGCAGTTGCTAATGAACTTAGCTCTTGCATGTGGATTTATCTGTCTACAAAGGTGGAATAATTGTAGCAACTATCAGAGATGGATGAATCTGTATGAGCACTCAGGGAATCTCTCTTACTTCTCATAGCACAAACAATGACAACTTCTGCTCATCTGTTCCTCCTTTGATGATTGTGTGGAAGATTATATGCCTGATTAAATTGCTATCTTCCAAGAAAATTAATGTAGTATATTTGTAGTGAAATTATTTCATACTGTAAAAAGGGTTAACATTTACTTAAATACTTGAAAATAATACAAGTTTTTAACTGTGAGTGGAACTCCACTTGCAATGAAGTCATATTTCAAAACCCCACACTAAACCTGTGTGGGGTTTTGGTGGTGGTGGTTGGCTGGTTAGTTTCTTAAAATGAAGTTTACATTCAGTAGAACTGTATTTATGTTGCTACATACCTTACTGCTGAAAAAAGAAAAAAAAAAAAAAAAAAAAAAAGCAATCTGTTGGAAGGTAAAACTTCTTTTTAGTGTGATGATCTTTCACAAGATAGACTATCGTGGTATAACTGGCACCATTGTGATGCATCAGGTCAGTGTCATGTTGCATATGTGCATGAAGTCTACCCAGTGAAATGTTTATGGTGGATGGACTGAATATTCTCTATGTTCATAGATATATTTAAAAATATTTAAGATGTCTAAAATTATAGGGAAAAAAAAAAAAAAGGAAGCATTCATTTTCATCATCTTCTTTTTTCATTTTCATTTTCATTTTCATTTTCATTTTCATTTATGCAGATGCAGTTTTACAGTTGGAAAGAAAAAGGGAGGAAGTGGATGAAAGTACCAACTTCTGTTTTTCCCCTCATGTAACCTAAAACTGTTCATATATATATATATATATTATTTTTTAAAGGAAAAAGAAAGGACTCACTCCTGGGATTTGACTTTGTATGCCAAGCTCATGGTTTGAAATAGAATTTTAAAAATAGAAACTTTTGTATATATTGTAGAATAAATGGTGCTGCTTTAATAAGAACAGTTGGAATGCAAATGAATCTTGGAACCAGTGTGTGAAAATATACCCAAAATGAAAGAAAAAAAGAAGAAAACAATATTGAAGATGATTTATTTACTATCCCTCAATTCCTAATTATAATTATTTTTGCACTGTGACGTCTCCTCCAGCCTTTTTGTTTTACAGTGTCACCACTAAAGTGATGAAAGGGCTATTAAATAAATATGCAATATCATCTGTTTATTTCAAGATGAGGGATGTTAACCTTGGAGTCTCCATAAATTCCATTCTGCCATTCTAAAATTTCATATGCAACTTCAAAATAACATGCCTTTATTAATAAATTCAATAATTATTTGATACTACTACAAAGAATTATTTGACTACTACTACATATTATACCAACACTCTGAAGTTTGATCTTAGCACTTTCAGAATGGCAGTATTTCTATTTTCCATTACAGCAGCATCTGTGCATGATGGAGATAGTCAAGAATCAGAGGTCTCCTGTGGTAGGCATTGTGCACAGTCATGATAGAAGCAGCCTGTACCTTAGCACAGTTACAGCCAGTACTTGATGTTCAGAGTAGAATTCATCTCACCATATAAGCATAAAAAATTGATTTTATGAAGTATTCTCCAGAGAAGCATGTTTTCTTTTGTTGACTGGAAAAGAAGTCTGGAGGGGTGAGTTTATATGGCTGGTCTAATTTAGGGCAGATAAACACAAACAATAGCTGCATTCTGCAAGAACTGTACAAACACAGGATAGAAGGATAGTCCTGTGCTCCAAACTCCAAATCCCTTTCTTCTGTCAACACTAGAGTCTTCACCCATAATTGCAACACTCAAATCATTCTGGGTCTCTCGCATCTGAGTTTCAGAACTCCTGAAACAGCATTCAAACAATTTTCAAGCAGTGTTCAAACTATTTTCTCTACTGTGGGAGTGAAGTACCTAAGATACACTAACAAAGATTTCTCTAACTGGCTACACTCCTTGACCTCAGTGAAAAAAATGAGACTACTGACATTGTCTTGCATATCATAGAAAACTGTCATTGCATTGCTGAGTAGCTCATTTATTTAGTACCAAAATCACTAGCAACTGGGTCAGCTAAGCTGACACCTGAGTGCTGAAATCTTATACATTGCTATCAAAGTACTGAGCAGAATTTTAAGGGAACTTTATTTTCATCACATTTTTGAAAATATCGTTATTTTTTTTCCCTCTAACATTAACAGTACAATTCTGATTTTCTAAAATCATATTGCTATTTAGTGTTAACTGTAGAGATTCTACAACCTGCTGCTTTTTACAGTCATCTGAGAAGAGGAAGACCTGGGTTTATTTGAAGAATAGAGGTATGAACCTGTATCCCATAAAAGCATTTTATTCAGTGGGTCATCTGTCCTGGTGGAGATCTCTGAGAAAATTCACTGCATCCCAAGTAAATGTCAGAACCAAGAATGGTTCTTGGTTCACTGCAGTGCTATAAGCAGATTTGCTGTAGTCATTGCCACAATCTGGTTGTGCACTGTTTAGAGAGTTACTTACAGCCAATGGAGAAAGACTGGCACTTGTAGAGGACAATTCTTCCCATCCTAAAGCACCTGCCTTATGTGACTCAGAAAAGTCACAATCTGGAAGCACTTGTCTTTTTTTTTTTTTTTTTTTTTCTTGATTATAGAGGGAGACTGGAGACTGACAGTGATCAGGCACCGAACTTTGGCAAAAGTGGAATGCATATCACCCAAAGGTAGTAAATTTACAGGTTTTCTGTTGAAATTTGATCAATAGTTTATATGTGCTATATAAAGTACTGAAAAAAAAAAAAAAAAAAAAAAAAAGACCAACAATATCCATGTTTGAAGAATTATCAAATATATATTTGTTGAGATTCACCAGTAGGCATTGCAGTAAAGAAAGTAGCCAAATAAGGTGACAAACGAGGAAAGGTAAAAATCTATAAGTCATTTGTGCAAATGTGAAGCTTATGTGTACTGATTTCATTTTCTATTCATGCATGTGATATGGTCAGTTCTTTGGTATGTTTAACTTTAAAATAAATAAATAAGTAAATCCTTGAATATATGTTTAAAAACAGCAATAGAATTCGACTGCTGTCTTTTTGTAGAATCATAGAGTAGAATCAGAATATCCTCAGTTGGAAGGGACCCACAAAGATCATTGAATCCAACTCTTGGCTCTGCACGGGATCACACAAAAATCAAACCAGATGGCTGAGAGCATTGTCCAAATGTTTCTTGAACGCCAGCAGACTCGGTGCTATGACCACTGCCCTGGGGAACCAGTCCCAGTGCCTGACCACCTTCTCGGTGCAGAACCTTTCCCTGACACCCGGCCTGACCCTCCCCTGTCCCAGCTCCATGCCATTCCCTTGGATCCTGTCACTGTCCCCAGAGAGCAGAGCTCAGCGCCTGCCCCTCCACTCCCCTCGTGAGGAAGCTCTAGGTTGCCATGAGGCCTTCCCTCAGTCTCCTCTGCTCTAGGTTGAACACCTACCTAAGTTCTCTAGGTTACCCAGTGATCTCAGCCACTCCTCACACATCTTGACTTCTAGACCCTTCTCCATCTTTGCAGCCCTCCTTTGGACACTCTCTAATACTTTTATGGCCTTCTTATATCGTGGTGCCCAAAACTGCAGACAGTGCTTGAGGTGAGGCCACACCAGCACAGAGCTGAGCAGGACAATGACTTCCTTTTACCAGCTAGCAGTGCTGTGTTTGATGTACCTCAGGACGCAGTTGGTCCTTTTGGCTACCAGGGCACACTGCCGGCTCATGTTCAGCTTGCTGTTGACCAGAATCCCCTGATCCCTTTCCATGTGTCTCCTCTCCAGGCACTCATCCCCCAGTATGTACATATAGCTAGGGTTGCCTCATCCCTGGTGCAGAACCTAACACTTTCTATTGTTAAACTTCACAGTGTTGGTGATTGCCTAGCCCTCTAATTTGTCGAAATCTCTGTGCAAGACCTCTCCACCACTCCTGTGAAAGGTCTTTCCAACAGCTCCTCCCAATTTAATGTCATCCACAAACTTGCTTAGTATACATTTGAGTCCTGCATCCAAGTCATTTATGAAAACATTGAAGAGAACTTGCCCTAAAATGGAGCCCTGTGGAACCCCACTAGTGACTGGCCACCAGCCTGAGATAACCCCATGTACTATAAAACCTTAAGCCCAATCTGTCAGCCAATTGTTCACGCATCATATTATGTATAAAATGTATATATGTATTATAACACTGAATGCTAATCATTTATTACAAGTTATGATATTATTTGGCTCTTCCAAATTCTTATAAACCCTAAATTGTCAGAGCACTCTCAAAGAACTCACCTCAGTTTTTAATAGATAAAGAAACTGAGGTACAGAAATATAAAATACTTTTCCATGAGGACAAATGTGATGTTAATGACTGAACAAAGCCAGATGCCTCATCTGCTAACTGGCAGTCTAATGGCCCCATCATTCAGTACAGGAATATTCTGTTACTTTATTTTTTCTGTTTAATCATTGATCATTGCTATTCCCATATCAATGAACATCCTGGAAAACAGATCCTGAGGCTTTTTCCTCAGTGCTTCATTGTCCAAGTCTCCTGTTATGTCTTGAGTAAGGATCTAAATCATCAGTGCAAACCTTGCCTTAAATGAATATTAATGTTTGCTGGCTTTAAATCTGGTGTGTGTGTGTGTGTTTGTGGTGTTTTTTTTTTTTTTTTTTTTTTTTTTTTTTTTTTTTTTTTGTTTTTTGTTTTTTGTTTGCTTGTTTTTAAGAAAGTGGCAGAGGAACAGTTAGTTATTACTCTAGGGAAGATCCCTTTCTTGCCACATTCAGCCCAGTCTCTTTTTTTCTTTCCTATCTATGCAGCTGTCACAGTGCTTATTTAGTATTTTTTTCACAGAGTTCAGTGTTCCTAGTGGGACATGGTGTGTAGTTTAAATTTGTTTCTCTCCTGATATTTTAAATGACATCCAATTGACCTCATAAATGTCTTATGAGACCAAACAAACTCCACACTTGAGCAAAAACTGTCAACCACTTCTACCCTACTTGTCCCCAGGCTGCTCTGGCATGATGCCATAAAGCATCAGTATTGATATTTTGTGGCATTCAAATTGTTAAGTACCTAGGCTAAGCAACAGGAGCAGAAGTATTAATACAATCTGGCCATGTCACTGATAATTACACCAATATAAACTAAATTTATAGCATATGACACCTTTGATATGAATTGGCAGCAGGCATCAAAACCTTTTCTTGACATTATCACGTAAACCTGGGAGGCATACAGATAGCATTTTGTGTAAGGTGTTTTTATAGAGAAGCATAAGAGATTCAGCAAAACTTCTGCATAGTTTTATCATACCCTTCATCAAGACTTGTTTATTGTCAATAGTGACTTTTACTGTGGCAAAAAAAATATCTTGTAATGTTTTATAATTTTAACTGAGTAAACTCATAAATGCATTCAAAGCATCGGGGAACACAGCTACACTAAGCAGTATAAGTTTACATGATAATTCAGCTTAAAACTATGCCTCTAGTTTTCAAGATTGAAAACATTTTTTTTTTTTCTAATATGGAAAACAGAACCTATCTAAAGAGACCCTTTTATGCTATAGTTTTGCGTTAAAACTTATCAGGTATCTAGGGAAATGTGTTCTTGAAATCCCGTCATGATCCATGTGTCATTGAAGACAAAGATCTGATGTGCTATGGAAATTTCTTGATGCATATTATGAGCTGTTGTTTGCCATAGTGTCTGGATAATCCTGCTTCATTTATTGGAGGGCCATTTCAGCTGTACTGTCAACAGCCTGGGATGATCGGGTCACCTTTCCCTAGAAAATTATGTAAAAGCTGTCAAATGGGCAGGATTATAGGCACATTAAAGGTGCTTTAAGATTTCATGCCTATAAATATTAGCAAAGAAGATTTAAAGGCAAATTTGTCATCAGTACATGTCCACATTTCTACAACCTTGTTTTACAGCATTGCAATGTTATCACCCACATTTTATCTTGTAACTATGAAGCATTTTTGTAGGGAGCAGCTGCTGCCAGCCTTATCTGCTTAACTCATGTAGCAGGAATTAAGCATTTAATTATTTATTTATTTATTAAAAAAAAAAAAAAAAAAGTGACTGCCTCCTATTTGTTACCCTTTGTAAAAGAGTTCTCAACACTTTTATTTTCCAGCAAAACAATTCAAGTAGATCAACACAAACATTTTGTATTTGGAGGGTCAGCTTATTAAAAGTCATTATATATTTAATAAAGACCTTTTCATCATGGTAGCAATTATGAAGATCTTTGCATGGGAGTAATAATGCAGCAGATCATTTTACATAGTATTTACTTTTAAGCTGTGAACATAGTGTTTTGGAATGACTGCTCTTATTTATTGTACATTATGAATGCCATGGGCATCTCCAACATAAATAGATATTGGCAGCCCCCAAGCATTTCTTCACAGCTCTCTAGTATTTTTGATAGACGAGTGTAGCATTTTAGTCATATATCTGTGCTGGCAGATTGCTAGCCAATCTCTAAGTTAAACAGACCTAAAGATCTCAGAGGAGGAAGTAAACCACTCAACCCCCCAAGTTGTTCAGGGAAAAAGCGATCTCAAACCCCTACTAAGGAGTAGAGTAAATTGTGAGCAAAGCTATGTCAATTGTATATGTCTGCTCTGGGGCTTCATCCAGACCCACAGACATCTGTAGAAAGTTTCCCATTTCAATGAGCTTTGAAACTAGTTGTTGTTAAGCCAACATGCATCCCTCTCCTCTCTATCACAAACGTCCAGGTCAAAGGTCAGCACTAGATGGAAACCTACGTGTAAGCCATAACTGGTACATCAGTCAGCAGAGCATACCTCCAATGAATTTGCTGCTGCAGTGTGAGTTATGGAGGAAAAATGCTTGAAAAATCCTGAATGCAATTAGGCACAACATGGTTGTACTCTCCAAGCTTCATTAGGCTTTGCTTTTGGCTTTCACATTCCCTGTTGGCTTGGGTAAATGGCCAGTCTATAGTTAGATTCAGTGGGAACAGAAGTCGTGTGGAGGGAGAGGATTTGTCTGCAAAAATGGGAAGAAAGAGATATAGTGCCTGAGCTGGGGGGGTTCTGGCTGGGGGAATAGGGGAAGGGAGAAGAATAAGAGGGTAAACAAAAGGTGTTCTGTGCATGAAGGAGAAAGCAAATCTAGCAACTACCAACAAGGAGGCAGCAGAGGAACCTACTGACTTGCATATGGATGCGATAAATTCTTCCATTAGGTGTCAGGGTGCCCTAAAATATAACCTGGGGAGCTGGTTGAAAGGTCTTATGAGTTTACAGTGGGGGTATTGGCAATTGAGGCCCAACAGCAGTAGGACTCAGAGAACAAATTAAGTGAAAAAATTTCTTGGTGTTGGGCAAGTAGGAACTGAAGCAGCAGGGGTGGTACCTTCTCTGAGCATTTTTTCTTGTTCACTCTGACCAAAGCCAGAAAGTATGTATGCAGGAAGTTGTGTGGTTGTGGGAAAGCCAGGAACAAAAATAGTTCTATAACAAAATGAAGAAAATACCTTCCATGCACAAAAAGAATATTAAATGCAGAAACTAACAGGGTTCATTGTCTCCTTGTTCATACAGGCTGGGACGAAAGAAATCTTGGGGTCTCCACGCTGGAACTGGCTAGCTTCTGGGGAGTAACCCCACAGCAGCTGAGAAGGTGATGGAAAAAGAAACTGGGATGAAAGTAGTAACAGTCACCCCAGAGAGTAAAATGCTTTAGCTTCAGAATCTAGGAACCAACTTGAAGAAAGTAGATATAGACAGGGGACAGACAGCACTGAGAGACTTTCTTACATGGAATGATTATGTGGCAACATGAACTTCCCCATAGGTGACAGCCTGTATTTGTGTGAGCTGGGGACCAGGCAAGAGATGTTTTTTGCAAGCAATTTTACTGGAGAAGCACAAAGAAACTCACCCCAATATCATTGGAAGGAAATCCAACCTTCAAGAAAGCAAGCCACGGTTGCACAAAGCAACGATGAAGATTCAGGCAAAAGAGTGGATGATATTGAAACTGTTATTAAAGTTTAGGGGCTTGCTCACAGCAAAGCCTTGATTCAACTGCATAGTACATTCGATACACCCCAGGGTATTTGGTAAATACCTATTTGAGTTTGAAGATATGTCACAAGAAATCCTTTGCCCTTCTGGAACAGCAGGAATAATGCCACAGAACATCTCAAATGGTAATAGACATCTATGGTTAGACATGGAAATTGAAACCTAAGAGAAGAAAGTAGCCCAGCTAAGCTCTCTGTCAAAGCTGAGAATGAAAATTGAATGGAGTGGGATGCCAGTGCAGCTATGGCTGAAGGTTCAATCAGATCTCTGGGGCTTATTTTTCCTTTTCCTAGGAGGTATTGAGTAAATGTGACCTGTGAGTTACTCTTGTTAGGCACCGATCTTTCTGTTAGATACTACAGCCTATTTTGATTTCCAGGAAAGATAGATTCAAGAACATGTATAGCCCAATGTGTACAACTCAACTGCTGCCTGGGAGAGCTCACAATGAAAGAAATAGGAAGCCCATGTTCCTCCTTCACTCCCATCCCTGAAATATGTTGTGTAGTTTAGAGACAGCAGGTATTTCTGCTCATTCTTAATAAACTGGCAGGATTTCAGACATTGACTAAGACAGCTGGGGATACAGCAGCCTCCTCATTCCTGGCTAGAACTTATTTATTATTAAAGACAAATTAAGTGATGGGAGGTGGGTCTTGAATGTTGGATAATCCATTAACCAGTTCAATAGGATTCCCCTGAAAGGAGGTTTGTATGCCAGAAGTTGCTTCCAGTGCAGTTTGTGTAAGAGATGGTAAAGGGAGAAGGAAGTTGACAGGTTCTGTGAGTAAGTGAGGATGTTTGCAAGAGTTGTAGGGGAGGTGTGCATTCAGACCAAGAAGTCTGAACAGGTGAGCAAGACCTGAAGACCCATGAGCCATGAAGCAGCTAGATGTGTTCAGGGATGGAAATGACTCTTGCAGACTCCAAAAAACAAACAGTAATCTATGGGATGTATAAGCCACTCAGGAGAGAGGGCTACACCTGCCTGTGTATATTTCTGGCTGATGGGAGAATGATTAGTTATCTGGGAGCCTGGATAGGGCAGCCCAGCTGACTGCTGATGCTCCCTAGTGGCCGGTGAGCAATACCTGTATTTATTCCTCAGGATATCTGCTTCCTTGATAAACTTGAATTAGAAGCAAATTAAAGAGCAGATGTCTGCTAAAGAGGCAGAAGAAAAAAGGCTCTTGCAGCAAATAGTCAGCACCCTCTTTGCAGCCTCTAAACCTTACTTACAGGGGAGGGCAGTGGGGTCCCAGCTCTGAGTGACAGCTCTCCCCAAATATGTGGAAACAAGTGAAGACGAAATGATGACCTGCACTGCATATGTTATTGCTGAATGATTCCCAGGTGAGTTCAGTTAATAAAGTCACAGACAAATTAAACCACATCCCTCACATCTTGTCATTATTTCTGCATGTCTGGAACAATGAAGACTAAGACTTTTTTTTAGGTCTGTAGGGATGGATCTCTAAAAAAGTATTTTCATGAGAAAGCTAACTTAAAAAAAAAAAAAAAAAAAAAAAAGTAGGGGTTTATTTTATTTGACAGGTATTTATATTTTCTTGTTATAGATATGGATGATAATGTAGGCCTACATAAATCAGCTTCTCTGTTTTAATTTCAGGCCAATTATTATAACCTCCCATCAATATATTTTAGGGATTATATATATTTAGGGAAAATATATTTTAGGGAGCCTCTTAACTTTTTCATTAGTTGTTGTTTATTTGTTTGTTTGTTTCTTTGTTGTTTCAGAAGAAATTTTTCTGCCAGCTTTGATTATCCCCCTGCCACAAACTGAGACAATGCTGTTTGGTATACACTTCATAAGAAATGCCCTAGCATAGACAACACAAGGTCCACAAACAAAGGTCCACCTCTCTACAAAGAGGTGAGGTAGAGGACGCAGAGAGCTGATGTAAGGAACATATAAATTTATACAATAGCCATGACAATTTCTGCAACCTTGTGTCAGAGACACTGAATAGTTTGAGTCCTATCACACATGCTGAGGCTGCTTTTCAAAATTACATTTTAAACATATATCATCATTGTCACTGTTTACTTTGTGCATACTTTCTGTAGTCATACATATTCTATGAATAACATTAAATATAAACATTTGGTGTCTTACACTAATAGAGATTGTTTTTGTTTGATTACATATCTCAATCTATTCTTCATCAGAGAATTCTTGATCCAAATCGCTTTTGCACTTGATCTTAGCTTTTATCTCCCCTGAATTTATTCAGCCTAAAAGGATATCAAGTGCAGATTCTTTTCACAGTCTTTATCCATAATTAAAAGCTAGTATTCTAAGGGAAAGAACTCAGGGGTACACAAATTCTTCAATTTAGCTCCCACAGATAATGTCTTATTTGTAAATATCTATAAACGTGTAGTTTTGGTGTGTGGCATGTATTTCACTAATCTCTCAAAGGGCCTAAATATTCTTTCATTACAAATATCCTTGAGAGTCATCATGTCAAAATCATTCCACAATTAATAGAGGTTGCCTCCAAGGGCCTCAGGGAGAAGAAGGCTGTTAATAAGTGGACAAATAGGAGATACACTCTGGCCTGCTTTAAAATGCTTGAGGACATTATGCCATGTACTGGCAGGAGAATCTTTCGTAAATTCTCAAAAATCCTTCCTGTTCACACATGTGTTTCTATGGTATCAGTAATTTTTTATCAGTGACAGCAAGATATGAGGTCCTGTACTCTTTTTGTATAGTCACCAAAAATAAGAAGGAGAGCCACTGGCTTAAGTGAAGCTAGGACTGTATATGAGGTTTGTCAGCCTGAGGTATAGTCCTTAATTAGAAAGAAACCAATAAATCTTGTTGCATTTTTATCAAGATACACTGTTTTGAGGCAAGATAAGGGAACATATTGATTTGTTTTATTTTTTAAATGGGTGACAAGAATTACTGGATATCACAACAGTTCTCACTGATAATTTTTCCACAGTTTATACAGGATATTACTGATAAAAGCATAAAATATAACTTTCTGTTATCATCGATTAAGCTAGTGGGAGAACATTTTGTCTGGTTAAATACAATTTCTCAGTTTTTGCAATTGGAGGGGATAATTTTTAAAAGTTAAACCTTTATAACTAATCCAAAAGTGCCCTGCTCCTTCTGTTTGTGGGAAGGTGTCTGGCAATGTAAGGCAGTTGGTTCCTGAGAACAGCGTTTTTGGGCATTGTAAGAGAAATTTTGTAGTACCCATCTGTGGTAGAAAAGAAATGTGCATATGTGTGGTTTCACACTTGTGGGCAGAAATATTCCATTAATGTATATTTATGTCAGATTGGATCAGATTCTCTAGTTGCTTTGTGTGACTTTATTGAGCAGTCATATGGAAGTTTCATGTGGAAGATCAAAATCAGCTGTAAAATGAGACTGTGACTGTAACCTTAATTATCGAAAGGATATCCCCTCCAGAGGATCATAATCTGGTTTGAGAAGCAGAAAGACGGTTGCTTCCCTATGGGAGTCTGGGAGCGATCCTCTCTCAAAAGCTTGGTGACATAGTCCTGTAAGGCTGATATGATTTCACTTTCAAATGTATTTAAAAATTCTACAGCAAATCCATTGGGGGAGTAGGCTTTCCCGCTTTCCAACGCAAATACTGTTTCCTTAATTTCATTCTCTGTCCTGGGAATCTGCAACAGTTCTTTTCGCTCTTGTGTCAGTTGTAGCTGCTGCTATTCCACAGCTGATGAAAGAACTGGATTTTAATGTTTGTTCAGAGGTACGTAAGATGGCATAATAATTGTGAATAACTCTGTGATTCTCCAGGGTGAAGAGGAGTTGGGCCTTTGTATTTCCCAGTTTACTGGGTTAGTTTGGATCATTGCTTCTTTGTTTATCAAATGAACTGACAATTAGCTTGATTAAGGAATTAGTGTTATTTTTTTTTCCAGATTTTTTAAAACATATGTTTAAAGTTAAATTCATAGATCTTTCACATGAACTTTTGTACTCCTATGTTTTAAATTCGTTGGAAGTGAAGTTGTCGTAAGTGAGCAATTTTAGCATGAATTACTGTCTCAGCGTTTTGTTGTTGTTGTTGTTGTTGTTGTTGTTTATTAGGATAAATATTTTATTCTCAAAATATCTGTCAAACTCTCTGACCCCATGGATGTAATCCGCTCATGCACACTCCCGATGAAGTGAAATACTCATAAAATCATAGAATCATAGAATGGCTCAGCTTGGAAGGGATTTAAAGATCCTCTAACTCCAACCCCACTGCCATAGGCAGGGATGCCACCCACCAGACCAGGTTGGCCAAGGCCCCATCCAGCCTGGCCTTGAACACCTCCAGGGATGGGGCATCCCAACTTCTCTTGGCAACCTGTTCCAGTGCCTTACAATGAAGTGAATTATTTCCCCATTTAAAAAAAAAAAAAAAAAAAAAAAAAAAGATCAGCATGCTAAAGATTATTTATCTAACTCTCATTATCTTCATTCTTTGCTTTGGAAGCAATTGACTTTTTTTCTGAAAACTATCACCAAACATCATCCTTATCAGTAAAATCCATCTGATTTTTTAACTGTACCTAAAAAAAAAAAAAAAAAAAAAAAAAAAAAGAAGGCCAAAACGCTGTATTAAAGTGAAAATATAAAAAGCAAAAATTACAAAAAAGTACATAGAAGAACTCCCTGAATAATCAGAAGAGAAAAGATGGCATCCAGCTGACATAGGTTTTACTCTCAGTGGAGAAAGTTAAGCACCTCCCATCCCACAATATCTATCAAAATTACTAGGGATAAAGTAATCTTTGAAAGGCTTATTTATTTCAACCAACTTTTGAGAGCATAAATATCTAGCTCAGACTATAATCAACTGACTTTCAGATTGCTATAGTTAGTTGATGCCCCATGCCTGTCATTGTTCAAGAGACATTTAGATAGTGTCCTCATAAGGACAGGTCAGGCAGTTGAACTATCTAGGAAGGTCCTTTCCAACCAAACTATTCTATTCATTTTCAATTCTATTCTATTATTATTATTATTATTATTTTCTTCTGTTCTATTCTGTTCTGTTCTATAGTTCAGTCCTATCTTGAATATTCTCATAAGGTCCAGTTCAAGATTTTTGTGCTTCACCTCTTTTTATTCCACCATTGCTGCTGGATTTTCAAGACAAGGACTGATTCATCACCGTTTTGTGACATCTATATTTTACTGAAAGTCCACTGTCAGTTAAGCAACTCAAAGTGTAACTTGTCCAAAGATGCTTTCCTAGGTAATCTCTAGCTGTTCATGCTCCTAGGTAACCTCTAGCTGTCCAGAGTTATGCCAGTAAGACCCACTGAACAAATTGCCCATGCAGTGTGTTAGGTATAAATCAGATTTTCTTCTTTTCCTGCTCAGATACTGTTTTCTGTTTGTTCACTTAAACATTTCAAAAGCAACTTATGGATATGATTTAAAAGCTGTCTTATTTTCCCACTTGTTCAACTCTGTTTGGTTAAAATGATAATTTGCTGCCTTGAACATTGCTACCAGCACCAATTGCTTTTGGAAATTCAGGATTTCTGATAATAACCTGGGGGTGAAAACCAACTTCTTCCCAACTTCTTACCTCTTACCTTGGTTATTTTAATGTTTGTTCTGATTTAATTACCAGGATCCAGAAAGTCTTTTTTCCTGCTATGCCTTGTTATAGAAATCACCTTCTCCTTACTTTTTTTAGCAAAACATTTTGGAAAAAAGAACTGGACACTTCCTCCTCTACCAACTGGATGTGGTGGCAGTCATCTTGTTTCTTTGCAGCATTTTCCTTTAAGAACTCTGTTTTTGATTTTGCTTGTCTCTTCCCTAGAACAAGGAAACTCCAACCCTGTGGATGCTCTCACTTGCTCTCCCAATCCTGCTGCCAAATCTGCTGCTGCTGCTCATCTTTAACTGTTTTCAACAGAACATCTCCGGCAGCACATTGATTAAGTACAGGAAGCATTAGTGACCAGCAGCTCAGGGCATTGGGTTGTTATTGACTCTGACAGACCAATTTGTTTCTCCAATGTTCATTAGTCTACAAAAGGGGCACATCAGACAAGGCAATTGAAATGTACAGTATTGCCACCTATCTCTTTTCTGTCTTGATTATGTGCAGCCCAGAGTTCAGCTCCAAAATACGTTAAGACCTCAGAGACATGAATTGTAAAAATGAACATAATTAGAATTCCAGACTGGTCCAACTTGGAGCAAAGATAATTAATGCTAGAAGTTCCAAATGAGCACACACATGACATGTAAATAAATTCAAAATTAGGCAAAAGTTTCTATGTTTCGTGGAATTATTAGTGTGTGGTCACAGTGACACTTTGTGTTCATTGCTAGGGAATGCACTCTGCTGAAACACTGCAATGTGCTGAAGTTAAGATCTATTATCTAATATGCTCATTAACAATAAGTGATCCAATGTCTGCAGTGCGAAGACTGCAACTAAATTTTAGTAAGGTCAGAAGCTATTTATGAAGCAGAATCTACCAGACATAAAAAGAAAGCCAAGTAGAGTATACTGCAGGTTGAAACATGTAGTCACAGTTAAACTAAAATGTAGTGCATTGTGCACTGCTACTTCATTTTTAATGCGTGTACCAACATGTTTGTCCTTTGCCATGGAATGGACGTGACTTTTCCTCACATTCACCTTCTGTCCTTGTCTGTCAACAGACATTTGTTCTGTGTGTCTCCATTCATAAAACATACAGACCTACTAACAAGACATTTCTGGGAACAACAGAGATATTAAAATTCTTTAGCAACTGCTTTTAGGTGCAGTCAGAAGAAAAGTTAATACCATTAGCACACACTGAACCTAATTCTGATTGTGACCTATCATTTTCGTTTTAGATTAGCTAAGTAGTAGCAGATAGCATGCCAGTATGTTGGTGATTATATCTAAATCTGGAAAAATACTCCAGAGAAGTTTAACTCACTTGATTTCCCTTCCCTAAAAGTGCTCAGTGATGTAAACATGAAACAAAGATAATTTTTCCTTCCACTGTTTTTGCATAATTGTTCTTTGCCATTAGAAATATTTGCTTACTGCTGGTGGCCCTACCTCTCTTCTGCCCTGCATACTCCCCTGTCCTTCACACCTGTGACAAAGGATACACCAGTCTACTATGACTTTCTGCACTGTTCTGGCAATGGGAAGCAGCTGTAAACCTGACAGGGAGCCAACCACAACGAGCCCAGTTAATTCAAGTTTACAGATGCTTGACAGCACCAAAGCAGCGCAGCACAGCCAAAGCCTACCAGTGAATCTGGCCCTCCAGCTGTGTGTTGATTTTAAAACTGAAACTTGCAAAATGAATAGATTATTTGGAATGGGTATTCAATAAAACTCATTTGATTTCCATAAGCTCTTGCAAGGACCTCCAGGCTCTCACAGCAGATTTGATTTTCTTCCTAACTAGATTTAAACCCAGATGCTGCTTTTAATGAACGCGACACATACTTATGGTGTAGTCACAATACACATATGTTTCCCTGCACTTTACAAAAATAAGACAAAAATATACCTTCTCTTAGTGTTTTCATAAAGATTGACAGTCATTTACAGAGTCCCTTTGTTGTCCCGGTTAAGACATGAAGGTTAGCACCCTTGCCCATCTGAAGGGGATAATTAAACTTGGCTGGTTTCCACTGGCTTTCAATGGGCTTTCTTGCTGAACTCCTAGACACTTCATGCACAGTTATGTCACTCCTAGACACAGTTATGCAAAGTGAATTCTTCTGCAAAAATATCAAAGATACTTTCCCAGCCTCCCTAATACATGTATGTGGAGCAGTTTTGCCATTGGGTTGAAGCAAGGTTTTTCTGCCAGTGAGCAGAACAGGAGTTAACCGGAGGTTTCTTTCCTGAAGGTGTGGTGGACTTTCAGACTGCCCAGCCCAATGAATACAATAGTTCATAAAAACCTATGAATACTTGAATACCTGAATACCTATAAAAACCAGAATACCTGAAAGGTTTGAACCCAAATATTTATGAGATGAGTTCTTTTGAAAGATTCCCTGCCTTAGCCACCTACCTAACTGATCTTACTAAGTACTTTTTTAAGTGACTTAATTAAAATACCTGCAAGTAAAATTTAAGCTTACAGAAATTGGATAGGTTGAAAGTTTACAGACAGGCCCATATGTCCTGAAAAGTGTGTGTGTGTTCACTGGGTAAACCAAATAAATCTTTGAAACATTCAGAAGAAAACATCCTGTACGCTACTCCATTCACCAAATTCTCCCTGATATGTGAGTGGATTTGAAAGAATTAGACAACACTCTATAGCACAGGATGCTCATTCTGTTGGTTTATAGAGATTTATCTATTGTATGAGAGATGGCAAAAGCAATCCAAAAATATGTAGAATTAGTAAGTTTCATCAGTAAAACAATGATAAGCACAATTATTATTTTTGCTTTCCTTCCAAGCTAATAAACAATATTGTTTATTCCACATAGAAGGCCCAGCCATAAACCTCAGAAAGCCTCTGACAAGATCCAAACCTACTAAAAGAGTAATCCTGGTATTTTCCAAGACAAAAGTTTTTTTCTTTTTTTCTTTTTTCTTTTTTTCTTTTTCTTTTTTTCTTTTTCTTTTTCTTTTTCTTTTTCTTTTTCTTTTTCTTTTTCTTTTTCTTTTTCTTTTTCTTTTTCTTTTTCTTTTTCTTTTTCTTTTTCTTTTCTTTTTCTTTTTCTTTTTCTTTTCTTTTTCTTTTTCTTTTTCTTTTTCTTTTTCTTTTTTCTCCCTCTCTTTCTCTCTCGCCCTTTCTCTTTCTCTCTTTCTTTCTTTCTTGTTCTCTTGCTTCTTTTTTTCTCTTTTCTTTTTCTTTTTTCTTTCTTCTTTTTTCTTTTTTTTTCTTTTTTTTTTCTTTTTTCTTTCTTCTTTTTTTTCTTTTTTTTTTCTTTTTTTTTTCTTTTTCCCTTTTCTCCCTTTTCTTTTTTCACTTTTTTTTTTTTTTTTTTTCACGTTTTTTTCAGCCTGGGCGCACAGGTACAGCACCGTTTCTCCCTGCTGTGCTTATCTGCCTTATGTTTGTGAACAGACACATTTTGAAATTACAGAACAACTCTATCATCATTTTTCAGATTTGGCCCTGGTTCCTCCTTGCAGGATGTGAGTTGCTCCTGTTGACTTCAATGAGAGTTATTCATAGCCTGCAGCAGGAGAAGAGGGCTCCTGCCTTCGTGTAACCACACCTGCCACTCAGAGGGCTGCAGTACCAGATGCAAGACTGCTCTGCACCACTGCCACCCCTGCCCGGGGGAGATGCCCACAGAACCAGGATCAAAGTGCCAGGCAGACCAAAGGCCACCCTGGCTGACATGTCTACATAAGACACAGAGACATCTCAAGAAGCAGCAGAGTGCTGGTTGCAGGGAAGATACAATCTTATCGAAGTGCAGCTCTTGGTCAAAACACACTCAGTCACGTCATACACCATGCAACTGGAAAGCTGATTTATCACAGAACAGTGCATTTTAAAATATCCCTAAATGTCTATGTAGGAAGAACACCAGCCACAGCTGCTACTTCAGAGGCTGGCTGCATGCCATTTAATTCTTGTCAATCAATAACCATAAATGGCAGAAGAAGGTGGGAAAGAGGAAGAAAAAGGGTAGTGGGAGAAAGAGTAAACACTGGAGGGATGGGAGGAAAGATCTGTAGGAATATATGATACACTGAGTGAATGTGAAGAGGCTAATATACCACCCAGAGCCCCTCCCTGTACAGCTAAGCCTTTTGTCAGGCTTCATTTAAAATTCTTACTCATGCTATATGCACTCCAAAGCAGTTTACTAGCCTTTTTTTACAGCTATTGCTTTTAGTTTTTGCTTTTGTTGCTTTTTAGTTAGCTTCAGTTTTGGCGCTCATGATCTGCATGAATATAATGGATTTTATTGTGATTTTTTTATTTTTTATTTTTTTTGGAAAAGCAACAGAAGGATCTTTTTAGGATCTTTTATTTAACTCCACACTTGTAATCAAATCTCTGAGGACCATTATCCTTCATATATATGGGTACAGGTAGTTCTGTATGAAATTCTAATTTTGAAGTAGGTGGGTTTAGAATTCTTAAAAAAGCAATGCAAGAGAAGGAGGGAGAGAGTGGAGGGGAAGGGAGAGGAGGACAGTACAGGACGGGACAGGACAGGACAGGACAGGACAGGAGAATAAAAAGATTTTGTAAGTAGCATATATTTTAATATTTTAGATAGGGTGATTGTTTGAACATGCAATGCAACTGTATGTTAACTTTCAAAACCAGTTGATGACAAGAAAGCCTGTAAGTAATTAAAAAGACATGGCAAGAAGGGCTTACTGCAAAACTTTAGTGATACAAGCACCATTATCTTAAAAAATACACAAGGCAAGTGCTTCTTCTCCACCTGCAAAATACAAAAACCTCTCCCACAGTTTCTTCTCTTTTCCTCACATATTACACAGATCTGCAAGCCAATGCTATAGTCAGTACTCTTTGAATGACCATATTACCACATGATCCTTTGCAAATCATTTGGACTAGACTAAAAAAAAGGCTTTCCTGGGTGTTTTTTTTTGTTGTTTTTTTTTTTCATTTGTTTGGTTTATGTGGTTTTTTTTCATTCTAGAGACATGTCTAGTCTAGTTTCTGTAATGTTGAGTGTGTGTTTCTGTATGTGTGTAAATGAAAAGAAGTATCTCTGTATAGAGAATAAGAGACAAAATAGGAAAACAAGGTAATTCAGAGGGATAAGGACCTCTTGCCTGTCCTAACAGTCCTTACTCTGTGGTTTGAATAGGAGAAAATGATTTGTTTCTCTCTCTGACATAAGGGTGTGAATCATAACCAGTCATAGAGACTATACAATTATTTCTCTTTCTACCACTGGGAAGTGATATCTCACTTCTCTCCTCCTCCTCTTTTAACAGGATCCCAAAAATCCTTTGACTGCAGACTACAGATAGATGTCAGCACTGAACTGATGACCCTACTAGGTTACTTAGGTCAAAAGGTCAAGTCCTTCTCCTTCTTTCTCATCTTTATTCATCTACAAGTAGAAGAAAAAAAGTGCTGTGTGTGTGCTATCTAGCTGCTGTTTTTGAAACAACATTATTAGCCACAGTCCTGTTAGGAAAAAGAACTGCAAAAGGAGGGTGAAGTGGAAAGTCTCTCCTCATATTGAGCATGTTCCTGAGAGATGCTGTCACTAATTGGAGAGAGGGAAAGGAATAATGTAACTGATGTGAAGTGAATTGCCTGGGTTACAACAGCTTGAGGGAGGAAAGAGACAAATTCAGCAACATATCAGTTTATGACTTTCCAAAAGTAATTACTTTAATCTCTGAACCATGATTTAAAAATTACTAAATTCTTCTGCTCTATTTTTTCCTTCATGGTGAAAAAGTGTCACTAATTTAAAACTAAGCTTACATGAGATCCAACAAAGCAGTTGATAAGTCACTATTGCCAAGAGCCCAGACCAGCAATGCTGAGTCATGAGAACAAATGTTATTTATGCTAAAGAAATTTTAAGCTGTGTCACTTTACACCACAGCATTAAACCACTGTATCTTTAGCTTCCTGAACAAATGGTTTTCAATATATCCTTCATTTTGTCTTTAACTGAGAAATATGTGTTCTGTACTTATAGTATTTAACATTAACCTCTGCATTGTTTCAGAATGTGGCTCAGAAAGAGTCTCTGTAGCAAAGAGAAAAATATTAGTTTTTTTGTTTGTTTGTTTGTTTTCTTTTTCTTCTATAAATTTTTCCTCCAAAATCTTTTAGGAAGTTGAGTTACACATTAAACTAAAAGGTAACATAAAATAAATCATAATAACATAAATAATAAGCTCATCACCTAAATAATAACAGTACTATTTTCTTTAGCTTATATAGCTTCATATTTTCTTTAAACTGTTGCATCTGTATTTCCTGTATGCTTATCTTCTGTACACCTCTTCTTGCTGTACTGTGACTAGCTACAGTCTGAATTTCAGCCATACAGTCTCTGGACCATTTGTAGGTATTCTCTTACCTGAAGTGGTGCCAGAATGCTGAAGTGAGTTTTCTACTCAAGTCCCACTAACAAATACTAATTATAAATTTTAAAGAAACTAGTGAAAACCTCACAGTTTACACAGGTTATCTATTTTCTGCTCTGTTATTTGTTTGGAATTGTTCTTTTTGTTTGTTTGTTTGCTTGCTTTTGGTTTTAAGATTCTGTAAGATATGAAGTTAGAGGGATATCACAGGCTTCCTATTAGGTAGGAGGCATCAAAAGTATTAATGGACTATTCATCTGCCAAGAGGGGAGAAAACTATGGCTGTCACACAAACAAATGACATTAGGGTAGGATAAATCACACCTACCTGTAGTCATCTAGAAGTTTGTGGTTTGACTAGTCCTTTTTTTTTTTTATCTGGAGAATGTTTCAACAAACAATGCTGAAGTCCCAGTAAAGAGGGACATTGCCCATGGGACAATGGGATATTTTCTCTCCTTTGACTACTTAGACAGAACTTCTGACTGCTTTAAACTCAATGCCCACCACTAGAATGGTAAAAAGTGATCTAGAAATGATTGGGCTTTTAGAAGGTTTTGTGATTCTTCTGATTCTTTCCCTAATTCCCAAGTATGCTTTTGTTTCTTTCTGTTCTTTTATTTTATTTTTTTTCTTTTTTAAGAACATTTCTTCTTTTCTGTGGATGGATGTTGGGAACTCTGAAAATTTCAGTAAAAACTCACAATGTGGTTTATTTTCTTAGTACCTGCATATTTGTTCAAATTCAAGGGAATTGAAAGGAAGGAGAAAAAGCAATAAATATGAGTATTTACAGGTGTCCTGAAGAGCAGAGCTCTCTGGATGCCTGCTGTTTTACCTGCTGGGTTGTCCCAGAGCATTCTCTGGCAGATGTGGGAAGCAGGCTGCAGCTTCTTTCTGACCATTTCAGTGGAAAATAGAGCATGGAAGTGGGAGGAAACTGTGAATCCCATTCTTATTCTAATAAAGAGCTGAGATGTCTGAACCACGTATTCAAACCCCTGGATGCCTTCCCAGGACCAGTAACAGATGTGCCTCGCAGCCCCAAATTATGAATTCTTGAAAGCAGTGTGAGGGAAAGACATGCCACCTTAGGGAGGAACCAAGCAGTAATAAATGTAGACTGTGTTGTCCTTCTAATCCCTTGGTATATCCCATAGTGACTTTTAAGTTGTTTTGGATCATTTAACATAACTTGTTTGAATATTTTTCAGAAACATGAAATTTCACTGACATGCATTGCTTTGTCTGAGCAGAAATATTTGTGAAGATGGATCTGTGGAAATGAGGTTTTATGGAAGATTTCTTGTTTGCATGCTCCTTGGCTAGAGATGGTGAAAGGACGGACATGAAAGATATAAATAAATCGTTCAAACCTAACCTTATGTGAACATTTTGTGAAAAATGTTCAGAAGCTTCTGGTTTTATTGCAATGTAGAACAGAAACAGCCTTCAGAAGTTTAAACTCTGACAGTGTTTGAATTATTTTTTTAAATTAGAAAAAGACATATACTTCAGGTTAAAATCTCATATCTTGAATAAAAATTAGTGGCAAATATCATCTAATGATGTCTGGAATTTTATAACCCAAACCATTGTCATGTGGTTCCCAGGTCTAGGTTTCTATTGCTTTTTCATTATTATTATTATTGTTGTTGTTGTTGTTGTTGTTGTTATTAATAATTATTATTATTTTTCTGCAAGTCTTTGAAGCTGTTCCTTACTTAGGCTAAACTTTCATTTCACTTAATGTTGCCTGAACATGAATTACAAGATTGGACTCTTTGTCACAGACAGGGAGCATCATCAAATTTCTATTTCTTGCATAAATCAGGGGAGAAAATGGTTAGCAAAGCCATATAAGAGTGTATTTTAATACTCTTTTCCATCCATCCACCTTGTCCCCTCCTCTTATGACCTCATTGGCCTGACATGAGAAGCTAAAAAGACCACCTAATCAAAAATACAAGATTCTGGAGAGAAAATATTTCTTGTGATTATGGACATTACACTGGATATTAAAATTCTAGTGTCATCTCCTTGCCAGGCTATGGAAAAGAAAACAGGAAATTGTGCAGCTCAGAGCCATGTGGCTAACAGTGAAAAGAGGAAATACAACAGTAGAAACTTAACCCATTCACATTATAGATGTATTAGTTTGCTTTCTTTGCTGTACATTGAATTCCAGAAAGTAATGTGGTTATAATCAATTTGAACTTGGGCTGCAGTCATATATTCCCTAATGGGGCTCTAGTATCTTGACCATGTATTTCAAAATAACTACACAAAGTGATGATAAAAAGTAGATTTTTCTACTGGAACTAATGGTGATTCCTTCCGTTGTTTTGCACAGCATATGCTGTTCATAAATAATGTCAGAATTGGGCCAAGTCTTCTTAAGAAAGGTGGTCATTTAATGTAAGTAAATCCACATTAAATATTGAAGATCAGAAAAAAGCTGCCTTTTCAAAGAGGTCACTTTTAAGTGAAGGAAACAACAATGCATGTGTGCGGATGGCCAGCTCCACACTGGGTGACACAGAGTTAATGGCTCATAGAGAGCATATACATGTTTTTTAAAGATGTTTTATTGCTTACAAAAGGAAGTAGTCTAGAGAGACTGGATACATAAACTGGCTCCAGCCAGCTGCGGCTGTCAGGCTAGGAAGGATCCTGTTCAATTAGTGTTGTAAAATAAAATACTTTGTAAAGGAAATAAACACTATGAGAGCTAAGATTCATGCTTTCAAATATACACAAGGTTTGAATTTTTAATTAGGGCTGCTAATTACAGTCATCAGAAAGCAGAACAGAATAGATTTTACCTTACATTTAGCAGACAAGCCTTCAACCCCAGTGTATTTTTCAATTTCATTAATATTTTATGAAAATGGCCCTTGCAGCTTCAGCCTATTCTGTGCCTCCTACAAAACTGCCCCACATTATGGATGCCAATGCCTTTAAGCCATGTGCATTAGTGAGATGACAAAATGCAAAACAGCATCTTGTCAACCATTGCATCAATTGATTCTATTAGATAGTGTAAAAACAGTTGGGTGTGAGTTATAATCTAGCTGACACTAATGATGAAACAAGACACTGGCTGGGAGCAGCCATTAGCTATAAGCCAGAAATTAATGCTTCTAATATTTTTGAACAAATTAACCTTAATGAACTGGCCATGTATATACTGTAGTATATACTGATAAGTTAATTAGTAGAGAATAGAGGTTATGTATATATGGATATATAGAAAAAAATGTATGGTTATAAAGAGTTTCCTGCACACAATGCTATAACAGCAATTCTGTAGTAAAATCAGCTTTTTTTTTTTTTTTTTTTTTTTTTTTTTTTTTTAACTTTAGATACATTCTAACTCTAATGTGCAAAAGTCCAGTCTTGTACCTTTTAGCAAAATTCTGAATGCAGGAGCATCAGTTAGCAAATACAAAAATCTGTGTTATCAGGCACAGATGAGACACAGTGTTGGTATGTTTATGCAAATGTCTTAATTTCACTAATATTTAACTGTAACTAAGTTTGGGACCAGGCAGTCCAGATCTCCAATTGAATTCAGCATGTATTGACCAAAATTTACAGCATGTTTCTTTTCTGTTTAACACTATTTTTTAACATTTTCTGATTCTTACATGCTCTAAATCCAGTAAAGATCTAAAAGGATGCATTAGCATTTTAAAATAAGATAGCTAATGTGCAACCCTAGATTCTAGGAATTTCGTTTACAAGCAGCCTAGAAAACACAAGTGGCTAATTTATAAAGAAGCATAGAACAAAGGTAAGGCACTTGCCAACAATAGTTTGTTGGTTTATCTTTGACTTGCTTTCCTGGGAAAGAAGAAAACAGAATTTTCAATGTGAACTGTCAGCCCCAGTTATGACAGGGCTTGACTAGTTAGAAATTCAGAGTTCCTCCTCCATTGGCAGAATGATGTAAAGAAAACCACCAAACAGAATTCTTTCAAGTTTCAACTACAACTCTACTTAAATAATTTACTTTTTAGTTTTACTCACACTATTCTTTTTAAACTTGGTTGACATTTTCGTTGACAAGCACATTTTATTGCACAAGATCAGTAGTGAAATTGGCAGCAAAAAAGAGAAAGAGAGAAAAAAAGCTGGCTCTACTCAATGAGAGAACTACTATTTTGCCTTTGGGAAAAACAATGCTGGCAGTGACCCTTTCTGAAGCCAACAATGACTGGTAAACCAGTCAAAGTAAAATATTTGGTCACTTAGAAGGTTTCCTTTTCCTATAAGAAGCAAACTAGGGGCTGTTTAGCTAACACATTTAAATCAAACCAGCAATAAAAATGTTCGATGTGAACATTGAGCCTTTAAATTAATCCATTAGAAACTAATAAATAAAATGATGAAATCAGTGAAAACGTAAACATTAAAGCATCCCCTTATGAACTATTGACAGCTTTAGTTAAAACTGGAAGATGACCCTGTTCCCCCAATCTCTTCCCCTCCTTTTCCAACCCCCCCCCCCCCCAAAAAAAAAAAAAAAAGAAAATAGAAAAGGGGAAAAAAAGTGGAAATAACACCTTAGATGTAATTTCTTGTTTTGACAACCTGTGGCTTTCATCTTCTAAATTTATGATGCTCTTAGTTAACAAAATGTAAGGCAGAAAAAAAGTGTGTCTTCCAGTTCATGTTTATGTAGATTTAAAACTGAATGAGCCCTGATTTCTAAGTATCTTTAGGAGGACACAAATTAGAAAGGGCAAGAGTAACATCCCAGCTAATATTCCCTTCGAATAGATCTATTCCAAGAAAGTCACACATCAAGGTTGCTCTTTGAGCACTGAAGCCCTAGGCTGTTATCAACATTACACTCCTTTGGGCAGATTACCTTAAACAGTTTTGTGTAATATTAAGCTGGAAACATAGATGGGCATGTTTTGTGCCTTGTGTCCAGGAGTTTAAATGAAGACAAATTTATCAGAGTGTGAAGACAGTTTCATCAGAAGTTATTTTTTTCTGATACCCAAAATTTACAGGAAGACACCTCAGGAGACAATGTCAAATACTTGCGATGGCAGCCTGCTAGCATGTCACTGAAGTTTAATTTTTTACCCAGGCAGCAGCCTTAGGAAAGACGACTCTCCCGGTCCTGATGTGTTTTTTCCTAAAGCACCCTCTTTTCTCATTTGTATCATCCTGGTAAATACCATCACCAAAGTCATTGCCACAGCTTTACTGAAAGCATTGGGTTTTGGGATACTTTCTCAGGCTGGTCTCTGGAGAGAAGTGGTAAACTCCTCAGATGTGACAGACATCCCTAAGTGTTTGGGGCACTGGTAGACATGCAGGTGGCCCAAGAGCTCCCAGCCAGGCCACTCAGAATCCACTCATCCTGTAGGGCTGAAATCCCGGCACTGTTTAAATCAGTGGGATTTTCACGATGGGGTCCTTGACATAGCTAGAATAAGCATAGCAAGCAATAATCAGATGGTACTTTTTGTTTGAGAAGCTCATTTATGAAAATTATGTGAGTAATATGATGAATATACAGTTCTCACTACAGATTTTCTTAGAGGCCTCCTCCAGCATATCTTCCACCAAAACAGGTATTGCTATGCCTCTGCTAGGAAATACAAGAAGCACAGGGCACAGGTACAAGCACTGTCCTGTCATTAGATGGTCTGTTCATTTGTTAGAACTCTTCCTGGCATAGTTTTGCCTTGTGCTGATCAGTACTGTGCCAAATAATGACTGGGCATTGCTCATGAGATGGAAAGTACTATGGAACCATCCCAAAAGGAAGTTTGAAGATGGCCTCCCACTTTCGTTGGAGAGAAAGTTTAAACAGCAGGTAGATGTAATGCCTGTTGAACCACTTGGCCTCAGAGAGAGGGGATGGTGCTTGACCTGTATTATTTAGCAGTAGAGATGCTAAATTTATTTAGCCTCTGTAGCCATTTCTGATACATTCTGCTAGCTACCATTGCACCACACATGGCTGTGAGCTAAACGTGAGCTAAGAGCACAAAAACATGTTCAGGATGAATTCGAGATCCTAGTCTAGAATAAAAGAATAAAAATGTTGTATTGCAGAAACACAGTTTCTCTGCAGTTTTTGAGGAGGAATCTAAAACTGTCTCAAAATTCTGTGCCATATATTTTCACATTCCTGTAACTTCACCTTTTCTTCTTTAAAATGTTCATAGAACTTATACAGATGACTAATATACTTCACAGGACAAAAATGAAAATGTAGTCCAAAAAAGATCTCCATTTAGTTTTCTCTGAACCGACCTGGCATGTGGAAGTGTTGCAAAGTTTCCCAAGCTTCTTTAATCTGATTGGATCAAGAAGGCAATGTAGCAAAGGTGGTTTAACTTTTCATTTCTTGTGTTTCAAGCCTCTAGCTCTTAGTAACCATTTCTAAGTTCCTTATTGAGTTAAATCTCTTTGTGAGGTAAAAGTGCGTTTTTTATAAGGAAAAAGCCTAGTTTTTGCGTACTGTGATTTACTACCATACTATCAGCAGTTTCTTCCTTCTGTGCACCTTTCTTATAAGAGACCCATAGTGAAAAACATAGCTTTGAAGATACACACATGAGAATGGTATGTAACAACCTTTTTTTTAGTATTCTTGTTTGGTTTTGCTTTCTTTTCTTTTCTTTTCTTTTCTTTTCTTTTCTTTTCTTTTCTTTTCTTTTCTTTTCTTTTCTTTTCTTTTCTTTTCTTTTCTTTTCTTTTCTTTTCTTTTCTTTTCTTTTCTTTTCTTTTCTTTTCTTTTCTTTTCTTTTCTTTTCTTTTTCTTTTTCTTTCACAGTACATCATTGGTAGAATTTACATGGAAATGGTTCTTTCCCCCTTAAGAATGTTAAATTCTTCCTGGAGTGGTTTGAACCATGGATCACTCTACCCTCAGTCTGTCATTCAGATAATCACGTCTTTACTTTTAAAGTAGGCTAGGGCCAAAGAGGGCCAATCCAGCTGTGGACCCCTTACCACCACAGATCCACATGTCACAGGAGATTAACAAGTGCTATGTTCCTGCCATGTTGAACCTGTCTGCAATGATCCAACTTCTTCCAGCAGCCTGAAAAACATAGCAAGAACTCTGACCATTTACGCCCACCTTCCACGGGTATTTCTGGTGTGTACTCAATATATTGCACAGTCAGAGAAGGGATACTGGTGTCTAGGCAAAGAGGAACGTTTATTGAAATGCCTCCTCTTGGTTTTGTTCATTATGGTTTTACCATGGAACCAGCCAGAAAAAAAAAGATTTAATGATATTTTAGGTAAGATTTGATCCTTCAGGCTGTGCTAACATAATTAAAACCCACATTAAAGCTACAGCTCTTATGGTCAGTCTTCAGTGCTTCAAAACATAGTGAATCTCCTGGCAGTCCTCAAGCCAAATTATGGAACAAAGAGGGAAAAAATACTTCTGTCCTACAGACAACCAGCAACACACTATGATTACTGCAATCTAAATAGGTTGCAAATATAAATCAGCTTCTTTTTAGGAACCCCCAAATGCACCAGAACTTATCTTGGAAGCTGTGACTTTAAGCTATGGAATTCTGATCACCAGATCGTGTCGGGTCATAGCCTGACAGTTGTTCCCATGTGGTAGGTAAAATCCCTACAAAGATCATTTAAGGTAACAGCTGTCAGCCCTAGGAAATGCTCAATGCTCCAGACTCTCACTCGATGCTACATAATCTCACTGGTGTCAGTGGGTGCTGAAGCCCTTCAGCTACAGTCCCTGGGGGGACATTTGGCTGAAATTCCTTGTTAATGACACTTTTAAGGATAACAAATATGTGTATTTTCCACTCTTAAATCTCTGCTCAGTAGCTTCACATCTTCAGTTCTTATCTTTATCCCTTGTTTACTAGCTCTCAAATAAACATGGAACCCAATTTTGCTAGAATAATGTATTATCATATAACTTAGTACTGGCATACAATATATAAATGTAATTTAATCTCTCCTAGGGAATGGTTCTGGCAATTTTACCACAAACTGGATTGGATATGTCACACTCCTCTGGTTAGGCAGATGCATGGAGTCTTGGCAAACAATTAGATGAGACTTTATTGGAAGGAGAATATAGGCTCTGTACAAGCCTGGGCTAAACCCCATATTTGGGGTGTATTCCCTTGTGTCCATTCGTCATTCCAGTCCATTCTGATCTGGCGACAGTATAAAGAGTTTACAAGGAGCCCATTCTTTGGTGACTCAGTCTATATAGCACTTCATTAATGCATGGGATGAGAATACACACTACAGTAAGACCTGTTTATGTGCATTCCAGATCTACTGAACCTATTTAATTTTGCTCTCCCAGGAATGCACTCTGGGTCACACACACTTTCACCTACTGGATACAAATTAGAGCACTAAGAAGATGTATCCACCCAGAAGACTGAGGGATGGGAGGAAAAGGTGTCCCCAGGCTCCACACTCAAAAAAAGGCAGAGGGAACATCTGGGATCTGGCAGAAATATACACACAAGCTTAAAGTCAGGGAAGGAAGCATAAAGGTAGGGAAAGGAAGAAAACTGCTTAAATATCTCCAGACCTCTATTCTTCAAAAGCTGGGGCTGATTAACTAGATGGGATCTCCTCACTACATGGCTCTACCCCCTCCCCCCACCCACACCCCCACAGGTCAGCGCTGTAGGTGCCTTCCTCGCTTATCATATCACCTAGTGGAGAAACAAGTAATTATAGCTATGACATTAACCCTTCCTGGAACACTTCACGGCATGCAGTTTCCTGCCACCAAGCCACTATATTCAGCATGCCACTTCTACTTACATTTTTAAGCACTTGAGAATCTAGATTGAGGTAACATCTCCCTGAAGGCAAAGTATGAACTACAGAGGTGAAAAGAGAGTAACATTTTTTTCTTCTATACTTTGTGATATAACTTGGGCAAGCATCAGAAACTCGGCATTCTGTTTTCACTTAGGACATAATAGGAATTTAAATGAATAAGGACTTCATGAATTCACTGTATATGGTCAGGTATGTTTAAAATTGATCCTATTGCTATGGTGTTTGCTTAGGTAAAACTTTCATCAACTTTAATTGGAGTTTGTCCGTGTGAAGAATAAGACTTAAAAGTAAGGACTGTAATAATAGATAGTGCATGTACAGTAATTTAAGGAACCTCAATATGACTGAAAGCTACATCTCCTTCTCCTGTACTGTATATGATTTAGAGACATATGAATCCAGCTCAGCCGCCAAAGGTTCTTGCCATAACGAAAGAACCAACAGCTGTGGTCCTAACATAGAAAACTTCCATTAAAATCAACTGAAATTTAGCAAGAGTAAGTGTTGAATACAAACCAAGATGAAAACTGCAGGCTTTAGCTCCACGTGCACAAAGAGAGAGATTTTTGTTTTCACATAGGCATGACTGAGTTATCTGCTTCAGAAATGTATTTCTTCATATTCGCCCAGAAACACTGCCTTTTCAGAACTGTGAAGCCTAGCAAATACCTCATTCCACAAGTAGAAAAATGCAGGCCAAATTGGGGAGGGGGTATTAAAAAAAAAAAAAAAAGAAAAGAAAAAAAAAAAGAGAGAGACAATGTTGCATTTTTTCATAGAAACATTAGATGAATCATTTTATAGTATTTCCCACATAATTACTGCCAGATCTGTTTAGCAAATGTGAAATACTCATTAGCAATTACTTAACTATACATATATTAAAGCTTAATTAGTAAATAAATTAAGCATATAATTAATTGCTTTAATCAGTAGGCTTTTAATATAGCAATTATCACTTGATACATTAAGGGCATGTTAAGAATACTTTTCTCCAAAAAATACATTGTTAATTAATCATTAAAACTTATCTTACTACATGCTCATTAATGATTTATTACAGATGCTGGGCCAAATTCTTCTTTCAATTACAGCAGAGCTAACTCTGTATAAGCCAATAGAGCTCACTGGCATAAATTAAAGGAGAATTTGGTCCTGTTAATTAAATGTAAAATGTTTGTCAGAGCACATCACCACAGATGGAAGGCTGAAGTGCCTTGCTTGCTTTAACCTGATAGAAGCAACCTGTCTTTCTTTTATGCTCCTTTGCTACAGCTGAATGGCATCCTTCTATAGTCCATGCTCCGAGGCAACTTGTTGTAACAGGTGCACAATGAGGTGGGATTGTAGAGGTCCAGTTTTATTTCTAACCTTGCCACTACTTAAAAATTCCAGGTCAGTGACTGGACAACAACTTCACCTCAGCTAGTTGCCCAGATGCTTCTTAAAAAGACAAACAAATGCTTTTAAGTACTAGTTTTTATTTTTGTATGTTCGTTTGTTTGTTTTTTCCATTATTAATATCTAAAGTAGTTCTAAAGAAATGGGGCTTAAGGGTGTTAATTTGAAGGATGACTATCAGACCCAGAAATCAAAGGACGGATAAAATGAATCGTAAATGCAAGTTTTCTATGGCTGCATTTTTTTCTTATCCTGGATATATCTTGCCTATTTGGACTACATAATCTCCTCAGAAAATGATTTTTTGTTGACTTTATATACGTAAAGTATCTGACAGAAGGGAACAAACATGTCTTAGTTAAGCTTTCTTGAGGCAGCTAAAGTTATTTGGTCTTCACATATAAACAGTCCTATTATGAGTTGTTGCAGAGAAGGCAGTATGTGGAGGTAGAAGGAATGACTGATTTTTGAGCTTTAGAGCACAGTTTTAATGCACAAGCTCCTGAAATGTCAATGTAAAGTCTCATTTGGATTTCCCTTCACAATCCCAGTAGGACTCCCCTATTCACAAATTATTTGCATAAATCCAAAATCGTGGTTGCATAAATGTAAAAGTAGAGTAGATGTGAAAACCAATATTTAATGACAGAGAGCTTTGGAATCTGGATGTGGTATATGCAGTATGTTCTTTCCACATACCTCCTGGTCTCAAGCCCTGACGAGAATAGGCCTTATGCTTTGGTGAAAGCAATACCTACTTATAGCAGCTAAAGTTAAACAGCATTTAATATTACACACAGAATTTCTAGGTTGGAAGAGACCTCAAGATCATCAAGTCCAACCTCTGACCTAACGCTAGCAGTCCCCACTAAACCATATCCCTAAGCTCTACATCTAAACGTCTTTTGAAGACTTCCAGGGATGGTGACTCCACCACTTCCCTGGGCAGCCTGTTCCAATGCCTCACAACCCTTTCAGTAAAGAAGTTCTTCCTAACATCTAACCTAAAACTCCCCTGGCTCAACTTAAGCCCATTCCCCCTCGTCCTGTCACCAGGCACATGGGAGAACAGACCAACCCCCACCTCGCTACAGCCTCCTTTGAGGTACCTATAGAGAGCGATAAGGTCACCCCTGAGCCTCCTCTTTTCCAGGCTGAACAAGGCCAGCTCCCTCAGCCGCTCCTCGTAGGACTTGTTCTACGTATTTACAAGGAGGTACTGTACAGAACCTGTCCAAGGGCTGTATTGAAAAACATATTCTCAATTTATTCCTCTGTTTTGGGAGGGCTCTCAAAAGAGCTTTCTTAAGAATATATTAAAACCTTGATTTTCTCACTAAGCACAGAATATAACATACTAATGCATACATGCACATACATACCCAATCTCTCTTTAAATGACTGTTCCAGATAGAAGCACAGAAAGAAAATTTGTCATCTAAAATATGTTATGATGAAGCAGATATTTCTTAATTTACAACAGAGTGTTGTTAGCTTTAACTGCACTATGAACTGATATTCAGCACTGCAGGGTGAATAAAGGAAAGCACTATCCTAGACCATCCATGAGTTCAGAAATCATGATCGGATATATAAAGAAGTTTACTATTTTAGTTGTTATTCCACTGAAGGAAAATAAGACAAGTATTTTGGAAAGAAAAAAAAAAAAAAAAAGATTAGGGAAACTACCCTAGGAATAATTGTCTCCTTATACTAGAGCAATCTGTGACACTAACAACTGCTGTAGTCTAATAGACTCACTATATACATCTAAATATTGCATTGTGGTGATCATTTTCAAGAAAAGAAAATCAATGTGAATGGTGAATCTTACCCAGATACTCTCCTCTAAGTTTAGAAGCCAAATCTAAACAAGGTCATTATGCAATCTTCGCATCAGCTAAGGGAACTCTAAGGCAGGTGGAGCTGACAGCTTTTGGCTGTGTTATCCAAGGGGTGAAATAGGGACTTCTCACTTACATGATACTCTTCCATGGGTTTTAGAGATTTAAGCACCAATGTAAAATGACAGATGCTTCCCAGTTTCCCTGACATCATGGAGAAATATCAAAGCCAGATAGTAAACCCACTGCACTTTTCCTGGATGAAATCCTTTAAATGAAAACTAAAAACAGGGGCTTGATGAAAATAAGTTTATGAATAACTCCAGTGCTCATTTTTTTTAAAAAAAAAAAAAAAAAAAAGATTATTGTTAGCAAAGAATTCCATTCTTTGTGCTTCTGATGAAGTATTTTTGTGGCAACTTTTGCTTTAAAAAGAAGTTACATTTTATGCTATCCTGAAGGCATCAGTGTCATTCCAATGTACAATGTACATTGGTAACTTTGCCAAATATATGTAGAGAGAAATGCTTCACTCATAAAGATGAGTGAATTTACTTTATTTTACTAAATTTACTTTAAAATATATTTGCTTTTGACAGGACAAAATATCTATTAAAGCACATTTTTCCAAGTACATGATATTTGATATACTAAAGAAGACAATATAGGTACAAATCCTTTGGCACTATAAGCCTCATATTTCTCACCATCCTTGTTCAGAGGGATTCTAACATTGACAAGAAACACATAAGAAGTTGAATTTGGCTGTTTTGATAGTATTTCTTTGTGGTGATTATGAGCCCAAAGGTATATGTGATTCACTGTAGGAAATTGCTTTTTTTATTCTTAAAAGCAATTTATAAACACATATATATTTGATAGAAAAGTGCTGACAAGTTACTTAAAACAAGCAAATAAGTGGAATTGGTTTGTGTCCTGCCAGAGAAGTGTGGCCATTATTTTCATGTAGTAGTCTGTACAGTTTTTAAACAAATTAATGTCCACACCATGTGGAAAGATTACATTAGTTTAAATAAATTTAGTTAAACTGATTCAAATTCTTAATATAGACTTGTTTAAGCTGGATTCATACACATTCACATATGTGCCATATACATTTATTGATTTAACTTAAAGCAGTAAACCACTGGCAAGCAAAATAAAAGTTTAGGCAAGAGCTAAATCAGTGTAAAATAGTCTAGATTAGAGATTTGCATAAGTTAAATTTGGAAATAGAAAGTAATTTCACTTAAACAAATGTAGCTTTTTTCATGCTCAGAGTATCTGTAGAGCTATGAAAGTTAATCAATATTGTCCGAGCTATTACATATATTATAATTTACATGAAAAATCATGTAAAACTACACCGGCTGTCATGCACTATTAGGATGGTTTAACGGGTTCTGCTTCGCATGGAAAAAGCAATACACTAGAACAGAAAGCTCAGCTTCTCCTTTTTCAGATTATTCCAGCAAAGCTAATCTAAGGAGTGCTTTCTGCTGCAGTTATGAATTTCTCCATGTGTGGGTTGTACAAATACAGTTCAGTAAAGTCACAGCTTGCAGAGTTCAGCCATTTTGCTGTCAAAGGCTATGATCTGGTCTACCTCACTTGCGCACCCATCTAGCATCTGCCATTAGCTGCCTGTTGAAGCAGGCTTCCCAAAGGAAGCACTGAAATTTGCTCTGCAGACACTGGAGATGGTGCCTTTGAGGTCCTCCAGAGGGACAACCTCCCTGCCTACCTTGCATACCAAACTCAGCCAGACAGGACGTCTTGGTAGGCTTTCACTCTCTCCTTTAACTACACACAGGATCTGAGCACTTATTTCCAAGTGCTGCTCAGGTACAAGCCAGGCATTTGGGGCAGGGGAGGGTGGCAAATGGTGTCCCAGCAATGCTCACTGCAGCTTTAACACCATTTGTCTTAAGTGAAGCACACATTGTGTGCTACCTTGAGAAGGGTTTACTTTTGTTCTTTGTCTTAGCATTTCTTAATTGAAAAGACTCATTTTCAGGAAAAGGTGTGTGTTTCTTTCTGGTTCATATGGAATACTCTGGTGTGTGCCATTAAAACAAGGATCCCATGTGGACCTGTTTGTCTCAGAAGATGAGTGCGAAGTTTCCAAAAGTGCACTGCAGAAAAGTTGAGAGTGTAATTCAGGTCACTGTCTGAGGTAAAATAATTCTTTATTGATAATTGCTGCATCTATATATTTGTGGATGTCACCAGTGGAGGCACTAAGGAAAACAACTACAAACTTATAAAAAGAAGCATTTTATTTCTGCCCTTGTCACCACATGCACTGTAAGGGAACCATATTGGCTCTTTTTTAGCTAGTAATGTCTAATGCAGGAAGACAGGAATAAGCAGAGTAGAAAGCACCTGTCAGCTCTATTTCCCACTCTCCTTGATTAGCATGAAACATTAATAGGGCTCTCAGAAATTCTGGTCTGAAATGGGCTTTGCTTGAAAACGTGTCTGCCTTTACTGCACAAAAGCCGCTGTCATTAAAAAAGGGCAGATAACTAAAGAAGACTCTTTCTTGAAATTTATACCATTTTTTCATACAATGACAAATTATTTTAATAATGGGAATCGCACACTCTGCCATTCGTATAATGTTTCCCATAAAAATCTCCCATTAAATTTGCTCCTCTACTTGACTCATATCTTTTTAAAAAAATGACACACACAAAATGATACATCACACATTCTTACAAAGAATTGGAAGTGAACATACTGTAATGGGTTAACATACGTTTTAATAAAATTTTCATTGTTGCACATTTCACTTTTCGGTACTGAGAGCCAGGGCTGTACCAGTAACCCCAGGCAATGCCTAAGGATAAAACAAATCATGTGGTAGTGAACTATTTTCACCTATTTATCCTTCTACTGAAAATATATTCATAAATACAAAATGAAGCTAAGATACGTAGCCAGTAACATTGTACATAACAAAGATATTCCCTAGTATTTGTATTCTATTATTTTTTTAATAATATACCTTCTGCATTTCTAAGATGCTTGGGCTTCTGTTTTTATTCCTTACATACCTTGTAAGCCATCGAGCCATTTTAATTTTGTCTCCCCAAAGTAGGCAGTAACACATACTTGAATAGTTAAATGAAATCCTATTGCACAACCTATTATGGAATATGCACCACATGCCAAAAATGTATGCAGGTCTATTTATCTAGCAGCTGGAGTTTTCTGAAGTAGAAACTTTTGATTTGTGGCATATGTAGGTTTATTTACGTGTAGACAATCCATTTTAAATTATCTCTATCATCAAAAATACTCCTGTATACATCAGCATATTAAATGCTTGTTAAACGGGATTATCTCAGAGAATAAATATTGAATAAAATGCCCTGAATATTCATCTTACTATGGAGATACTGTAGGGATTTAAAAATGATAGTTTTTGTTTCTTTGTTATTGTATAAGAATTCTGGAATAAGAATTTAATTTCATTACCATGAAGATGATGTGACAACAATAAATCAAGCTAGTTCGAGTTGCACCTGATCTCCAGCTTTCTTGATTGCTTATTTTTTTGCCTACCTGCAGAAATTTAAAGGTAGAATCAAAAAAAAAGAAACCAACAACAGATGCTGAGAATAAAAAACAGCTCATGGAGTTACTCTTTATTTTATAAGCATGTTTTAAGATTTTGAAGAACATTTTAAATTTAAAAATAACCAGACCTCTTTTCCCTCCTTCTTGTCCCCCTTCTTCCAATTCTAATTTCACTAAAGTAAAGATGCTTCAGTTTAACTGTCTGTATGTTACTGAAAATAACTGTCTGTATGTTACTGAAATAAGAATACTATATTCTATGAGAATGTTACACAGAATGAAATGCAACTATTTATTCAACAAACCTTCATAAGAAAGCAAAACAAAGTGAATTATTAACTAACTTGTAAGTCAAAATACTTACTTCTATTAAGAAGAAATTATTCTGAGGATATAAATCACAAAAACATGCATTATGAGTAAAACTTAGAATTCTCATAATTTTGAACTATTTTTTTTTCTTTATGGATGAAAAGCTATGCATAAAATATTTCCTACTTGTTTTTGCCTCATGTTATTTTATAAATACATAACTGCTCATGGAAAGCAGAGGTGAGGATAAAATAACTGAGACTTTTATCACTCCTCTTGAATATGAGCAATGCTGATGAGGAACTTGCTGCCATTCATAGGTGCTGCTAACATTACTAGGATTTACATTTCCACATATTTGAATACATCCCAATAGTCTAACCCAGAAACAGAGAAGATGAGTTGAAGAGAAACCTAAAAAACATTACATGAAACAGTCAGTAATAACACATGAAAAATGACTAAGGAGAATTCTGACGTGTGTATATTGCTATTTTTCTTTCCTTCTGTATCTCTCATTTTTCTTTCTACTTCATGCAAATTCTTCCTAGTCACATACCAACCAATAAGTCTATAAGAAACAAAAAAAAAAAAATCAACCCTAAAACTGTTAAAATATAGCAATAGAATAAAAGGTATAATGCATATTTGCTATCCATGGTGCATTTTCTAGTAAAAATGCTTTGCAGTCTGCCGGCTTGTCAATCTTTAATAGAAACTCATCAATTATTTGTGGGCAGGAGATTGAAGCGGCTAATAGCTCAAATATATTCCTCCATTTCATTGCATCAGTAGCTCTAAATTAATGCCTGCATTTTCCCCCACTAAAATAAGTTAAAATAAATAAATAAATGAAGATGTAAAAATGTATATGCATCATTTGAATAAACAGTTAAGCATCGCAGCACTGTGTATTACATCTGAAATAGAAATATGAGCCACAGAGATTTTATTGTTGGACAAATTTGTTTGAATGCAGAGCAAAAGGTAATTTCCTAACAATCTGACTAACCCATTTTAAAATAATTTTCCATTTTCAAAATTACCAATAGATTTGCCAAATATATCAAAGCTCTCAAATGTTTTCTCTTAAAAAAACACCCTCCCTGCTTCGACTT
>NC_140123.1:42315337-42485337 GCF_964035555.1 Netta rufina | reverse complement strand
GTGTTTAGGATCAAAAATGTTTATGAAAATATTTTATCAGTAGAATATTAAATTCCTTTAAAGGCTATGATTATATCATTTTGAAAGTTACCTAAATCAGCTCAAAGTGTCTTGCGTCACTGAAAATACTTTAAATGAAATCAATGAGACCCCTAAGAAGAGCCATAGAAATTGCAAGGTAAAGAATGATTATATTGTAAAGTAAGGGGAAAAAAAATCAAAGGAAATTTATTACATCTGATGAAGTATGGCTTCAGAAGCATGTATTTATCTGTATGTTCACACTAGATCAGTTTTCATAAAATTATTTTCCACCACAGGCAAGTACCTGTATTCACTGATTTTGATAGGAAAAAAAAATATTGAAATAAAAACTTTTAACATCAGTATTTTATAATTACCTTATGAAAAAACCTTAATGAAAATCAGTATGAGTTTTTAGCCCAAGCCCCTTAGCCTACTGTGGTATTTCCAATAATTGTATTAAATACTGTTAAATGGAACAATTAAGTATTATTCAACATGATTCAATACCATACACCTTGAATTTGTAACTATCATTTCAAAATCACATGATCACTACATCTTTCTGTGTGTTGAGCTAAATACCCAATTTAGACTCTCTGTTCATTGTCCTCTTTACAAACTACAAAAGCTGCAGCAGTTGATTTCACATCTACACAATAATTAATCTAATATCCTCTCATATTTAATAGTTACAATGGTTAATGTTTATACCTGAGGTAATTCCCATTGCACAGTGAGGAAGATTATCCACTTGATTAAAAATAAATCTTTTCACCCCTGCACTTGATACTGTACCTCCCTGGGGAAGTTGACCATAATTTCTTGCTCGCTATACCTCATTCTACAAATGATGAACCCATTTTCCATGGCCAATACAGAATGTAGCACTGGGGTTTAAACAGGACAGTAACTGAATGATTTTTCTATACCAACTCCATCTGGAAACAAATCCCAGATTTTATTTTTTAATTATTTACTTACTTGTTGCCACTAAAAGCCAATAGCTGCCATGTATTTCCCAATGTTATGGCCCTTGAGATGATACAATTAGTATTTTTATCTCAAAACAAGGAATAACTTCAGCTGGAGCAGAAATAATGAGAAGCAACAAATAGAAAATGGTTGCTGAAAGACTATTATACAATTTCAGGTACTGAGATACCTGGAACAGGAAAGACCAGATAGCAGGGACCGAAGGGCCCAACAGCATGAGATTGATTCAGGTATCCAAAGGAGATAAGCACCTAAATAGGCATCCACAACAGCTAGCATGTTTAGGCACTTCAATCCCGTGTTATGCATCTCTGTGAATACTGACCCAAAAGCAGCACAGGTGACTAAGCATGTTAGGAAGTAATCATTAGTCTGCAAGCAACCTCCTAATTGTGACTAACCAGTGGTGCAAATTTCCAAATGGTTTGTTGTACCTGGCTGCATGTATTTAATTTTCCATTGTGTTAGATTAGAGATGCTACACCATGTCAAATGGACTCATGTTTAAATTGTTTCAAAGGAAAGACAGCTTCCTTCTCCACTGATAGAAACCCTGTGAGTCATATCTGTCTGCTTCAGAAACAATTGTGTTTTGACTTTGACTTTTACCTTTTTTTTTTTTTTTTTTTTTTTTTTTTGCCTAGCAGACCCAATAGCTCTGGGGGAGTAAGCTGGATTCTAGTCAGGCACATATGTCATCAGTGAAGATATTCTATCTCCAAATTTCCCCCTGGAATGCCAAATGCTGCCTTTATTTGCACCTTCACAATCCCACTGGAGACAAGGTGTCTACTCAATTGTAATAATCTGGCCTGAGAGAACTCTACTGTTGGCAGTGACTTTCAGATCCCAGAACAAGGTTTTCATGTCTGGCAGTTAAAAAGAAAAACATTTTTATGCTTAATTTGAGTAAAACTGATAGAAATTCATATAGAACAAATGAAGAACTCTACCATGTGTTTTTGCAGCATTTCTTTTCAGAACTAGAGCTCCTCCTTCATCAAAAACAAACAAACAAACAAACAAAAAAACAGCTCTGTAAATCACTTCAGGATGAACATTCGCCACAAGGTGATTTTTAAATCTTTATCATTTGTACTTTATGTAAGCTTTTGAAAGTCTTAAGAAAACTATGTATTGTGCTGCTATATACTCATCCAGAAAATTATCTTTGCCCACTGAAAGAAAAACTTAAGCTTAATAACTGATGAGGAAACATTCATAATTTTCCATTGTAGTTGACTATTATGAACAACAATTTAGAACAGATTTTCTGTTGAATAAAAGTGATCTCCTCAGTTTTATTACCCAGCTCTGCTATAAGTTCACATATACTGCAGGAGATGGATGCTATGTAAAAGTTAAAGAGAGAAAACACTAACAGCACTAACTTCTGCATGGGATTCTTACATTTAATAGTTTGTCAATGGACAGAATTTCATGTACTTGTGCACTTCTGCATAAGCACCAGGTGGTAGATAGATACACAGTGATTTTAAATGAGAAAGCTTGACAATCTTGATAACCTCTAAAGGATGCCCGAACTAAACAGTGAGCACCAGTGTTCAGTTTCATCTTATGGAGACTGAAGATTGACAAGGGCAGTTTTATGGTTATATTTGAGCTATATTTGAGTTCATGAAGAGAAAAAAAAATTGCTGTCTCCATTTATATGTTATTCAGCTGAAGTTACCTACATATTCACTGCTAATACACTCCTACCTTGGCAGTTGTAACTGTCTACTATAGTATCCACAATACTCTGAACAGATTTTCACTCAGCCATTCAGGGAGTAATTTCATAATTTATGGGTGAGATGGAGAATAGACTTTAGTAAGGTGCCCAGACATACAGACAACTGAAGTGATAATGGGAAATATAAAAGATACTTATGTAAGTTCTCTCAAAGCTCTTAGGAAAGCATGCTTCGTTTTAAAATGGAATTTGTCTACATTACAGTTTCAGCTATATGATCTTTTTTCCATCTCTCCTGCTATATTAAAAATCCTCTTTACTTGCAAAGGTCTCTTCAACTTATGAGGAACATGCCCGTTACATTCATGCTGAGTTTTACTCTTCTAGAGAAATAAAACTGCTTGAGATTTTTAAGCTTACCGCTGGTTTACTTCTCTATTTTGTAGCTCCCCACAGATCTCTCAGATTGTTATTGCAACTGTAAAATGTAACAGCAAAACTGGACACTGTACTCCTCTATTATGCATTTTGTAATGAAGAGAAAAGTCTTTCCTCTCGTTGTCTGCCTGTTGAAATTTTTTGGGACTGCAAGCTCACACAAAGTTCATAATAACTTCTCTCCCTCATCTGGAAATTACTGTCTTGTCTTCCTGAAACATGACTGCCCATTGTGTACATGGTCCTGTTTTATTGCAATATGGCGTAAAATAAGTTCATTTGGGCAGTCAATTACTGCCTTCCGGCTGAGGCACAACTATTTTTCAGCTGTTCCAAAGAGGCCACAGGAAATTATATCAAAAACTCTCAGATAAACCATCACACTGGATGGCAGCAATTGGTTGGTTTTCTTCTTTAATCCCTAAATCATATCAGTCATAGGACACTGTTGTCATTTAGGTGTGAGCTTTCTACTCTATTTCTAGATGGCAAGTTTGCATTCGACTCCACTAGAGAGAATTTGCCCTGTAGGAAACTATTAATATACTATGTAATTTTACAACAGTGTTTATATAATTTCTATCACTAGTAATACGTATAGATATATAGACTACTATACAGAGAACACGTGGCAGAAGTCTGGGGCTAAGTGTGGTAGAAAACATACACCTTTTACTGCTCCCATCTCAGTTAATGTTGAACTACTATCTATTTATTCATTATTATTGCATTAATTCCTTTTTCCTTTCAAATGTTGCAAGGAATAAAAAACTTGCCAAGAATAGTTAAAACAATGAGTGCCAGCTTCTGACCTAATTATTTATTCACACTAAGTAAGGGTACTTGACTGGTAACTTGAACACATATTTTCACCTTAAGTGAAGACCTTGACAGAAAAATAAAAAATAAAGATTTTTCAGGATATAACTATATATTATATTAACTATATGTTATAAAAATATTCTTGTAGCCTTTCCCTCCTATCTGGATACCTAAAGCATAGATATGTAGTAAGCAGTAGCCACTTCCAGGTGGAAATTCCAACTTCACCTTTTAGGGCTGAATTACCCTCTAGATTATGACTCTCATTTTCCATTTATGCTACTAGTAGCCTCTAGCTAGGTTCCCAGAGTCATACAGGATAAAACAAGACTCCTATGTTTACATTTGAAAAATTTTCACATGTAGATGACAAAAAAAAATAAAAAGTACATAAGTAACATATTTTTTAAAATATTTTTATTTAATATTTATAAATATTAACATATCTAAAACATATTTAAAATAAATCATATTTTAAATCATAATATAACCTTACATGGCTAAGGTAATACAGTCTCTGACAAAAATAAATGAAGTGCCCACAATTTCCAAAGAAGCTATTAGCTTCCACTAGCAATGATATTTGACAGTAAAGATACTTGTTATGGATGCAGAAATATAAAGCAGGGTTGCAGCTCTTCCCATTGGTAATAAAGTATTCCATAAATAAACATTTGCTCTGTTTCTTTTCTAGCAAAATTATCTTTACTGCTTGCATAGATTTTCCAATATATAGGTCAATCTGTCTTAACCTTTTCTGAAGGAAAATGAGAAATGTTCCCTACGAACAAGATAAGACATACTGTATCTAACAGCACTATTTGCAAACACCAAATAGCAGCAGATTCAAGAACTGCAATATAAAGCTATCAATTAATTTTGTTGTAACTGTATGCACCTGTGAACAACTGCTTAATTAAAGAGGCAAACAGAAATCTCTCACAATAATGCTTCAAATTACTTGCATTTATGTGACTCAATTAGTTGGAGTGGATAAATACAATTGGAAAGCTGCCATGCGGACTTCTGGAAATAAAGAAAAGATAGAACTGCAGAGATACAAAACCAAATGGGAGGACTTAGGCAGATAAAAACAGATTATTCTCAGAGGTTCATAGGCCTATACAAACAGAGAAGATAAAAGAAAAAGATTCTGTGTAAATATATATAAATATCTATCATGGTTTTGTCTGGAACAGAGTTAATTTTCTTCATAGAGGCTCACACAATGTTGTGTTTTGGATTTTTGATGAAAATAATGCTGATAACACTGATGTTTTAGCTGTTGCAGAGCAATGTTTACACAGAGCCAAGGACTCTTCAGCTTCTCAAACACTGCCCTACCAGTGAGGGGTCTGGGAGTGCACCAGGAGCAGAGGAGGGGGACAGAACTGGGACAGCTGTCCCAAACTGGCCAATGTGATATGCCATAGTATATAGTGTCATGCTCACCAATAAAAGCTGGGTTAAAGAAGGGGGTGGGGAGTGGGGATGAGAGGGGATGGATGGACAGACATTGGTAGTGAAGGTGTCTGTCTTCCCAAGAAATCATTACCACATGATGAGCCATGCTTTCCTGGAAGTGGCTGAACCCCTGCCTGATGATGGGAAGTAGCGAATTAATTCCTTGTTCTGCTTTGCTTATACCCACAGCTTTTGCTTTACCCATTAAACCATCTTTATCTCAACCTGTAAGTTCTCTCACTTTTACCTTTCTGATAATCTGTCCTATCCCACCTGAGGAGAGTGAGCAAGCAGCTGTGTGGTGCTCATCTGCCTGCTCAGGCTAAACCACAATAAGTCATTTAGTGACACAGAGTTATGCTTTCACAGACAGTAACATTAAGGGGATTGCCTGTTTTGGGCAGCTTACTCATGGGCCCCTTTTCAGTCCTCTGTTTCCCATCACAAAGCAGATATAGAGCAAGTGGACCAGGATTTGGGGGAATTAAACTAATCTAGAAGTTCTCCACAAGCATACCGATTGTGCTTCATCCTCTGAGACCAGACTACAGAGAGGAATTACTTTCACTGTGGAGTGAAAGAATGTGAGTTGTGTATGGTACAGACACTATATCCTTAGCACTGTATCTCTTAATTGAGTGTTTCTCTTGCTTTTCACTGTTTCCTAACATAGAAATAGACTAAGTCATGTAAAATTACACCAGACAGAGAAGGCCCTTGAATTCCTTCTTCCATTTTCATGAGCCTGTTTTGGGATAAGATTTAGCCCTATATATGTGCAAATTCATTACTGAAAATGTCTTTTTCTCATCTTCATATTTAGTTCAGTGTTTTTCAGTATCATCTGAGGAAAGCTTGCTGCTAACAGCCATTGTTTGCAACAGGGCATTTTATTAATATAAAATAATCGACATCGGAGGGTGGTTGAACAAATCACTTTCCTTTCTTCTGAGAGGGCTTATCTAGAAATGTCAAAGGGGATCAGAAAGGAGAAAGATTACACTTAAAAATGCTTTAAAATGTAGGGTTCAAAATCTATTTTAGATATTATTTGTTAATTTTATCTGGTAGGCACAACTGTTAATTTTATTTTTAAAATTTTTTAAATAACTGTCTTTTCTTAACTCCACTTCCCACACATTTTCATCCCTAAGGATTGGTCAAATATTCTTGATTTTGTATCTGAGTCAATGATTTGTACAGGTACATTCTAACTTTAGCGGGGAATGTTCTTCCAGGTGTAGCAGGGAACAGATGGACAGGGCAGAGGAGATAACAGGACTGGCTGATAAATAAACATTAATAATAATAATAATTAATAATAATAATATTTTCTGTAGAAACAATTTTTGTTAAGCCAATTACCATTTTTGGACTTATATTCAACAAAGTCATCACGTTGTTTTATTTTTTTTCTATCTCTTTGGAATACCTACACATTAGTTTACAACAGATTGGTTTTCAGTATTCAAATACATTCACGAGTTTCTCTCTTCACAATTTTGAGAAGTTAACACTGAAATGAATTTTATTAAGACACAATGATTCATGGGTTAAAAGAATATCTGTTCATTGGAGGTAGAAGGGCACCAACGGTAGAGGTTTTATTACACTGTTCTTACAATCACTTTAGATTCCCCTCTATTTTCCATTTCTCTCTCTCTCTCTCTTTTTTTTTTTTTTTTTTTTTTTTTTTGTAACTATATCCTGAAGATCATAATAATAGCTTTGTTTTTATAAGGTCATAAAATATTCATATCTGACCCTATGTTTATTTCCCTTTCCCAAAAAGCAAACCATGTAGGTAAAAGCACAGGATACAAACAACATTGGGTTGTTAGACAACCCAATCTGGCTCTAAAATCTACCTGTGACCTAGAGGACAAAACTCCTCACACTTCTAATTGAAGGCAACTACCCAGCTGACAAGCAAATATGCTTCAGAGAGCTCTTTTGCTGCTGTGATGATAGTATCTTGAGGTTGTTCCCAGATGGAGGGGAGGGAGGTAAAAGCGAGAGGCAGAGAGTGTGACAGTTGTTCATCTATCTTGGAAACACTGAGGACCTTGGAAATATGAATTAAATTAGGCTATGTTTTCATGAACATGTTAATCTAACTTAAGTATAAGAAGCTGCTAAAGGAGATGATCACTCCATCCTTCACAGAATCACAGAATCACAGAATTTCTAGGTTGGAAGAGACCTCAAGATCATTGAGTCCAACCTCTGACCTAACGCTAGCAGTCCCCACTAAACCATATCCCTAAGCTCTACATCTAAATGTCTTTTGAAGACTTCCAGGGATGGTGACTCCACCACTTCCCTGGGCAGCCTGTTCCAATGCCTCACAACCCTTTCAGTAAAGAAGTTCTTCCTAACATCTAACCTAAAACTCCCCTGGCGCAACTTAAGCCCATTCCCCCTCGTCCTGTCACCAGGCACGTGGGAGAACAGACCAACCCCCACCTCGCTACAGCCTCCCTTGAGGTACCTATAGAGAGTGATAAGGTCGCCCCTGAGCCTCCTCTTCTCCAGGCTGAACAAGCCCAGCTCCCTCAGCCGCTCCTCGTAGGACTTGTTCTCCAGGCCCCTCACCAGCTTCGTCGCCCTTCTCTGCACCCGCTCAAGCACCTCGATGTCCTTCTTGTAGCGAGGGGCCCAAAACTGAACACAGTACTCGAGGTGCGGCCTCACCAGAGCTGAGTACAGGGGGATGATCACTTCCCTAGCCCTGCTGGTCACACTGTTTCTGATACAAGCCAGGATGCCGTTGGCCTTCTTGGCCACCTGAGCACACTGCTGGCTCATATTCAGCCGACTATCCACCACCACTTGTCTCTGTTGTCTCTTAATATCTTCTCCCTTGTGCCAACAGGTGAGGTCATATGTTTACTTTGTAAACTAAATCCAGAAACTGATTCAACAACCAACCTCTCAAATATTAACACTTTTCAGTAACAGTTTCTTTGGTTTAAATATTAGTGGGGGTAGGAGGGGCCAAATATATAGACAGAGGAATGGTTGAGAAAATTGCCACTGAAAATGATAACTTCCAGTGATCATCTCAATGCTGTTGGTAAACCACAGCCTTATTCACCCACAGGGCTTTGAATGCTGCTCTGACTCAACAGTACTGAGCCAGCAATGTACTTTATGGGCATTGAAGATCTGGTCCTATGATAACATGAAGGAAAGTTGTCACTTGTATGCAGTTCTTATGTCTGAGCAAACTGATGCAAACTGCATTGCAATTGTGATAGCACTGAACATTTTGAAACAGGAGAAAAAAGAGCTTATTTTAAATAATCCCATGTCTTTCTTTTTCTTTCTCTCTCTCTTCTGAAGGAGTCAGGCTGCATAGTTATTAAATGAACCAAGGTTGCTTCTCCCCAAGATTATTTTAAGAAAATCTAAAGATAAGGGAGATATGTCTAATCAAAATAATGTTCCATAAAAATGAAATACAAGTTCCTAACTATTTAACAGTGGTAGGTGTCTGTTTCTTTTTGTTTGTTTGTTTGTTTTGTTTTGCTTTTGTTTGTTTTTCTACTTACTAGGTAAGTAGGTATGTATTCCACAGCAGTAACAAAGCAGAACTCCCATTTCAAAAAATATTTAATTTTAAAATGTTCATCTCTGTCTTCCAACATGGCATTCATTACCTTTGGTTAGTTCCTCATGGTCAATGTAGCTGTGAAGACATCTGCATACTATCTGTACAAATGGTAAACAAAGTGATGAGAGGCATCACAGGATTGCACAGTCTTGACATGGTAACCCATGAGAGCTCCATAACATGTCTTTGTGGCTATAAGTGCAGAGTTCAGGAAGGATTTTGAACTCATAGGACAATGACCCTGTCTGATGTCTCCTTTGTGCTCCAGAATAATCCCTGGGGACTGAAATGATACTATATTACTTCATTTCATTTTTTCCAATGTGTCCTCAGCCCAGTTCCTGTATCTGAACATCCAGGAATAATGATGAGTACAATGAATATATCTTTAGGGTTAAGGTTGTGCTTGGTTCAAAAGTCTTGAAAATGATCTTTCCTTCCTTCCTTCCTTCCTTCCTTCCTTCCTTCCTTCCTTCCTTCCTTCCTTCCTTCCTTCCTTCCTTCCTTCCTTCCTCCCTTCCTCCCTTCCTCCCTTCCTCCCTTCCTCCCTTCCTCTCTTCCTCTCTTCCTATTCCCTTCCCTTCCCTTCCCTTCCCTTCCCTTCCCTTCCCTTCCCTTCCCTTCCCTTCCCTTCCCTTCCCTTCCCTTCCCTTCCCTTCCCTTCCCTTCCCCTGTTTCTCTCTTTCTGCCATAAATAAAATAGAATTTCTGCGAGAACTTTTCATATATTCCCACCATTTATTGGTTCAACTAAATATTCACAGTCTTCTGCCCAAAATCTATTTTAGATGGCATCATTTTACTAGAGGTGGATACATTTAAGAGAAATAAATGAAAAATGCATAGCAAATTTCTCAGTTCCTCAAGAAAGACCTCTGTTAGTTTTCCCCTCAAGTGCTAAGTAAAACTGTAGTTTGAATAGATCTGGCAATACAAAAAAATCTTAATTAAGACAGTTCAGCTGCAATGTACATTTTTCAAGAATACTTTCATTTCTTTTTATAAAATAGTAATTCACACTAAGTTTTGAAATTGAAAATCAGTTTCAAATGGCAAAATATTGTTTGTTCAATGTTCTGTTTCCAGAAAGCTTTTGTGTTACAAAGACATTTCACCATTATTCTCCCCAATTTCTTCATCTGAATAAAAAAGAAAGAGAAGAAAAAAACTTTGATGCATTGTCATGCTGTGATGGGATATGTTTTTTGAAGTCTTTGCATTGCCTTATTGGTCTTTATTATTTAAATGCCTGGTTTAAATTTATATGATGAATTGAAGTCTGGGAGGTGTACCCATATTAACTGTAATCCAGCCAGCACTTTGGAGTTTGCTGCTACCCATATTACTTTTGATTTGTGTGGCAAATCTCCAGGTTTGAAGTTTCATTGCAAGTGCCTGAAATCGGAGTAGGATGAGCGTTGTTATTTTCATTGTTTGGAAAACAAAAATGTACCTCTGATAATTTTTGTCTTTGATTACTGCTTCTTCAAAGGATTTAAAACAGAATGAAAGCCTTTGAAAATTTTAGAGATGAAGAGACATGAGAGTTATTCTGTATGCACCAGATAAACAGATGTCTTAGCTTTCAAACTAAACCCAGAAAATATAATCACAAGCTTCATCAGAAGCAGATAACAATCTAGGTGCACAGTACTTTACATTTTACTAATGTGCAGTGGGAGAAATAATAATACTACTTCCTTCACTTGTCTAAATATTTGTTTCAGACTAACAGCTCAAAAAAACATGTTGGTAATAGCAAACAAAATATGATAAATTCCTTTGAGGGTAAAATATTCTCAGCATAATGTCATTATAAGCACAAGTAAACACACTTTGAAAAGTATTTGCAAATAAGTAAGACACTCATAACACTGAAGGTCTTAAATTGTGAATTCCCAAATTAATAGGTATCAGATGTCATGAGTGCTTTTCATCCTGTAGTGGAGTCTCATTGAAAAGTCCCAATAAACTTAAGTTGAAGTTGTAATCATTTTGAGGATGGCTACATGACAGAATTCATTCTTAATATGTAGAAAAAAATGCCTGTTTGGAAGTATGTAAAACAGCTTAGAAATAGCTGATGATGTGTGTTACTAAGCCAGCTTCTGCAAAATAACTTCCATTATACCTAAAATATGGGCAGCTTTAAATAACCCACAGAAGAGTAATAAAAGAAATGTAAGCTTTCTTGTATTCCTCTTGGTTCCATACACTTAGGATATTAAACTAGTGCATACACCTTAGCTGTAGATAATGGGGAGGGTAGTGAAAGCCACAGAACCTGACTAATTTGAGCAGAAAAAAAGCCTGAAGAGATTCAGATTCATTTTATGGTTTTCTTCCACCAAAAGGAACAAAGTGATTTCTATAATTCCAAGACAAGTTCAAATGAGTTACCTCCATTTATGAAATGACATGGTCCCACATCAGAAAATGTTTACTCTAAAATGAAGGCAAGATAAAGTATGAATAAGACACCAGCACATTGCTTTGGGCAAGCTTCTCTGATGTCCCCTATGTATCAGTCATATTTTTCCTGAAATGGGTCCTTGTGGTTACATGTCTGTTTTCACGTGTATTTTTGGTTTGAATGCTCTGAAATGATGTGATGATCTCTATTGCCATCAACAAGATTAATGCTTTTATAACAGAACTGAGGGAAAAGCCTGAGGATAGTGAGGGTGCTTGAGAATCAGAAGCCTTCTGGGACAATGTTGGAAGACTGCTGAGGGATAAGGGATAAAAAAGGAATAAAACATGGTGTGCTCTAGATGTTCAGGAAAGAATCTCAGACAGATGCTTAGTCTTTGGTAGAGCTAATTGTAGTGCTATGTGTGAATGATCACTTGTCCAGCTCTTCACTTGCATCTTTTGTTTTCCAGTAAATATACATCCGTAGGCCTGATTCTGACCTTGATTTTCAGTCATGTAAACTAAGCAAAAGTCTAATTGCATGCATATTAATGGAGGAAAAAAGCTGCCATAAGTCAGAGCCCTACACTACATTTTGTCTGCTGTCATTCCTCGGTGTATTCAAGATTATTTTGATTCATAAAATAAATAAATCAGAAATGTTATAATGCAAATTATATCAGGTGTAGGCACAAAACTGAATAATAAAGTTCTTTTTATGCTATCCTACATGCCCTGTTTTCTGTTTGTTCTCCTTTTTTGTTAGTATTCGTGTGTTCTAATTTACTTCTGACTCCCCATAGATCCCACTGTCTGGTTCCTTTTGACACCAGCTTGGTCTAATGTCAGTTGAATATAAAACTGAATTCTTAAGGGAGACCTTTTACAGTTAAAATAGCTTCATTTTAAGACTTTTTGTTTTGTTTTATTTTATGTTTTGTTTTTGTTTTGTCATTATTGTCATATTTTTTCTTTAGTTTTAGTGGTTTTGTTTGTTTATTTGTTTTCAAGCAAATCTCCAGCCTATATATAAAGAGAGGAATGGTAACAAATAACTATGCATATAAATTCCTAGTTATTGAAAATGAAACTATTATAGCAACATAAAAATCAATGTTTGTCCAATTATTTTCTGCAGGCAGTACAGTACATTGCAACATAGTTTCTCATTAGATTAAATCAAAATTGTTCTTAAATACCATTTTACCAGCTGTTACTAAATAAAGGGTGAAACAAACAGTTTGTAATATTGTATATGTAGCTTTCTGGCACACATCTTTGCCAACATTACAACAGCTGTATATAATGTTTATATATAACATAATGTACTCCACCAAAGTACCATCCTATATTTGTGCTAGTATAAAGTGAACCCACTTCCAGCAAAAATACATCAGAAATTATAAACTGATTCTTACATTTTATTTCTTTTCAATTATTAAAAATGTGGTGCAAATATTCTTACAAGCAGTCACAATTCTTAAATAATTACTTAGGAGGACAGCTTCGTATTTATTTATTTATTTTCATAAATACAAATGCAATATAATATGCATAGAGACTGCTAGTGTATATTGCATGTATGTCAGAAACATATGCAGAAGTCTGTGAAGCTTGTGCCCTCCTGAATTTCTTGGCGCTGTGACTCCCTAAACTAATCTCAGCCTTTTCGGCGTAATTTATACTTGTTCCCTGATTTCATAGGGGTTTCTGTGAGCTGCAGATAGCGGAAACAGCCCAACCTGCTGCAAAATGACAATGTGGCTTCAGCTTAGAAGGCTAAATTGTGTAGCCACAGGAGGGGCATCCCATCAGTTTAAGAAAATCTCAGCCACAGGACAAGTTGTAGATTCTCTTCTATGTGCTAATTCCAGAACTAAACATGGAAACAATGTATTCATCTTCTTGCTTTGTCTAATTTTGCTCTTCTGTTTGTAACGTAAGGATAATAATAATTTAGCTTCTTCCAAAGGTCCCAGTCTTCTTCCCCCCCGCCCTTCTGGAATAAAAATATAGAGATGACTAAAAGGGAGGTGAAGGGAAGAAATCTACTAAAATCAGAGAGCTGAGTGGGAAGGAAACATAAGAAAAGCAGAGACCAGAGCAACAGGGGAGGTTCATTTGCCATAGAAAGAATGTCAGGCAGAAGCATTCTCCTTGTAAAAGAATCTAGCATAACTGATGAGAAAAAACTAAACCATAAAGACATATTAAAAAAAAATAATAAGAAGAAAGGGATATTGAGTAGATCGATTGGGTTTTACACAAGTAAATGAAGAAGAAGGAGAACAATATTTTTTTTGCAAACTCTTCTACATTTGATAACCAACGGAATCACAGATTGCCTTGCAATAATAGCAGTTTATGGTACAGAAAACATTATCAGCTAAGGTTGTGGGTGAAATCTTGTCCCTGATGAAGCTGAAGCCACACTTTTGTTTACCTGCAGTGGACCTATGATTTTGTCTTCTGAGAATGGGGAATTCTCATAAGAAATTAGCTGTTTAAATTAAACTAAATTAATTAGGAGCTCAGTGTGGAAAGGTAAGTATTTGAATATGCATGAAAAAAATATATTTAATTTGGCAAAAACATAAGGAGCAAAACAAATAAAAATTGAGTATTTAACTCAAAATAAGTTTTGATGTGAAAGTATTATTATTTTAAAATTAAGATCATTTACATAATAACAGATATTTAAGCAACTTTCTATAAAAATAAGTAAGACAAGTTCCCTGCCCTGGGGGGGAAGGTACCTTTCTAATTGCTAGGAAGATAACTTGTATACCTCTCCTCCTGACCTGGAAGACAAGCAGACATCAGAAGGAGGAGACTGAAACAAGCTAAACAGTTTGAACATTACATATACAGTGGAAAAGGAAAGTAGAAGGCTGCCAGATCTTTAGATCATATGAGACTTTCTCCAAATGTAAAGCTTTGCGATATGGATTAATCCAGACCAGAGGGTAGGCTGAAAGTTCAGAATGAAGGCAGATTATGATTTAATGAATGGAACAGAGAAGACACGTGAAACCATTACATACCAGCAAGGAATTTTTAATAAAATACTTCCATTAATTTAACTTGCAGATGAACTGGTTAGTGCTAGATAAAGGTTTTTGTACAACTGAACCCATATGCTTCCGGTATTATACCAAATTACTTTAAATTTTTATTTATATGATGTAAAAAGAAATAGTCTTTGAAAGATTAATAGCTTCAAGCAGTGGCTTGATTCAACATAGGCAGAGAATAAACAGATAAACAGATAATTTCACTGCACATTCATACTTCACATTATTTATTTATTTATTTATCTATTATCATTCTTAATGTCTCAAGATTCTTCCTTTACAATAAATCATCTGTAACATTAAGCCTCACCTTCTCAGCTACTGGAATTTGGTGATGGTATTGCCATTTTAGTGTAGAGCACTCTTAAACAAAATCATATTGCAAAATTGTTTTACAACTGCACTTTAAATACTACCATTACAGTGATATAAATTATGCCTTTGCACTAGATGAAGAATAATAAAAATAATAACAACAGTAAAGAGATATTGAAGACATAAGGAGCATAGTGTTGAGTTATCAATCCCTTCTCCTCCTGAAAAAAAAAAAGTAAATATCCATGTCAGAATATTTGTGGCAGTGAATATCCTAAAACAGAAAAGTGATTATGTTGGTCCTCTGCTTCAAAATAATATATCTTTATCTTTATCTTTATCTTTATCTTTATCTTTATCTTTATCTTTATCTTTATCTTTATCTTTATCTTATCATCTTCACAATTACCTTCTCAAAAGTAGAACTGCTGGATCTGGTAAGAAATAATGTTACACTGCAATCAGCATACCCTTACTTTTACTATTTCCAATACAGTCTCCTTTATCCTCTCATGCTTATCTCTGTCAACCTGATCCTTATGCTTGTAATATCTTTCTCATTCCTAAGTGTATTCTTATTATCAATATCAAACTAGTAGTGTAATGAAAATAAAGAATTGCAAAGTTATCTATTTAAACAAACATATTTCACTGCAAGTCCTGCAAGTAAGGTGGCACTACTTGGAAATTTCATGTTTTGTAGTCCTTGGTACAATTTGCCATTATACTCTTGACTGCAGTATTTTCTTGATTGGTTTGTTCAACGAAGGTGATTAACACCATAGGCTTGCAGTATGTCTATTTAATGTTTAATAAATAAATACATACATAAATAAACAAACAACAACAAAAAGAAAACATGCTTCATAGTATTATGCTCATGTACATTCCAGCCTATATTTAAGCATAGTTAATGTCATATTTCTTTAGCAGAAACATTTCTGGTTTGTTTTGTTACTCAGACTTCCAAAAATCAGTTTTGTCACAGCAGAGGAATCTGATTCTGAGAGGAAGCTTTCTACTTCTTTTATTTTTTGTTTTAACATTGTTTCAGAGAACAACTTTTTAGTTTGTATTCTAATTAGACACTCCTGAAGATCAAGAATTAGAGAGTTTGCTTCATCTTTAAACAGCTGGGTTCCCAGCTGGGTTTGTGTAATGACTTCACTAATTTCCTTTCTTTTAATGTGTTTGTTTTCTATTGGTTAGATGTATTGTTTGGAGTTAAAGTTCCTTTATAAACAGTACTGCTTCCGCTGTTTTAGTTATCCTGAAGTAGATTCTATAGCTCTGATTTATGAGCTAACCTATTTTATCCAAATCTGCTTTATGATAACATGTAATTGTTTTTAGGTTTTCTAGTTTTTCAGCTGCTGTTTAGTTTTCAGGGATTTAAAAATCATTCTTCCAAGATATCATTAGGAGTTAACAGAATGTTTTCATATATAATAAAGTATCTTTAGGCTAATTTTCTAGGAACTTTAACACCCTCATTAGTAGCTTTCTGTGTATGGCTTAACAATTTTATACATTTGTTGTTCAGAAATCCTGTCTTCTAAGTAAGGGGACTTTGTGTTTGGGGTTCAGAAAACACGATGGCTTAAACTCCTGAGCAAAGTAACACAGTAAAATTGGAAGGTTCTCAGATTGTCCTTAAAATTTCTCTTTATGAAATTGTGTTTTCTACTGCACTCCATACCAGAACTGGCTACATTATATGCTTTTATATTTGTTGATCATTAGCAATGCCATAAGTTTTACAATTATAAGTTTTTACTAGTGTTTGTGGGTTTTTTTGTTTGGTTTGGGTTGTTTGGTTTCGTTGGTTGGTTGGTTGTTGTTTTTTGTTTGTTTTTTTTCTTTGCAGATGTCTGTCAGAGCTTTTGAAAAGAAGGTTCCTTTTTCCTCCATAGAGCTTGAATCTGCAGCTTGAATATTACCCTGCAAAATACTTCAGAATGTTCTCCAGCTTTATGTTTTAACCATGTTAATTAAAGTTACTATTCTCACTTCACAGAAGAAAATATTGAAAGAGAACAAAAATAGGAAAACTCTAAAAACCTTTTTTTCTTGGTTTTCTTCTTTGGTACTTTAATTTGCCCCCTCTTTTTCCTCTCACACAATACATCAGGATTCAGGTAATTGCACATATTTACCTTTTAAGTAATTTGTATTATTTAATCTCCAGGAGAGCTCCATCTTTTTCCCTGAAGCCAGAGAAGAATTCAAAGAAGACGATGAATGGAAAAGAAATAATTTCAGGGACCTGCTGACATTTCTTAAGCCACAATCAAAACAGCAGGTCTGTAACGCCTTTCAGAAAGAAAAATTACATAACACAAATACACTGAGGCAGGATTACAGCCCTTTTGCTGAGAAATGTCCCTCATCCCTACCCACGACAATGCAGACACCTACTAGCCTCTTAACATCACAGGCAGAGATGGACAAATGTGGAAGAAGGTTGACTTTAACACTGCCTAGGTGAAAACTGTTTACACTCAGGTTTGGAGGTAAGTCCAGGCACTTTTTGTGGTTTTTGTCCCTATCAGCTTGTTGCTGTCAGTTCCAAACTTCAACTGCCCTTCAGCTGCCCTTGCTTTTTTTCTTACTTCTTCCCCCATACACCAACACTCTGTTTTCAATTTTGATCTGATGAAGGTAAATTTTTACCTGAAGAAGTTATTTTTGACTGGACACAAGGCAAAGCTGGGGAAAATCCCAAGACAAATAAAAATCCCTGTCATCCTTTTGTGGAACAAGCACAAAGGCCAGATTTTGAATTGACTTAATTTAAATTCTGTGGACCATGAGTATGCTGAATCTCATGTGTCACTCTGGAAAGTTGACTGATTTCTCACAGCTACTATTTATATAATAACTGTATAGTAAAGTTTTTAGAGATCCCTCATGGCAATGTACTCTGCTACTGTATTAAATAAGTTTATCTGGAGATTATCAACAACTCAAGAGTGAAATCATAGAGCTCCTTAATATACACTGCAGTCAACTATATTAAGTACAGAAACTTTTTTCTCCCACATAAACCATATTTCTAAATGTTTAGAGTGGTATATAATCATAGTGGCTATTGTAAAAGGCAGAATTCTCCTATGAGGTATTAATGTTCTATTTATAAATTATTGTTTTCTAAAATACACAGTAGTAATTATGTTTATTCACAAAAAACAGATGTTCTTGTTTCAGGGTGGGGCTGATATGTTTTGTTTCTTTCCAAGCAAAAAAAAAAAAAAAAAAAAAAAAAACTCAGCCTGTGAAGCAATAATGCTATCTTAGGCAAGAAGGTGCAACCATTTCTTCACACAGACGCATTTAGTTTTCATTTACCTGCTTTATGGATTAGCTATACTGTGAATTGCCACAACTAAGTCTGACTCTGCTAAGAGACAGGATGGATCCAGCTGGATCTATTAGCTCAGATACAACTGCAAACATGGTTAACCTGCTACTAAAGGAATATTAGATCAAAAAACAGTAAAGCTGCTTTCATTTGGCAGAAAGACCAAACAAATCCTGGTGATTTAAGCTGCTTTGTGCTGGCCAAAATGGATGTTTCAACAATTTGTGACCAAAATTAGAGGTAGAAGGTAGAGTGATGCACAACTGCATAAAGTTTGCTAGTGTTAATGTGAGTACATGAGAGTATTTGGTGTATCTGCACCGCTAAATTAACCAAAGACTGAAGAGGATGCTGAAGTGCTGATTGTTCTTCATCCACGTTGTTTAATTTTAATTGCTAGTTTATTTCCTGGCATTGTTTATAAGATTTTAAGATTGGTATTAAAAAAAAAAAAAAAAAAAGTCCTTTAGACCACAAGAGCACAGCCGATCACTTCAACCTGGCCCTTGGGTCATGCCCAGGCCCAGGCTGACTTTTATTTAGCAGTAGACACTGCTTTATTACTCCCCTTAACTCAAGTTCAGCACAGCTGTGACAACCTTGTAAAAAAGGATTCAAGCCTCATCTTCCAGAACAGTGCCCCTTTATCACTCCTGTTAAATTGTCTTGGTGTCTAAAATAGTGCACTGAGATAGTAAGAGAAAGTCAGTAAGACTACTTAGCTTTGTTGTTGGGACTCTGTCCTCAGGGGAAAAGGATGTGTATCTGAGGTTACATTTTGAAAAATAGAAGATATTACATTGTATAGTATGTATAGAGTTTGTAACTTAAATGAGCTCTGAAAAAGGAAGGAACGCCTCAGACTTAACAAGAGAGTACCTAATTTCTAAGTGTTCTTTAAACACAATCTATGTGATAACGGGAACAGACTTGCCAAGTTTCATGCTTATGTACTGTTGCTGTTTATGGAAGGCATTTCTCCATTTTTGACTCCCCTCTCCATCAATTTGAGTTGGATTTTTGCTGTCCGAGAATATGTATTTGTACAACCACTAGACATTAGTGTATTGTTTCAAATGCATGTCTCCATAGTTACTGTTTACAGTATCTTCTGCTTAGACTCTTGCGTCAATAAGCTTTTGCATTTGAAAATATGTCTCTATTTTTCAGAGAAAAAGATTCCTCTCCACACAGCTTGCTGATTAGTTAAATATTTAGGCTGATATCTTCGGCCATCTAAAAATTAGGCATCTATCAAGACATATCTCTTCAACTGTCTAAATGTAGTCACATAGTCTAAGCTGGTTACCTAGGCTCCCTCTATAAACAATGGAGAGAAATATTGCAAAAATGATTCATTCAAATTATTTTAGATGGTTACCTTAAGAAGTCTGGAATAAGATCCAAGAAGAGAAGAACGCCTACACCTCCTCTCACAAGTGGCATCTAATTTTTTCATATCAAGAACCAAAGCTGTGAGAAGTTTAATTGCACAGGCTTTAAGATAATGTTTATCATATGTAGTCCTTACAAATGGCCCAAGCCCAGAAGACCTTAGAGGTGGAGCAGCATTCAGAATTTCCCAGCCCTCTGTATGATGTTGTAAAATGAAGATGTTTCCATCATTCTTATTACCTAGATGAAAACAAACAAAAAAAAAAAAGATTAGGAAAAAAATAGTAGATAAATATTTCTCTGATTTTTGTCATTATTTTTTTCTTGTAGACTGAGCTCTCTGAAAAATAATTTCCATCTGATATTAATTTATGTAATAGATCTAGAATACTATAATACTTCTGAAAAGTAAAACCAATATCAGAACTCTCTCTGTCTCCTTCTTCTTCTTTGCATTTGCCCCATGACATGTCCTATATCTGGCATATTGTACAGGTGGCATAAATGATAGTTGTCGTTGTGGCTCAGTGACTTCTCCAGAACAAACTGATCTAATAAGTTTTATTTCTATTTCTGTTCATTTTGTGGCTGTTCCTCTTAGGAGGAGACTCTCCATTAGATTGAATTATACTGTCTCAGAGACTTGTGGGCCTACTAAACTGGAAAACAGTTTAAAGGATAAAAAGGTTCCCTATTGTGTTGGGTCTTCTCCACTTCCCCTAGGCCCAATGACATAATCTCTTGAATATTTTGAAATTCAGGACATATAGCATTCATTTTCTCCCAAAGCATGTAACTGTGCTGAGACAACCACACCTTATTAGGCCATCTTATTAGAACACTGAAAAAGCTAATGCACTGAAAAACTAGCAGAAATAAAGTAAGAGAGCAGGGAATAACATCCTTGTGAATCATACAGAATAATCTTTGTATTTAATATATACAGTAACTATTAACAGCCCTTTCTCAAGGACCAATTTGCACTGTCATGAAAATATTTTATAATGTGGTTCCACTGTCAAAACCTACTTGTGGATCTGCAACACTGAACAACCCTCACCTACCTGATCTCTGTCTATGGCACATAGCCAAAGTCCTCAAGAGACTACGTAATGTATTTTGTACAGGAAAAAAAATCAGAAAATTTTGACATAATACATTTGTGATTGCTCTGTTACAATGTAAAATAAGTTTTCAGGAGGTATCACACTAAAACACAAAAAGACCATATGTAGGTCAAAATGCAAATGTCTTCTTTGGAATATATTTTCAACTACCACTGTTTTCATGAAATAGAAGGGAAAAAAAAAATCAGAACCTAAAATGGCACAAACTTGAAATGAAGAACATTTGAACATTTGAAAATGAAGAATTTATGAAGGACACTAGTTACTAGATAAAATCAAGAAGTATTTATAGTATCAAGCACTTCTGAATGAGTACTTCACTGAGCCGTCTATAGAGTCAGACTTTATTATATCCTCTGTCTCTGTCCCAGTAAATCTTAAATTCATTACTGCATGGTAACATACCTCCAGCTTGGAGGGTTCTAGGTCACAATTTCCATTGCACCAGTGTATGAAATTTGGCTTTAGCTCTTCTATCTGTTCTTCCTTGGCATGAGGAAGTAATTGGATTAGGTCACCCTTTTGCTGGTCAAGTGCTTTCACCTTTTCTCTCTCTCTTGTTATTTTCAAAAGAAAACAGTGCTAAAATCAAGTCCATGCCATGTGTATTTTACCTAGATTTTTAATTAATTAATTATTTTTTTTTTAATATATATTAGCTTTGTGGAAATGTTAAAAAGAACATCTATCCCCAGTTTACCTAAATATATTAGGATAATATGGATAATTAGGATATCAGGAAATGTGTTCTTTTAAGTGATTTTTACTTGAAGATATTTAGAGGTCCATTAGCACAGCTTAGTCTAGAATACGTGGCCTCCAAATTCCAAGTCTTATGGCAGGGTATCTGGTCAATCAAACAATTAGCCCAAAGCTGCACTGTGTTTTTTTAAGTGAGATGGGACTAGAATCCTTTCACCATGCTCACAAACCTAATCTTGATACACTAAACTCTCTCCACAGGACATCATTGTTAACAATGCAAAAACTCAAGTTCATTTTAAACATCATCTGTCTTAAAGCAAATAACAAATAGCTCTTTTCTATCTTCCTAACTAAAAGTTTACTGGAAACATTGCAGAATACAGCCACATAGTACCTTTGAACACATGCTTTATGTTAGAGCATATAGGCTACAACATTTTTCACTGTTCTATGTTAAATCATGCATTCAGTTGTTTCCATTTATACCGCATCAAAGCAGTTGAAATCCAATTGAAAAGTTTCTTTAGACAGCCATTGTGCAGGAACATGATGTCAATATTAATAAAGGCTGAATTTCCCCTTGGCTCACTTCTTACAGATAAGCTTTTCAATAATACACTGCTTGCACCAAAGGTCTGATGGGACTGGGAATAGTAAAAAACACTAATAAAAGAATGTTGAATGTTTTTATATTAAATTTCCCCACAGGCAAACTGAAAAGCCTACTTAGAGTACGCCAATCAACATGGCACTTATTAAATGTAACAAGAGTCCTGTTACAACAGATTTTTAAAGCCCCTAAATATGAATTAGAAAATAAAGACAAAAGACAATTACAGATGTATTTCTAGATTGAAGCCCTGGACACCTCACCTGACACTTACTAACATGACATTATGTTTGATCTTCAAAAAACTCCATTTTTATCAGCCTACAGCTATATTTTACTACCGTTATTTATTGCAGTTAAGGATTTTATCTTTCCCATTTCCAGTCTTCTAATGTGCATTTCTATGTTTGATTAAAAAAAAAATACTGCAATTACTTAGAAATAAATGAAGTCAGTAAATAGGGTAAAATGCCTACATAACTTTGAGTTGAGTAATATAAGGAAAATGAAATCATGTGAGCAAAAGTGGTGATCACAGTTGGACCAATTAAGCCAAACACTCATGATTTCTAATCAAACATGGATCACTGATCACCTGAAAAACATTTCATTCTGAGGATTACATCTGTTTCACAAAAGCTCATCTCTTACACCTGAATTTAAGCAATATTTTCACCCTGTCAAGGTAGTGACAAATATATTAAATCTGTCTGTCTTCTGAGATTGCGAACCCCAATCTGAGATTTTGCCTTGGGCACAGCAATAAAAAATAAATTCAATTGTTAAGAATATTTTTTTTTCTGCAGATGGAAAGAGAAAGGAAAAAAGTTAGGTTGCAGGACCTTTTGCAGGACTGTGGTTTGTCTTTAAGCAACTGACTTAATCTAAATAACTGAAGCATTTAAACCTCCATGAAACTGAGGCAATTCTTGTAATATTTCTGGCATTTATACTAATTAGTATGTATTAATTTGGAAAATTAGGTGCATTTTATTAAATAAAACAGAAAATTAGATTTTTATTTAATCCTTGTTTAAGTATTTTGTTTGAAACTGCACCATAACATACATAAGAAAGCACAAGGCTATGGTTATCAAAGTCACAAAATTGCAGAATCACAGAATAATCTAGGTTGGAAGAGACCTGCAAGATCACTTAGTCAAACCTCTGACCTAACACTAACCAGTCATCCACTAAACCATATCCCTAAGCTCTACATCTAAACATCTTTTAAAGACCTCCAGGGATAGTGACTCAACCACTTCCCTGGGCAGCCCATTCCAATGCCTAACAATCCTTTCAGTAAAGAAATTTTTCCTCATATCCAACCTAAACCTTCCCTGGCACAACTTTAGCCCATTCCCCTTTGTCCTGTCACCAGGCACATAGGAGAATAGACCAATAAGTCTGTTCTGTGAACTCAGTAGTTTGTTAAGTTTGTCACATGAAAAAGTAAATGTCATTTTAAAATGCTGACAACACACTAAATATGTTCCGTCACATTTTGATGAGCCTGCACTGAACTCCATTGGGATCTTTCAGTTGATTTACTATTTATGTTGAATCATATGCTAAACAAACAACTGCTGTCTAAGTCACAAAATTACACAATTATTAACAGGACAAGAGCTGGTGTTTGTCTTAAAATGTTAATCCAGGCTGTGAAATATTTTGAAACCTTAGGTTTGGACAACTTTATATTTGCTGTGGCCCATAGCTCTAAAATCTATACAGTAACATCTTGCATCTATGGATAAATTCTGAAATAGACAGAAATAGGTGCTGTAGCTTCCTAGATGACTTAACAATTGATAAATGTTAAGAGTTACTGCTCTAATTTCAGTATATTATTGTATGAATAATATGCACATTTAAATCACAGTTTACTTAAACAAGAAGTTGCAGAGACATTCTACTGGGTTTGTTTTATTTTGTTTGTTTGTTTGTTTTTCTGTAGACTTGCAAAGTCAAATTTGTTTGTATGATAATGCTGCTAGAGAGAAATATTTCCAATTGTTGTATTACAGGAAACAAATATTTCCCATACACACACTAGAGAGTGAATACTATTGATGTCAGCCAATATCAGATATTCCTCTATGTAACAACTAGCAAACTTATTCACCATCTACCAATAGAATCAGGAAGAGGTTATTCAATTTTACATGTAAATTTGAAATTAATTAGCATGTGATAGAATATTCAGTCTATAGCTTGAATGAAGTAATCATTCTGTCTATTAAATGGAGGTATTAACAAAAAGAAACCAGTAAAGGTTGAAGGAGGTTTTTCCCTCTCTACTCTGCTCTCATGAGACCTCACCTGGAGCTCTGGGGCCTGCAGAATAGGAAAAACATGGACCTGTAAAGTGAGTTCAGAGGAGGGCCACAAAGATAATCAAAGTGCTGGAACACTTCTGCTACAAAGATAGGCTGAGGGAGCTGGGATTGTTCAACCTGGAGAAGAGAAGGCTTCAGAGAGTCCTTAAGCCTCCCAGTACTCCCAGTACTACAGGAAAGACAGGGAGGGAGTTCAATTAAACTTACTATAGAATCATAGAATCATTAAGGTTGGAAAAGACCTCCAAGATCATCTGGCCCAACCATCACCCTACCACTTATGTCACCCATAAACCATATTTCTGCATGGAGGATCCTGAATTCTTCCACTGATCAGAACTGGCTATAACTCTAACATTAATCCAAAAGGGTCACAGAAAGGCTCAGAACAGTTTTGTTTACTTGTTGTTTGTTTAGTTTGGTTTTGTTGTTGTTGCTGTTGTTGTTTTTTAATTTACATAGGCACATTGTATGATTCGCCTGGCTGCAAACACTAAAGCAGTAATTTAGGGCAAGTCTAGTACTTTTCTGCAGTGTTCAGAGGGCTGTGCTTCCTTCTCCAAATAACATTTTCAGATTTTCCAGGAAAATTTATTTTCCAATAAAATTGAAAATCTCACCTCTTGGAGATGATAAAATGTGAGTTGACAAACTCGTTGGTATTTGAGTGAAATAGGTATTCAAGATAGACAGTGGCCTAACACACTGTTAGGATTCAGTCAAAATTCTGGAGCACCTTTGGAATGGAAAGAGTAGTGAGAACGCTCTGTCTTGAATTTATAATCTTTCTCTGTCAATGTTCCTACTTTATGGCATTCAGATGCCCAAGCAAGTTTGCCTTAAAAATTTTGGGTTTTCTTTTGTTTGCTGATGCTTAATTTCCATGGAAATCCTAAATCAATTTTAACAGTAATCAAAGCAAACTAGGAATTTAGGATTTTCAAAGCCAAGAAAAAGGGCTATATTAGGAATACTTAACCAAAATGTAAGATAAACTTTTCAAGTGAGTGGGATGTCCTAGTTCTCTGTTACTATAGCAACCAGCTAATTATTCCATCTCTTCCTCCCCTGCCCTTGTGTGCATGGAAACTTTCTTTTTTTTTTTTTGCATATAGGATCTATTCACCATGCGGGAACTAGGTAGAGTTGGCATAATTGTTTGGTGGTTCCAGCTTTTTGTTCTGAACTACTTTTGCAAACTAAAGTTTCACTTAAATCTTCACAGTAAAGCAAATCACAGGGTTGCAGATGAAACAGTCAAATCATTTTCTTTAGGGACCAAATGCCCAGAATGCTTTTTAAGACAGTACCTGAACTAATAATGGAAATGACAATGATGTACCTCCTGATTTTACACAGAACTTCATTTCACTTCACATTTGCAAAATCATTGATTGGCTTGAAACTGGCAGCTATGTACCATTTTCAAATATTTCTTTATAATTCTACTGAATCAAGGACTTTAGAAGTAGTTATAATCATAAAAAGCATTACTAATTATTTTATTTTATCTATTTATTTAAGCTTGAGAGTTTGTTCATTCATTTACTTGCTTTCTGGGGGAAAAAAATCACCCTTTTACTCTCTGGCATGCATGTAGTGGAGGAAAGAGAAGGTGTTAGTACATTAGTGGACTCACCTTTGTCTGGTAATTAGCTGTTTTTTGCTATCTGCACAGAAATATTGCACAGTATAGCAGGCTACCTGTTATGGCAGCAGAATCTACATGGCATAGCATTTGGCCCTGCTGCTTTGCACTCTTCAAGACTCTCTTGAGAAAAGAGTGCAGATGCTCTTAATGAGATATATTTGGCATCCTGTGTATACAAAAGGAAACAGAGAACTATGCAGTTTCCTGCTATCAATCAACAAACAGTCCTGATAAAGCTACTGCAGAGAGATTGGCTTGCTCAGGCCTGCTTAATGTCATGGTAATACAAGCCATTTTATCACTGACTCATTGTGAGCATCTCTTTAGAGGTCTTTTGGGACAAGACTTTTTATGTCTTTAATATTTTACAGCTAAACTTTATGAATATAATTGGATTTCTACTTAATCAACTGTTGTGTTGACAGTTTTCATTCATTTTACTACTTGTTTTAAATCTTAGACACTGCAAAATATGACGAATAAATGTAAGAATTACACCTACTTAGACTAATTCAGAATTTAACATAAAATTTAGTAGTTTTCAAAAATAAGTTCAAAATTATCTATCAGAAACAAGGGATTGTTATTCCTGTTCTTTAACTGGAAGTTTATATGCTTAACTGAGGGGTAGATGCGGAAAAGGAAAGGGAATCTTGACTGAAAAACTCCCTTTTCTTTCCTCCTCCAGGTTTCTGCTAATGGAAAAAGAAAGGGAAGGGAAGATAGATATCTTATTTATATATAAGACCAATGTTTGTTGAACAACATCCCTCCTACTCAGATATCAGTGTGAAATGAGGAAAAAAAAAAATAATGTTCATTTGATTGTTTAACAGCATTGTCTCTACTCAGAATCCACTACCAAAACTTAAAGTGATAGCATAAAGTAGTGGTGGAAAAGGCTAGGCCATCTTTTACTTGTTGAAAACGTATATACTTATTTATACTCTTTGTCAAATCAAGATATTCAATCTTTCTATCTCTATTCAATGCCACACAGTGATAAGGTGCCCTCTTTTACCTGGATGACCTGTCTTTTCCATAGAGGGCTCTAGTTTTAGATCAGGGAGGGAGAAGTAAATGTCCTCCTTAGAAATTTACCTCAGTTTTTTATTTTTATTTTTACTTCACTGATCTTTCTTATAATGCATTCCTGTGGTTTTGCCGGGTGAGATGATACTTAGTTTAAGAATATCATGCTAAGTTAGTGACATTTCCTTGAAGTTGTCTGCCTCCCTGTACAGATAATGGAACATTTCATCAGCTTCCCCACAGGAAATGAATCTTAACTTTTAACCTCGTTCTGTATGTGTGTGTGTTTTCCTGCAAGGACAAAGCAAAAAAGAAAACATCTTTCAAGTGTTTATTCAGTCTAAATATTATCTTGTCTTTCTGAAAAGTTTCACAACTTTCAGCTCCACAGAATCCAGACATGAAAGTAAAAAGGGTCTGACAACATTTGGGGGAGGAAAGACAATAACTGTTTCATGCTGCTCTTGCACAGAGGTGAAAAGTGATATCATGTTGAGCATATCACTAACTCTGTAGATAGCTTCAAGTGCTGCTTTTGGCTAAATGAATAGCAAAAGAAGTATCTACAAAATTATAACACAGGTATTGCTGTATCATTAGCAACTTCCTGATATAAGTGGAACTTCACAAACATAGGGAACAATTTGATTGGTATGAAGCTAATATAATTCAGAAGGTGACATACCTGCAATACAGACATGGCTTTGGTACATGTTGACATATTTTACGACATATAGATTCTATCAGCAAGGTTTTCCAATCAAACAAATTATTTTAAAATCTTTGCCATAGGTAAAAGAGAAGTCAGTGTTTCAGTGAAGAGATTACTGATGATACTGTATGTATATTGGTGAGACCAGGTTACCAGAGTAGTTTCTTATAACCTTAAATCTATTGATCCAAGGATTTATGCAGTCATAGATGATTCAAAAAACATAAATTGCACTTACTCAGATGAGACATACTTATTCCTAGATCAGTGCAAGTGCACTTAAAATGGCTTAAATTAAAAATCCCTTTGGTTGATTTATTTCATGTTTGCCTTGAACTGAAGTTATTCCATAACAGTTAGTTATTCCATAACAGAAAGTCATTATTACAGACTTAAAGTTGTCTTGATGGATTTCTCCCCATCTTTCTCCATTGAAACATTCTGGGCAAGAGGGAGAACAGTCAAGTGGTTTGAGAGCATTGATACTTAGGTGTTCTGTTCCCATCTTGTTTTTAATAATTCTGTGTTTATAGAAACATTATTATTATTCATCTGGGTTTTGACACTATAGTTAGTGTCTAGATAGATTAGATGTAGATACTACAGTATCTTTATTAAAAAACAAGGTATTTAGTTAATGACATCTAGTCACTGACTCTATAGGATGCATCTTCCTTCCCATGTTTTAATTTCTGTATTAGAAAACGTTGTCGCTCGTTTCAGTAACTTTTGCAGTGTCTTATTTAGTCTGTTTTTTGTTGTTGTTGTTGTTTGTTTGTTTTATTTCTTCGTTTATAATTCTTCACCTCTTAGGAGTTTTAATAATTTTTCTGGTTTTGCCTCAGCATTTTGCTATCTGCATTTTCTTTACATCCCTCTTAACATAGACATTCAAGTCAGTATGTCAAGACCATCTTTCTCCAAATTCATCCCCCTTCCCAAAGGAATACCAAGTGTCCTCCCCATTTTTGTTCCTTAACTCTCTAGACCCATTGATTCTACCAAAATTGTACTGAGTTTTATTTAGAAGAATTCTCCTAATGAAATCCATAACTTGTTTTAAAATCACAGAATCACGGATCACGGAATGGTTTGCCATTGTATGTCTTGGGCAGTGATAATTTCAATTAGACCAGGTTACCCAAAATCCCATCCAACCTGGCCTGGAACACTTCCATGGATAGGGCATCCACAACTTCTCTGGACAACCTGTTCCAGTAGCTCACCACCCTCATAGTGTAGATTTTTTTCCTCATATTAAATTTAAGCCTATCCTCTTTTAGTTTAAAATCATTACCCCTTGTCCTGTCACCATACACCCTGATGAAGAGCTCCCCTCCCCCATCTTAACTGTAGGCCCTCTTTCAATACTAGAAGGCCACTGTAAGGTCACCCCAAGCCTTCTCATATTTAAGTTAAACAACCTCAACTCCCTCAGCCTGTGTTCATAGGAGAGGTACTCCAGCCATCTGATCATCTTTGTAGCCCTCCTCTGGACCTGCTCTAACAGGTCCTATTCTGCAGGCGTCAGAGCTCCAGGTGAGGTCTCATGAGAGCAGAGCAGAGAGGAAGAATCATCTCCCTAGAACAGCTAGCTACACTTCTGTCGATGCAGCCCATAATATGGTTGGATTTCTGGGCTGCAAGTGCACAGACAAGAACTGTGCATACTACATGCAGAACAGAAAGATGCCAGTAACATTAAGAATGGAAGCTTGCAATAGCAAGGACTAGCAGAAGGAAGACACTTCCCCTGAAGCCTGAGGAGCCTTTGCAGAACTGCTTTATTGCAGACTGAAGAGGAAAGATCCATCACATCAGGTGAAACACTGGCATTGACTAAGATAGACTACTCTTCTCCATTTAACAACCAGCACAACCAAGAAAAGATGATCAGTGACAATTGTAGGTAACTTTCTTCTGAGAGGTAAAGAGCCACCCATTTGCGGACTTGACCCACTCTCAAGAGTGCTTTGTTGTTTACTATGGGCTCATATTAGGGGCATTGGTAAGAAACTACCAAGCCTTGTACAGCCCACACATTACCACCCACTGCTACTATTTCATGTTGGCACCAATTACACAGTCAAGAGAAAACTATATACCATGACTACATACCTATATGAACTATCTATATACCTATTTATATGAACTACATGTATATATACATGAACTATATATATATAGTTTACATATATAATATAATATAATATAATATAATATAATATAATATAATATAATATAATATAATATATTGTATATAATATATTGTATATAATATATTGTATATAATATATTGTATATAAATATTTATATAATATTTTTATATATAGTTCATATATATACATATATATAATATATATATACACACACATATATATTATATATATGTATATATATATATATGAACTATATCTATATATCTATATGAACTATATATCATGAATGACTACAGAGCCTGTGGAGTAACTGCAAGAGTCTGGAGCACACGTTCTTCTCTTCTATCCTATCAGTCAAAAGAAAAGGCACTGAAAGGACCAGTCAAACCCAGTGAATCAATGCAAGGCTGCAGGACTGGTGTTATAGACAGGGATTTGGTTTTTTAGACCATGGGACTCTCTTTGTGAAACCTAGTCTCCTGGGGTCAGTTGGGGTCCATCTGTCAGAGGAGGGAATTAGGATCTTCAGCTACAGGCTTGCCAAGCTTGTGAAGAAAGCTTTAAACTAATGCTACTGGAGGAGGGGAGCATTGAAGGTAGTGTCAGCAGTGGCTGCCCAAAGATAGTAAAAGCAGCAGAGGTTAGTGGGAGAGTACCCTGGGAGAGAATCCTGGCTATGATTAGTGTTCCCCAGGCCTCAGTCTTGGGACCGGTTTTGTTTAGCCTTTTTATCAACAATCTTGATTTGGGGATCAAGTGCACCCTCAGTAAGTCTGCAGACAATATCAAGTTGGGCAGGAGATTTGACCTGCTTTAGGGTAGGAAGACTGTATGGAGGGATCTGGATAGGCTGGATCAATGGGCTAAGGCCAACTCTATGGCATTCAACAAAGCTGAATACTGGGTGCTACACTTGGGTCACAACACCACAATGCAGCAATATAAGTTCAGAGAAGAGAAATAGCTCAGCAGAAAAGGACCTGGGGATGTTGTTCAACAGCCATCAGAACATGAACTGGCAGCCCAGGTGGCCAAGAAGGAAGGGAAGTGATTGTCTCCATGTACATAGAACTGATGAGACCACACAAAAGGAAAATGAGTTGCTGGAAGGCATTCAGAGAAGAGCAACAAAGAGGATGAAGGAACTAGAAAGCAAAACACATGAGGAACAGCTGAGGGAACAGGGGTGGCTTAGCCTGGAGAAAAGGAGGCTTAGGGGAGACCTTATTACTCTCTACAACTACCTGAAGAGTGGTTGTTGTGAGGTGAGCGTTGGTCTCTTTTCTGAGGTGACAAGTGATAGGATGTGAGGAAATGGCCTTGTGTTGTGCTAGGTTTAGGTTAGACATCAGGAAGAATTTCTTCACATAGAGTGGTTAAGCATTGGAACTGGCTGTCCCATGAAGTGGTAAAGTCACCATCCTTGGGAATATTTAAGAGATCTGTAGATGTGGTGCTTAGCAACATGGTTGAGTGGTGGACTTGGTAGTGTTAGGTGATGACTGGACTTGATCTTATGAGTCTTTTCTAACCTAAATGATTCTATAATTCTGTGATGGCTGGCTCATGTCAAGTTTTACATCTACCTGTACCTCCAAGTCCTCCTCCATAGTCCTGCTCTCTATCCACTCATTGCCTAGCCTGCATTCATATTTGGAATTGCCCTGCCCCAGGTGCAGGACTTTGCACTTGGCCTTGTTGAACTGCATGATGTTCACACAGGCCCACTTGCTGAGGGTGCAGTCAATCCTGCTGTCCACATTGTCAACAAAGATGTTAAATAATTCTGGTCCCAGTACAGATCCCTGAGGAACACCACTTGTTACTGGTGTTCCTCCACCTGGACACAGAACTGTTGACCACAACTCTTTAAGTGCAACCATCTAGGCAAATTCTTTATCTACAGAGTGATCCATCCGTCAAATTTGAATCTCTTCATTTTAGAGACAAGGTTGTCACATGGACAGTGACAAATGCTTTACACAAGTCCAGGTAGATGATGTCAGTTGCTCTCTCCTTATCAACCAATCCTGCAGCCCTGTTGTAGAAGGCTAGCAAATTTGTCAGGCATGATTTACCCTTAGTGAAGCCATGCTGGCTGTCCCTTATGACCTCTTTGTTTTCCATGTGCCTTAGCATAGTTTCTAGGAGGATCTGCTCCATGACCTTTTTGGGCACAGAGGTGAGACTGACTGTCCTGTATTTCCTAAGGTCTTCCTTTTTTCCCTTTTTAAAAATGGTGGCTATGTTTCCCCTCTTCCAGTCACTTGAAACTTCATCAGACTGCCATGAATTTTCAAATATGATGGAGAGTGGCTTACCAACTTCATCTGCCAGTTCTCTCAGGACCTTTGGATGCATCTCATAAGGGCCAATGGACTTATGAATTTTCATGTACATTTCATGTACATGAACTTTCATGTACATATACTTTCATGTACATTTCTTCCACCATGGTGCTATTCACCAGTCACTGCTGAGAACTGTGATTTACCTTTGGAAATTAAACACCTAATGAAAATATTATGTTTTTCCAGTACTGTAAGGTAACATATGTAACTGTCTAAATATGGACCAGATGAGACATATCTTAGAGAAACAACAAATGGGAATGAAAAAAATGGTAGATTTGTTGATTAGTTTTCTATTTTTAGGTGACATGGTGACATTCTGAACATGGAAGTCAACATCAAAATATTATTGTGTTCACTGGTAATGCATTACAGATACAGAATTTAACAGTAACATTTGATTTACTTCAATAAGACAAAAATATACTAATGTGACTATTAATAATCCATTCAGAAATAATCTGAAGATGCTCTCCTGTGAAAGTTGGAGGAAACAAATGTGGTCATAAAAGGTATGTAATGGTCTCTTGCACAGGAGGACTGCCTTCATTATTAGTATCAGAAAGCATGCAAATCTGAAATTTTTAGAAGCTGGTCATTTTAGAAGACGTTCATGATTGTCAGGACATATTTTTCTGTTTGAACTTGAAGTTTATCTGCATGAAGCCAGTTTCCAGAATATTTTTGGTGAATTATCAGCCATTGAAAGTAAAGAAACAAATTCTCATTTTAAAAGTTATTCTACCTTTATGTATTAAAAATGTTAAAAAAAAAATCATTAAAATTTTAGAGCTCTGTTCTAAGTGATACGCAATTGACACATTGTGCAAGAGACAAGAAGAGCACTGGAGTCATTTCTGTTCAAACTATACTGACAGACAGGCTAGGTAACCCCAGAACAGAAAACAACCGAAGGCAGTGGTGTAAAAATGCTGCCTTTCTATGGAAGTGTTTCCACTACTAAGGTAATTCCATTACACAAATATTAGTTATATTATCTTTCAACTAGTTTCAAAAAAATAGACTAGCCATAACAGACTGATATGAAACTTGGGATCTACATGTATTCTTCACATAAAACCATACATCTTTCACATCTTTCAACTGCCCTGGCCTTGGGGTAGATCCTCTTGGCTAAGTAGGAGAAGAACAGCAAATTGGATTTAAATATCACAATTTGGAATGCAAAAGCTTACATTTTAGCTAAATCCCTCTTTGGTCACTAATGTTCTTATTAGGTTATGGCCCTGCATATACTGGACAGTTAGATCCATGAATTAGATAAACTGCTTTTTTTTTAACTACTGTAAAATGATTTAGGTTTTGGGGGACTAATTTCAGAACCAACAAGTATGCACAGTTTACTATGAGCTGTTTGTCAGGTTTCCAGAGTTCTACCACTTTACAACCATTCTTTTGGGGGAAAAAATGCAGAAGGAATTATTCAGTATGTAAAAGTATGTTTTTCACTCTCTATTGATTCCATCTGATTTTATATGAATAGCCATGCTTTCTAATTAAAGAAAGTGACAACTGTTACAGTGTTCTCATATGTGCCAATAAATCTTAGATCTACATGATTTGAAATTGAAAGTATTCACAACATTAAACTTATCTTTTGGTAACAGTGGGAAAAAATGTTTTGAAAAAAACTTTTAGTACAGAAAGGAATGACATAGTTGCACATTTTCATTTCCTTGTAAGTGACTAATCAGTAATTCATTCACTTCTTTAATATTAATAGTTAAAAGATTAATCATGATGAACTAACTTATCATTAATGTCCACATTATATGTGCATCCATAGATATGGATCTCAATATGGCAATTAATTAATATACCATTATTTTAAAGTTAATTATTGTAACATTAGAAGTAACTATGAAGAGGGGATTCAGGATTTTTTCTATTTTTTTTTCTTTAAAAACAATTTTTTATTTTTTCATATTAGAAAACAGTGCAGGGAAAGAAAAAGCATGGATTGGATCTACTTCATTTTATTTTACCAGTTTCATCCATTTTAGCTTTGTGTTAATAATTTTTTAAATGACAAACACCATAGCCTAATCTTTCTACCTAGAAGTAACAGCTGTCAACTCTGAAAATGAATAGTTCTCAACTTCTTCAAAGTTGTTATGAACAAAATAAATAAATAAATAAATAAAAATTATATTATTATACTGGTTCCCAAACTAGACTGTTGCAGTGGAAGGATACAGGCTCTTTAGGAAGGCCAAGTTGGAAAGACAAATAAGGGAAGTTGGCCTCTACGTGACAGAGTAGTGGTTTTACATGGCAAGGTTTGGGTAGCTATAGGGGTGGCTTCTGCAAGAAGAATCCAAAAGCTACCTCACGTTTGATAAGGGGCCTGCCAGTGGCCAGGACCAAGCCAGTAAGTGATGTTGTTTGTGCCTCTGGGAGAGCAGATTTAAGAAGGCAAAAGGGGGGGTGGAGGAGGGGAGAGGGGAGCGGAACTGCTGCTGAACAGCAGGTGGGAGAGAGAGGAGTGAGAACTAGCCCTGCAGACCCCAAGATCAGTGCAGAAGGAGGGCTGGAGGTGCTCCGGGCACCAGAGCAGAAGTTTCCCTGTGGCCCTGGTGGAGCAGGTTGTCCCCCTGAAGCTTGTGGTGTACCATGGTAAAGCAGATTTCCATGCTCCAGCCCATGGAGGAGCCCACGGTGGAGCAGGTGGATCTGCTCTGAAGGAGGCTGCAGCCTATGGAGAACCTCTGCCAGAGCAGTTTCTGGGCTGGACCTGTAGCCCATGAAGAGAACAACCACTCAGCAGGAGGTGACCTGGCAGGAACTGCTGCCCATAGGGACCTTGCTTGGGAGCAGGGGAAGAGAGTGGCTGAGAAGAAGCAGCGGAAACAAAGTACTATAGACTGACTGAAGCCCCCATTCTCCCATTCCCCTGCAGTGCTGGGGGAGAGGAGGTGGAAGAGGGTGGTTGGGGGGGATGGTGTTTTTGGTTTCTTTCCATTGTTTCTCACTTCTCTAGCTTGTTAGTAATAGGCAATACATTTTACTGTCTCCCTACTCTGAGTCTGTTCTGCCCTTCACAACAACTGTTAAGCAATCTTCCCATCCTTACCTTAAACCTTGAGCCTTTTGAATCATATTTTCTCCCCCCTTCCCTTTCAGGAGGGAGAGTGAGAGTGGTTTTGGTAGAGTTCAGCCACCCACCCAAGTTAAACCACCACAAACAGAGCAGCTGGAGTGCATGGGGCTCTGCCTGTGGATGGATGGGAACCTGACAGAGAATTCATGTGTTAAGACGAAAGGGAGGAGAGGTAAAAGTGATGGTATAGTGGGTATCTGCTATAGGCCACATGAGTAGGCAGGACTACTAGATGAGGCCCTCTACAGACAGATAGGAGCGGCCTCATGTTCACAGATCTTGGTCCTCATGAGGAACTTCAACCACCTTAGATTTTCTGTTGGAGACAGCACGAGGGCACAGGCAGCACAGTAGGTTTCTACAGTGCGTTGATGATAACGTCCTCCTCCATGTGACAAAGGAGCCAATAAGGAGAGGTGTTCTACTGGACCTCATTCTCACCAACAAGGACAGGTTGCTGGGGAATATGAAGGTGAAAGGCAGCCTTGGCTGCACTGACCATGAGATGGTGGAGTTCAGGATTCTGAGAGCAAGAAGGAGAGTGAAAAGAAAGGTCACAAACCTGAGCTTCAGAAGAGTAGACTTTGACCTCTTTAATGATCTGCTTGGAAGAGTCCCATGGGATAAGGCCTCGGAGGGAAGAGGAGACCAAGAATGCTGGCTAGTATTCAGAATTCACTTCCTCCAAGCTCAAGAGAGGACCATACCAAGAAATAGGAAACCAGGTAAAATGCCAGGAGGATTGTCTGGATGAAGAAAGAGTTCCTGGACAAACTCAATCAGAAAAAGAATACATATGATAAACACAAAAGAAGGTGGAAGACAGGACAGGTAAACTGGAAGGAATACAGAAATGCTGTCCAAGCATCCACGGATGAAATCAGGAAAGCTAAAGCCCAGATATAATTCAGTCTAGTCAGGGATGTCAGCAAGAAGAGCTTCTCTATGTACATAAATGACAAAAGGAACACTAAGGAAAATGTGAGACCACAGCTGAATGAGACATGCTTACACAGAACAGGCGAAAGGCTGAGGCACCTTCTTTGCCTCAGTCTCTAGTATCAAAACTGGCCTTCAGGAATCCCACATCACAGTTGCCAGGCTGACAGGCTGGAGCAATAAAAATGTAGCCTTGGTGGGGGAGGATCAGGTCAGAGAATACTTACCAAACTCGATATGCATAAATCCAACGGCCCTGATAGGATGCACCCAAGAGTGCTGAGATAGCTGGCAACTGTCATTGCAAGTCCGCTTTTGATAATCTTTGATCAGTCATCACCATGGCTGGGAGAAGATGGAAAAGCAAATGTCACTCCAATCTTCAAGACAGGGGTCAATGCTGGTTCTAGCCCTATTAAAAATTTTCATTAATGATCTGGAGGATTGGGCAGAGGGCACCCTCAACAAGCTTACATGTGACAGAAAACTGGGAGGAGTAGAGGAAATTGTTTATTGTGTGAATGGTGTGGCAATAGCAATACAATGATTACGGTAAAATGAAGTCAGAAAAAAAATACAGTGCTGTTAATGATAAGAAAAATCCAAGAAATCATTAGTCTTATTTAAGTCACAAGAGTCATTTAAATACCATTTTCATTTTTGAATATATTAAGATTCTGACACTTAGGTTTCATGTGTGTAGATCACAAATTTACATTAGCACACTACTGTGTGGGAAACAACTTAATCCCTCGCAGTTTCTGGCTTTGTGCAGAGCTTCATAACACACAGATATTTGTTTACAATTGCCAGTATCTTTCTACAGCACAGGAATCCTTAAATTTTAACCCATATAACTTTAATTTTGCACCACCTTTTTAAATAAATCTAACTGAGGTCTCTTCCAACCTAGAAATTCTGTGATTCTGTGATTCTGTGATTTGTGGTCTGGCTTTGTCATCCTGTTTAAAATTTCATTTGATTTTTTTCAAAACAGTTTGATATGTAGACTTTGGTAAAAAGATACCTCTGAGTAAAATAAGCAGTACTTCAAACTGCTTGCAAATAATATTTTCTACTGTGGTCCAGAAGTCTGCTAGATCACAAACTAAGACCAATGGGATTTAAACCTTGTTTAGGTACTTTCCTAAATAGTTTCTCATGACAGCAAAGTGGGAAAAAAGAAGGAAAGAAGGAAAGAAGGAAAGAAGGAAAGAAGGAAAGGAAGGAAGGAAGGAAGGAAGGAAGGAAGGAAGGAAGGAAGGAAGGAAGGAAGGAAGGAAGGAAGGAAGGAAGGAAGGAAGGAAGGAAGGAAGGAAGGAAGGAAGGAAGGAAGGAAGAGAATCCTAACTTTGAAACAAAAATAAACTGTGAGACCAATATTTCAGTGAAATTTCCCTTTTTTTTTTAAAATGTTTTTGAAATTAGTTGCATTTATCACAATAGGATCTCTTGAAGTTATCCTTGAAAGTCCTAATGTTAATGCTTAAAAGATTTAAGAATTAGAGGAATATTTCAAATCTAAAAGATTTCTAAAAGACCATGCTGGCAAACATTCCCATACTCATATATTAAATATAATATGGCATAGAAAACTTGTTAAGGGAAGTATCTATATCAAAGATTACATCAACCAACTTTTGAAGAAAAAAAAAATCCCCATCTGACAGTTGTGATGATACTGATCAGTAACCAAGACTGCAGACTGTTGGCTGATGCTGAAGTTAAATGTGTATGACAGAAATAGCACCAGTGATGGATGGCGTTGGATCTGCTGAACTGACAAAATGCTACAATACTTAGGATGCTTAGTTGACAGTAAAACAGGCAACATAGGGACATGATATATGAAGTCTTTACATGACATAATATGAAATGATGGTCAGGACTAAACTTTGACTATTTGACATTAACAGTGTTTATTTATATGTAAGAATTTGCCTACCAGTGTTGTGATACAGGTCATTTGTTGAAATATCAACATGGAGTACAAAATAGCATATGGAAGTCAAACCGGATGCAGCTACACAAATTTCTGAAAACTCATACTTTTTCACAGGCAACTAAGTACTTATTTGTGCTTATTTGTGTCATCCTCTCTAGATTTCATTTCAAAAGTAGGTGTTGTTAAGGAAGTCATGTCAAACATATTCAGGGGACATTTAAATTCATGTTATAATTCCTTTTTTTCTACTTTCACATAAATTAGAGGATATGAAAAGGAAAAAACAACACGAAAAAATGAATAGATAATCCAGGAAAAGATGGCAGCTCATAGAAAATCATGAAGTGTGCAGGTTACTTTCATACACCATCACCATTTCTGTCCTTTCTTAATGTTTCCATTGTCTCAGTACTGCATAACTGCCTATGAAACTTTTTCCCATTACAATATATACACAACTATGAGGTCTTGGTAACATCTTAAGCTGCAGCAAACTCCCAACGCTTATTGTTCTGGTACAGAATCAGCACAATTGGTGTTACCTGCATGATCATTGACTGTAATGTTAAATCACTGTCACTATGAAAGACCAGTCAATTGTATAATCTTATTTGGATTTCGTCATTTATTTTTTGGCATAAGTCTATTATATGTCAGTCTAATATCCTACCTCTGTTCTGAAGAATGAGATTCAATCACACAACTTTAGCTGTATAAGAGTTATATGACAGAATTGCCTATACTTTGTCCAGAGTAAACAGAGGCAGACATGTCCAAAAGATTCAATCCTTCTCACCTTAGAATGCAACAAGTTGCTTCTGGAGATGCCTAGCTCACTGTTCAAGACCTGAAACCTATTTGACTGAAAATCACTGTAAATAATTGTACTTTATTTTCTATCAAGCAGCCACATTTTTCTTTCTCATTCCTATATAGGTATAAAAATGTGTGTTAAATTAGATTCAGATTTTTATTTCTTCATCGTACTTCTGAATATTTTTATTATGCTTATATTTCAATGGTTAATCTGTACCCTTCCCAAATTTCATGGTGGGATTTGTAGCTGTTATCCTTACCCTAATACTGATTAAAATTAGCAAGAAGCAGTTCTGACCTATTGATTGCAAAAAGAAAATGAATGAAGATATATACTGTTCACTAGGTATAAGGACTGGTAGTACTGATAGTACAAGTGAGGAAATTAATTTTTAAATTTAAATCTCAGCTTTTGAAAGAAAAACAAAGAAAAAAAAGTTCAAAGAGCAAAGCAATAGGAACTACAGATCATTCTATCAAGTATTAGATGGAAAAAGGAGGTGAAAAAAGAGAAAGGGAGATCAGTAATAGGAAAACTAATAGAAAAACAGATCCAATGTGCCTGCATTGATTTTTGTGATTACCGTTTATTAAAATGCAGTGGATACAGATTATCTTCCTTTCAAATGCTCTGTATTTATTATTGCTTCATTTGCCTTGAAATGATAACTGCAGGCACTTAAATAAATGGATTCCAACATTGCTTAGTCTCATTGTACCATCCTTGTCTATGAAAACTACCTCTATAGAAATGTTATTTTGAAACTTCTTCAAGCAGTGCATCTCGTTTAATCACAAGATCTTTCTTTGCATGTCTTCTGCAGTACTAGTACTGCCTACATTTTATTTCTTATCCTCATGACAGGAGAGTATTTTGTAGTGTGAAAAAAATGCTGTTATTTTGGAAACATGTTTTACTGTGATTTTTTTTTTTATTATTTTTTTGCATAATTTGTATTTTGAATTTGGCATTTTAAGGAATGATGGAATTACAGGCTATGCCATAGACTTCTTAGGTGATCTTTTGCCTAAATTCATCTAGGTTATGGCCATCTAAATAAATTAAAGTTGACCTGGCACATTCCTGGTAACTGAGGCCCTCTGGCATGGAATGTCCATACCTATGCTAATAAGATATATTATTTTTTTTCCACAGGCAGGCTATTTGTTTGCAAACTGTCTATTCAGAATGGTCCCTAACATTACAGAATCACAGAATCACAAAATGATTGAGGTTGAAAGGGACCTCTGGAAGTAAAACCCCCTGCTCAAGCAGGGACACCTAGAGCAGGTTGTGCAGGACCAGGTCCACATGGCCTTTGAAGATCTCCAAGGAAGATCAAGATGTCCAAGGAAGAGACTCCACAGCCTCTCTTGGCATCCTATTCCAGTAGTCTATCACCTACACAGCAAAGAAGTGCTTCCTTATGTTGAAAGAGAACCTCTTGTGTTCCAGACTGCCCATCACTTCTTGTTCTGTCAATGTGCATCACTGAAAACAGCCTGGCTCGATCTTAGCACCCTCCCTTCAGGTATTTACATATTAAGATGCCTCTTGAAGTGCACTTCTTCTAGGCCTACCAGTCCAAATTCTCTCAGCCTCTCCTCATATGATAGATGCTCCAGTCCATTGTACATCTTGGTGTTCCACCACTCGACTCTTTCCAATGTGTTCAGATCTCTATCTAACCCCAAACTGTAATCATAGAATCATAGAATCATAAAAGTTGGAAAGACCTCCAAAATCATCTGGTCCAACCATTTTTATAGCGTACTAGTTGGATAGCCAAAATCTTGTCAGATTATATGAAATTATATGAAATGAAAACTAGGTATGTAGATGCCTATGAAAATCTCACTGCCTTGTTGCATAGCCTAATTGCATCTTTAGAGGGTTATGTGCATTTTAAAATGTCTGCCTGTTAAATACAATTTATTGTTCCTCCCTTGTTTGTCTTGCAGCTCTTGGAGAATGACTACATTGCAGTCTGTAGCTATAGGATAAAAATCCACATGCTTATGCAGATTCAGAGTCAGGTTTTACAGACAATGCTGAGCTCTGTACTACAGTGATACACCAGCTAGTCTATTTAAAGTTTGCATAGGTATGTCTGTGAGTGGTTTAATGGTAATTTTTATCATACTTATAGAATCAGAATTGACTCTCTAGGGTAAAGAAGATAGGTACAATTCCTTTATTCACACAAAATATGAATTTATGGTACAGCACCTATTGTGTCAGAATTATTTTCTCCAATCTGTAAAGCAGTTTTTTTATTTCACATGGTTATGGAATACTGAGTGTTGCTACTGACTAAATACTTTCGATAGACTAATTGCAGGTGTAAAACCACCTAGAAAAGCCTACAGTGTCTGTTTGGAAATTTCCCTTTTTTAAATCACAATTTAAATATTATCATCTTTCACCAGCAAGAGCTAAAAACAACCTTTAGTTTTTAGTAATAATCCCATAATTGCTGTATTGTTATAATCTGTATTTTTACTATGTATGAAGTTGTGTGGGTTTTTTTGTTGTTTTTGTTTTTGTTTTTGTTTTTGTTTTTTTCTCTAAGAAATTATACTTATTTTTAATTTACTTAAAACATGCCTTTGCTCTCATTATTATTCTAAAAGTGTTTTTCCTTACATGTTCCCACCCTTATGACTTCAAATTCTTAATTCAGGAATGCAGTTAGACTACTTCTCTGAAGGCTTGAAAAGCACTGAGGAATGCCTGATGGATATATCAAATACCAGAGTTTGATATATGAATTAAGATATATAGAGAGATCTCCATAATGAACACAAATGCCAAAAACCTCCCTTTCAGAGTGAACTATCATGCTTACAAACTTCTCATGGTTGTACTGTTGCATTTTTTTGAAGTATTAATTTCATAATTCTCAAAGGTACTGCACTTGCTACTCTATAACAGCATAAAAATACCATGGAGTGTCTTTATTAGATAGGACTAAGTATATAATTTTACAAAGTAGTTGACACACTTTTTTGTTGTTGTTGTTCCAAATTAGAAAGAAAAAGAATAAACACACAAATTCGCTATGAAAACAGAAATGAAGTATTGCTGTGTACCTTCTTCTGCTTACTAGTACAGACCATCTCCTGTACACATTGTCTATGGCAATGTCAGTCTTACTGTTTTCAAGCTCTTCAGTAATTCTTTCTTTCTCTGCTTTCTGCATATAAAATGTGAAATGGCATTGGGCATTTTTCTTACTTCTTTTGTGCCATTTCAGGGTATACTTTATCAAAAATGTTCAGAACACAAATGCTTAGTTTATGGGACAATCAGAGTGAAGAATGGTGCAACTGTAGTACTTAAGATGAGCAAACATGTTGTGTCCATACCATGTAGTACTTTGTTCCAGATTTCCTCTGCACCTCATACAGTGTTTCTATTGGTCTGTTACTAAGCAGTATATTTTGGGTCTTGTGAACTTAAACTGTTGGAAACTGTGGAAGGGCTTTGATGCAGCTCAGCAAAGAGGTTGTCATCCCTTAGCAGGAATCTGAGGAAATTGTGTTGAGCATTGTGGGATATAGCATGAGAGGATCTAGAGGATCTAGAGGATGCAAGTTTTTCCAGGGTAAAGCTGAAGAATATCTGTGGCTGGAGAGAGCTACATATGAAACTGTCTTTTGGGAGAAATCCTTGAGATTAAACGTCCCCTCATCTCTGCTTAGGTATTGTTTTTAAAAGAGTTAGTCAGAGCAGTCCAGAAGACAGACAGACAGTGAGCTAACAGCTAACAGTGAAGACAGAGAGTAGAGACATTCTTTATTCAAGTTTTTGTCCTAGATCTGTTTTGCTTAGCCATACATCTTAGACTGCAAGTGCAGGTTCAAGCATTAAATACTAGGACCAAGCCAGTATTCTTTGCCAATAATATTTCAGTGAAGGCCTGCATTTGAACTCTGAAATCTGTCTAAGGAGAAAGATGTGGCTTACTCACCTGTCAGAATGCTCCCAGGCCTGCTTCTCTTCTGTGAATAAGGTCAGTGATGCTGTGCTGAGTCCTCCACTGTCTTCTATCAGCCCTTGCAGCAATGTTACATCATTAATGTTAGACAGGCCCTTCCTAAAAGGCCTGACATCATGTAAAACAGTGGTTGTTGAGATATAAAGGATGCCTGCAGTTAGTCTAAGAGCAATTGTGATCTTGCAACATTTGAATTACAGGGTACTTGGATAAGCAATGTAAACATGTAAAGTCAGCTGTCAGGGTATATCATGCTTTTAATACATAGAGGAAGACAATTTTCTCTCACATATGACTCAGAAAAACAAAAAGAGGTACTACCCAAAGTTCATACAGTCTGATACACATTTATCAGCTGTACTGGCTGTATTAGGCCTGCATTCTCATAACTCCTAGGAAACTAAGACTAGAGAAATATGCCACAGGGAATTATATCTTTGAATTAACAAAGTCTTGAAGTTCTTTTTTGTTGTTGTTCTTTTGGGAAAGGTTTGTTTGCTTTTGTTTGTTTGTTTGGTTAGTTTTGTTTGTTTGTTTTCTTGTTTTTGTTGTTGTTGTTGTTGTTTGTTTGTTTGTTTGTTTTGTTGTTGTTGTTCCAAGAGAAATATAGCCAACCTATTCAGCCTAAGCAAAGAGGAAAAAAGAATCAAGGAAACAAAGGAATCAGTCATTGACACAAAAAGTTCATTGTATTTAATGATTTAATGATTATTATTTTTTTCATGATGATGATTCTAGGAAATATTGTCCTTTAAAAATAGATCTTTGTTTGAATTTCTTTTCAGAAAAGAAGTGTTTTAGTTACAGTTGGGTGTCCTTTTTAAACAACAAAAATCTTTTCTACAATTCCCAGTTGCTTGTCTCTTCTCTTTCTAACACTAAGCTCTTTGTCTTTTGTTAAACAAAAACCTAGGTCTGTGAGAAGTACTTTAAAATAAACAAAACCCACAATATACACCTGACAAGCTTTACATGGTATGTGTTGTAAGCAAATCCAATCGTATGCAAACACCTGAACCTCATTTTGAAGTTCTCAAAGGTCATTTAAATGAATGCACTATTAAGGTATTTTTATGAGTTTGATTATATCTCTCTTGCGTATATTTTTGAGGACTGAAGAAGGGGGTCATAAAATATTGCTTCAAAGATAATTCCCTAGCAATTCTGGGAATGTCATCATAGCATTTACAACAAATGAGTAATGGAGAAGAAGAAAAATGGCAATGTAAGCAACTTAAAACATAAATTTAATTTAAAACTCATAGTTTATGAGTTCTTCAACCACATGTTTGAATGGCTAAAGGAAGGAATCCTTATCTATTTCTTATCAGTATTTTGCCTGTGTTTGTGATCTGTGGGGTAAGTTCCTTGGGGCAGGTATGTTTGTATATTGGCTAGTACTGTAACAATTTACTCTGAATTTAGAGCGTTCAAATAATGTTTTTAAGCAAAAATAATAAATGTAGTCCTACGTTGATATAGACAGATACATACAATTGGGTTTACCCCAAAATAAAAATACATTTTCTGTATAATGTCTAACTAATAATTGCTTCTAAACTATAGCCTAGACTGGGTGAGAAGACCTCAAGAACATTTCTTTGTCTTTTTTGTTTTGGTTTGTTTTGTTTTGGTTTGTTTGTTTGTTTTTGTTTTTGTTTTTTCCTTGATGTCATTCCACCACTTACCTATACGGGTATGAAAATCTGTCATTTTTCATTTTGAGAACAATGTTATAAATGGAAAATATAGGTAAGCAGCACAGTTTTCTCTGTATCAATCTCTTCCATCCTTTTAAAAGAGCATTGTTTTCAGTGATGACTGGGAGGGGTTTTTGCAAGGCACCGGAATGAACACTTTCATAATGCCCTTTTTTTTTATTTTTTTTTGGAGGAGGATGTTGTTGGCAGCAAGATTCCACTGATTAAATGTATCTATTTAAAAGTAATCTGCACTAAAATTAATACTGCACTAAGTATGGATAAATTTTCACTGTAAGTACAAGAGATACTGGTGTAACTATTCACACTGAAATAAAATCACATGAATCCCAACTTTCCTGGCTGTTTGAAGAGGAAAAGAAACTTCCATGTATATTTTGACCTTACTACTGTGAAGTAATTTCTTATGAAAATGTTCTTCTCCATTAAAAATGCAAACACACATTCACAGTGTGTTGCAAATTATTCTTTTAAAGTATCATTATAAAAAAATGTTCTGCAAACACTGCATATCCACACGGGAAGACGGCACACAGTCATTAGTTTACCGTCACATTTCCCCTTCTATTACTGAATTCCAGATACTTCATATGGACAAAAGTCTTAGAGAATACATGAATTATAATGAACTTCTGCTTCATTCCTAAAACATTCAGAGTTCTTCCTGATTATAAAAAAAAAAAAAAAAAAAAAAGTGGTAGTTTGTTGTAAAACACAGTCTGAGTGCTCACGGTCTTGTGCTCAAAAAGAGATACAAAAGAGATACATTCTCCTCTTACATGCTTAGCATGCACTGAGTATCTTTTAAAGTGCTTAACAGCTCATATCAGGTGACAAGTTCTGAGTTCTGCCTCCAAGAATGCCTGTGTATTTTACATTAAAATTCCACTTTCTTGGAAATTTCTTCACTCAACAAAGAATAAGATGGGAAACTCTCTAGGTACTTTGCTTCCTTTTGAAATCAGTGGCAGCTTTGAAGCCCAAACTGGAGTTAGAAGCTGAAACAATCTGTTTTAACCTAGATAACAGAGGAGCATAATAATAATAATTAAAAAAAAAAAAAAAAAAAAAGTCCTCATTAGTCCTCAAAGTTAGGGTCTTAGACAGAATTAGGTATCTGTTGCACCTCTTAGGTTCAGGCTGGGAAAAAAAAAAAAAAAAAAAAAAGAGCTCATACCTATCTTGCTGAAGAAATACTTTGTTGTAACTGAGTCCTAGGTTTCATCCTGGGAACTGTGTGTTCCAAGATTGCTTAGTTCTTAGGCCAGGCAAACAGGTTTGAGTGGACTATAAATCTAAAAAATTCTAACTATTATAAGGAAGGATTACACTGTCTGAAATTGCAGCAGGATATTACAATTTAGTGGTCCTAATGTTACAGAATTCTTTTATACGCTTGTTGCTCCCTACATGTTAACTCTCTTCTTCAAACTCTCTTGTTTAATTCTCATTCAGGGAATTCATAGTTGCATGAATTCCTAAAACTTTGTACAGACTTCAGAAATAGCATGAATGAGTAAATAATGAGTACTTAGGAGTCTGATTGTTGTTGTGTTTTTGTTGTTGGTTGGTTGGCTGGTTTTTGGCCTTTACCATCATTTGCAGAAAATTAATAACATTAATTTTAATATTAAATTCGGATATGTCTTCCAATAGCATGATTTTATACTTCTATATATTTAAGTGTTCTTAGTTTGGCTTTATTTGTTCATTTCCTCTGTTTATATTAAAAGAATATTCCGTATTCTTTAATGTTGTCTTTTTCAAAAACTGAAAAATCATGTGTCTGGCTTCTGACAGTAATTATGTTCCCAATGGATCTTTCTCAAATTATCAATTTCATCATGAGGTGGGATTTTTCATTCATTTATGTTTTTAAAATTTCAGAATAGTAGTAAATAAAATGCTAACAACATTTCATTTAACATTCACTTTGGTTTTAACAGCATTGTTGAGCTTTATAGTGCTAATAGAATGATTTAGATTGGAAGGTACCTTAAAAATCATTTAATTCCAGCCCTTATGCCATGGGCAGGGACAAATGGAGTTCTTACTAGTGACAAGATAGTAGAAAATCATGAAATAAAATAGTCTAGGGTAACAACTACTAAAAAATAAAAACAAAAATAGAAAAATAAAAGTGAACAAATTGAAAAGCAGAATTTAAAACCCAAACAGAACTATAACTGTGTCAATGTAAAAAGGTCATGTGTCTCATTTTTCAGTCCATTTTCATATGGCAGATTTTAGGTTGAAAGAATTTTGCTCTGTCCTAATCCTGGAAACGAATCAAGAAAAGTTTTCCATTAGATTCTGTATGGCTGAGCTTTTGGTTATTGTTATATATTATAGTAATTTTTTTTTTATAACAAGTTTCTGTTTGTATATTGTTATTTGGCTATTGGTTATTGTTATCATTTATAGAACAGGTGCTCTAAACTATGCTTTTGATGTCTTTGCATTGTAAAATTCTATGGAAGAGGAAATATTTTATCTACCTCTGACTGGTTTTATGTAAATATCTTTACTGTTTACATATGCACACAACGTAGTCACAAGATTCATTGTAACTGCAAGATTGGGCGGGATTATGAGGTTGTCTGGCAAGTCTCTACTGATCATGATATACACTGAAGTCAATTGTCGTATAGAAAGAAGTATGCAAACTATAATGAGGTCCAAGAGGAGAGATAAAGAAGAAGAAAATGCAAGCGGCCTTTGCATTCAATCTTCTTGTATTGTGGAAAAGAAAAAGCAGAAGGTACTGGAGTTTTAGTAGCTAGGAAGGAATTTAAGGTGTTTTTTTGTTTGTTTGTTTGTTTGTTTTTAGGGTTGGTGTTTTTTTGAGAATATTGGATTATATCAAGGCCATGGAGAGGACTTTTTATTTCAGATGTCACTTAGCTCCTCAAACGAAGGCAAAGAAACTTCTTGTCTTCTGTGTGAGTGACAGGAAAAGAAACAGATTAAAAATGGAATAGGAAGGCATCAATGAAGAAAATGTAGATTAAATCAGAACCTCAAGAACAAATAAAAACAATGACCAAAAGGATGAAGAAAAGATATTTTTTTCTGTTCCTTATGTGTTGAGGTAACAAGCAAGAAGAAATGTAAATTCTCATCGAAAAGAAGAAATTTAGCACAACTGAACCAAATGAAAGCTGTTCGTATAATTGGAATACTTAAATCATTGGTTAAAACCTGTCTGAGAGGGGTAGAATAGATAAAAGAGGAAGATGCTATGATATTGACACCCCAGAATCAAAAGACGTTGAACACAAGAGGCATGGCTCTGTTCTCAGATGTCTGCGACTGGAAGGCACAGAAAAATCTGCTTTCTGGGATTTTCTGTAATGTATGGAAGGAAGAGAATAAAAATAGTATCATCATGGAGAATTTCAGTTTGGAAGGCTTGTATAAAAGAAATTCAAACCCTGGAACAGGTTTGCCAGAAAGGTAGTGGAATTTCCATCCTCAGAGATATTTAAAGCTCAAGTGGGCATAGTCTTTGGAATCTTGATCTTGGTGATATTGCTTTGAGCGAGGGGATTGGACTAGGTGATCTCCAGAGATGCCTTCTGATCTCAGCTACCATGTGATTCTGTGAAAATCAATGAAATACAGCAGTTCAAAGTTGCTACTAATAAAAGCTTAATAACCAAACATGATAGAGGAAGTGGAAATGACAGAAGCACCTGGACACACAGTCTTGTAGCAAAATAACTTGTATCATTTAAGTGAAACACCTATAGGATATTATTTCAAAACCAGGAAACAATACATTAAAAGATACCAATGCCTGCATCTCTAGTAGATATGGGAAAGTATTAGTATTTTATATGCATAACTCAGTTTGGTCCTATTTAAGGAAAATAAATTAACCACAGTGCATAGAAGAGCTCTTAAAACAAGATTAGTGTTGCTAAAACTGACTAAGTTTTCTATTAAAAATGCCAGCAGAATAAGCTCTACCATGGGGAAAAAAAATAAAAAAATAAAAAAATAACAGACATAAATTCAGTTTGGAAATATGGATCAGACTTGTCGCATTAAATAAATAAATAAATGAATAGAGACAGACAGAAAGAAAAGAAAAAGGAAAACAGCTAATGTATTATGTGTGGTATTTGCTGGCAATAGCATGGGCCTGGATCTCAGGACTCCCTTTCAGTCACTAAATATACAGGGAAAATCAGAACCATGACACAAAATACACTGTCATTGTAATATCCAGCAAAAGATAATTTTACTTTGGATATGAGTATGATGGGTAAAAATGGCTTAAACTTCTTATTTTCACTTAAGCATGCTTATTATTTCTTATTATGGTAATTTTTTTGACATACATGCAGGTAGGCAAGGACAAGACCAAACAGCAATATATATGCTCAATTTTTGCAAAAAAATATTTTCACTAAATTGAGTATGAGAACAGCTCACAGCATAAAAGCAGAGAAAATTAAACTAAAAAATATTTAATAATTTTATATAATATCAGAATCCAATCTATTAGGAGACCAAAATCTAATTTATTAGAAGGCCAAAATCATTTGTTTCTACATTGAATAAAGAATAACTTTGGTTAATTTTGGCTAGCTGGGGAAAAATAAGGTAATATATTATAAATAATACAAAATAATTATAATTGTTAACATAATTTTATATAGGGAAAATAATATGGGATGAGAACATAAATATGGCAAAAAATATTGTTTTATTGCTACATGGAGGTAATAAAATTGTTGAAAATTGTGACAAAAACCCTACAGAACCTGTACTTCCAGTTTCACACCTTTGGGGCTGACATGCTAGAAAAGCAAGAACACTTAGTTGAAAGAATTTCTTAATCACAGAGACTTTATTCTCAAAAGAGTTCAGAAGTCACAAGTCTTTGAGAAAAACATTCTCTGAAGAATGTCCGTCACTGTAACTTTATGCTTTCTGAGAATTTTGTTGATATTCTAGACTGGGATGAGTCCTCATGAAACTTGCTTACCCTGCTTCTGTATAACAACTGGCTGAGGTAATCTCAGCCCTCATCTAAGAAATTCTGGCCTCCATGATGCTAAATATTGAGTTAAATATTTTTCTTACTGAAATCATTCTGATTTACAAAGAATGTACACAGAAGTTCTATTACTCCAAACACAGTACAATTAAACAACAGAAGAGCATTTCCTTTCTCACAGTTATATGCCAGCTTTCCAGACAGCATATCACTCAAAAAGCTCTCCCTGTTTTGCTTCTTCCATGACTACAGTGTTTTTCTCTGTTTTCAGTTTCTCTTGGTTCTATTTTTTTGGCTTGTTTTCTGTTTGTTTGTTGTTTTTTATTATTATTATTATTTTATTTTTTTTATTCTCCTATAGATGCAGGTCTACATGCAAATCAGTTACATTCCCTTGAATTTGTATTCAGTGTAGTCATGGGGTGATAACTTTTACTGTTTCATTAATTATAAGGAAGATGTTAAATTGCTTCTCCATGTTTCCCTGTATTTCCATATTTTGCCATATTTCCATATTTAGCATTTCCTTTGACCTCAAGGAGCTCTGTGGTTGCCCATATGTCAAAAATGCTTTGTCAAAGTTTCATAATTTCAACATATATTGCAAGATTAATAAGACAACAGTATATTAAGAACAGAATAGAACATCACTCTCTCTTTTTTTTTTTTTTCCTAGTCAAATAATGTTTTCACATATAGGTGGTAAGAACCAGGAATTAGAAGTTATTCAACATTCTCACATATTTTAGTAAATATCAAAACATTTTTGATATATTACTTTGCTGACAGAGAGATTGGCAGAGTAGTACATAATTATGAAGACCAGAAACTTATAAAGAAAATTTGGATTGCTTGGCAAGCTGAACCCATTCAAGTTACATGCAAAATTATGCATCTAGGTCACATCTAAACTGTAGAAAACTATATTCTGGAAATCAGTAGCTCAGAAAACAATGAGAGGTGTCATAATATCATAGTTTTCTGCATGATAACATGACAAAAAGAATTGTTTTAGCTTTTTAAAGACACAAACAGGCAAGGTGATGTTTAGGCCCAGAAAGATTATAGTGTTCAAATTAGTCTGAGAACACAACTCATACTTTTACCATGGAAAGATTAACCAGAAGAACAAAACAGCAAGAGTAGTAGTTTATTTTATTTTATTTTATTTTATTTTATTTTATTTTATTTTATTGTCATCTAAAAATGTAAGGCAACATGGCTCACTCAAAATACGTTTTCTTCAAACACCATGTTAATATAATTAAACTAAATAGAATAATTAATAAAATAGTTAATGATAAGGTTATCAAAAGGTTATAAAGATTATGATAAGGTTATAAAGTTAACTTTTTCAGCTTCTGTAAAGAAAACTTATTGATTTTGAAAACTTCTGGGTTCAGCCTGGTGCACTGAGAACAGATGTATGAAAGGCTCAATCATAGGGTGGTGGCCATGTTGTGAACGAAGATGGTTACCCTTAGGGTAGTGCAGTCACTGGGGACAGGCACGTTATCCAGTTGAGGTAAAGCTCCTGAAGGGCTCAGGTGGGAGTTTGGCTGAGTATTCTGTATAGAAGTGGAAAAGGATTATAAAAAAACGCAATATGTACCTGAATGCAGAAATATATACTTTTTTTTTTTTTTTTTCCATGATTAGGAGTTGCAGATGTCCTTCACAACATTGTAAATCACCACTGCCTCACTAGCCAATCCTACACATGTAAGGGAATAGTGGTGATGACATTTTCATACTTATCCAGCACCCATCAGGCATGTCAGCAACCTGAAATACATAATTTCTGGACAGTGGTAACGTTCTCTTTTGGACACATTAATATGACTGTATTTTTCTTTTGTTTGAATTGATCCAACTTTTTTTCCTAATTTGAAAGGGAAAGGGAAAGGGAAAGGGAAAGGGAAAGGGAAAGGGAAAGGGAAAGGGAAAGGGAAAGGGAAAGGGAAAGGGAAAGGGAAAGGGAAAGGGAAAGGGAAAGGGAAAGGGAAAGGGAAAGGGAAAGGGAAAGGGAAAGGGAAAGGGAAAGGGAAAGGAGGTGTACATGATGTACGCTCTTTTAATGTGAGTGGATTATACACTTCAGTGAGGTGTTTAATCCCAAAGAAGGTGTTCTGTGTCTAGACCCAAAATATTTTAGTGTTTTTCCTACTCTGAATGCCACAACAGTTTTAGAAGTCTGTTTGTTAATTTACTGATGTACCAGAACTGTGTCAGTATTAAATATTATTGGGGATAAAAGAAAAAAAAAAAAAAAAGTGCTACAACTAGTTTTTGACATAACATGAAATAAACTGTTATACTTTCATACTTTTATAGCTACAAAGTATTGCAGACTTTTTAAAAAAAATTAAACTCATGAAGCAGATGTCCTGTGGGAACAATCTGTTATGGTCTGGCAGCAGATTCTCTTTCACTGGCTTGAGATATTGTAACTGAAACATGTACATAAAGTTTAACTGTATATGTAATTATGGTAAATAGTGTTTTATCACATTTCTACGTATTAAATATCCTCTCAAGATTTAACTATTCGATCTCTTTGTACTGCTTCTCATTGCTCTACCACTACTGTACCACTATCTTTTATATTACATACTATATAACAGCTCATTTTAACAGTATTTTCCGGTCTTTGTATTGCTATAGAATCTTCATTTAAAATGTTATCATCTTTATAGGTATGAATAGATATTTCTGAATCATGCTTTTTAAGAAGAAAATTCTAATGGCTAAACTTGATTAGAAACTGTAAAGTTCATGGTTACACTTCAGACATCTTCACTGGTCATTAAAATCATCAGCCTCAGAATCACACACAACAGATATGGGGAAAATTAAGTACTTAACATCTATAGAAGACAGGTATCAGAGCAGAAATTGTCAGTGTGAAGAGAGACTAAAGTTCAAGTGTAACATTTCAAATAGGTGGTCTATGCTTTACTCAGAGCATAGGAGGGACTTCTCAGTTTGGAACTATTCAGGAGAGGTCAGATTTTTCTTGCAAATAGCTTGCTGGGGGGATGGATGAAAATATACACCCTTTTAGCTAAAGCAGTGACCATGGACAAAACAGATCCATTTTAACTGAAATAAGCAAAGAGGAACTAGGCATGGTTTATCTAATCGTAACTAGGGTAAGATAAAGGAGGTCTGAAGACTTTGTTGGCATGTAGAACTTAATATTAGTACACCTAGACTGTAAATACCATAATGTTTTGGAGTATGATTGTCACTATATGGTGTGCACTGCAGTACGTGGTCCCAGGGTTGTCAGATCCTTCCCCAAAATCATCATTACAGAATCATCAGAGAATCCTCAAATGGTCTAGATTCAAAGGCACCCTTAAGGATCATCTAGTTCCAGCTTTCCTGCCATGGGCAGGGACACCTCCCACCAGAACAGCTTGATCAAAGCCCCATCCAACCTGGCCTTAAACACTTCCAGGAGTGGGGCACAGTATCTCTGGGCAGCCTGGTCCAGTGCCTCTGAGTAAAGAATCTCTTCTGAATATCTAATCTAAATCTACTCTCTTTTAGTTTAGACATTACTCCTTTGCCTGTCACTAAGGTCTGTGACAGAAAGTCCCTCTCCTGCTTTCCTATAGGCCCCTTTTAACAGCATTATTATTTAACAGCAGTAGTATTAACAGCAGACTGATGCACAACATTTAGTAGGAAATGTCAGAATCTGGAGTTCCTCAGCAGAGTGCACAAGCACAGTTCCTCTGCACAGGCAGTGTTGCTGGTGTTTGCTGCTTCCATGAACTGTGTATTATCACTTTCATGCATCTATCCTCACATTACAGTAAAGTTGAAACTAAAAAAGGAAATATTTATTTAGTGAGATTTAGGTCAGGCTTTTGATTACTGTAAATGGTTACAACCAAAACATGTAAAATGCAATCCTAGTTGATACTAGAGCTTCCTAATTACTTAGCTCATCTTATCTAGAATTCCTAAAACATCCCTCAGCCTTTACAGCTGTGAATTCTAAAGCCTATAGAGCATGGGCTTTCAAATATCCATTTTAGACATAACTTTCATTGTTTTTTCTTTTAGTTTTGAGTGCCAGTGACCTCTTTCTCACAGGGTAATCTCAATGCCCCATCAGCTCCATCTTTATATTTATTTTGTGTCTTTTTCTTTCATCATAGAATTGTATTCTTGGTTATAAAACAGTCTAATTTTTCCTTAATTACTTGCATCTCCACTGTAAACTTTGGAAACAAATAAAAATGACCTTGATCATTCTAAATGAATCCAGTTCTCTTTACTTACATCACTGGCCTAACAAACTGTGAGCTATATAAATCTCTGGCTCTGGGTGCTCCATGTATTTAGAGACTATTATTCTTTTGTTCCTATTTAGCCCACTGGCTAATCTTCCTCCACCAATCCTGGTTGTTTAGCTCAGTGGTTTGCAATCTGTGGTGCACACAACCCTGGGGTTTCTCCACAAACTATTTCCAAAGGGTCTGTGAAAAGTAATTATGGAAAACAAGCCTATCATTTTGTGTGCTGGCTTTAATTTGCTAGCTAAGGATCCCATAATTTCAGTAGACCTTTTTTAGGGAAATTATGTTTTTTAAAAGCCTTATTGAAGTTACTTATACTTTACATTAAACCTTATGCAAAACATCTGTTATATATTTTTTTCTGTTAATCTCATTATCTCTTGGACTTAACTAATTTTGATTATACATATGATTATACATAAGATTATACATAATGTACCGATAATGAAGGTGGCAGTCTCAAGAATAAAAGTTGCTTTTCACAGTCATACTTAACAAAAAGTATCCACCAAAAACAATTCCACATTCTTCTGTTGGGACTATATGGCACCTTATTATAATTTCATCTGAACTGCTAATAAATATTGTTTTGTAAATAGTTCTTAGATACCTATTTGTTCATATCTCAGATAATTTGAGTTCTCAGGCATGTGCCTACTTTATTTACTGTCTAGTCTTTTCTTAATAAATTGTTTGTAATAAAAAAATCTTTGTACTTTCATATACATCTTTAGTCCTGGTAAATTATACTGGCAAGCCTCTAAATGTGTCATGATACATCTCAAAAGAATAAATTACATAAAGTTTTTTAAAAATGAATTTAACCATTATGCATAATTGCTTAAAGTTACATACCCCTTTCAGCCTTCATTTGACCTATTATGAGAAGACATATATTGAAATAGTTCCAGAATTGGAGGTTACCCAAAGTTGAGCACAAGAGTTGAGAAAAAGAGAGAGAGAAAGAAAGTTTGAATTTGGTGACTGAGAAAAATCAGTGACATTGTCCATATCCACTGGAATATATTTAATTCTCATATAAATACATTTAATTCTCATAACATCTTTATAGTAAAAGTCATATCAGTACTGTTGCAGCTTCACACTGTGGAGAAAACAGCAAAGTCTCAACCAAGCTATGAGTATATCAGAGTAGTCTCTCTGACCACATATCTGATCACATATGCTGAAAGTCTGTTTTAGTTTTAATTTACTCCATAAGCAAATTTTGTCCTGTACTTTAAAACAAGAGCTATCTTACCGTGTAAGATTTAATACAGTATTTGAATGTTCCTTAGAAAATTTTAGACATAACTAGAAACCTCTTCCGTGCAGTCTCCTCAATATATGCCCCAATACAAAAGTGGCAAAATGTGGGTCATGTTTACTTGTAGCAACAGTGACCAGGACAGGCTTTCAATCAAGCCTGTGATAGACATCCCTGACAAGAACTTTTTGCCCTCTGAATTTTGCCTTCTCCAAGGCTAAATAATTTTTAAAGCTGCCAGCTTTGACACCTGGGCTCTGCTGCTTCAAACCATGGGTTGTACTAACTTTGCAATTAAGACTCTTATGCTGCAGGAGAAGTTGTCAATTAATGCTAAGTAGTTTTGTAAGACACTGACATCCCAAAAGTAATAGTATTTTGGCTTGACAGGTTTTGATAGGGAGGTGGCAGCCCTGTTTAGCTTGTCTGTTTCCTAATTCTTGTTGCTCCAGGGAGAATGGTGGTAAAGACTATCTTCATGGCAGGACTGGGTATACTGTATTCTACTTTCTTTTGCTATCTAGATTTTGAATAGTATTTTTATCTTTCAGGTATGAATTATTCCACAAATTGAAACAATTCAATTGTTTCTCTGATTTCTAGCTAACTTTTTCCTGACTTGAACATTCCCAAGAAGTTAGTGACTGTTGCACTAGGTTATAGCCTGAATAGGCATACAGAAAGAAAAGCAAGAACTTCTTTTGCTTTCTCACAGTTTTTGTTAGTACATTTTCTACATTTCCCCTAGAAGGGAAAAATAAGGTCTTATAGAAAACATTAATTTCATTTGGCTTCTTTCAATTTAGAATGGAATTTGTGAGAGCTTTCACTTTGAATTTATTTGTAAGTAATTCAGATTTCCCTGCTGGTATGGTTCTGCAAAATTTGGTCATACATATTATCTACAGAATACACACATACATATACATACATGTATATCATAGAATCATAGAATCATAGAATCATAGAATGGTTTGGGTTGGAAGGGACCTTAAGATCATCTAGTTCCAATCCTCCTGCAAGGGATACCTCTGCAGGGGAGGCAGCAGTACCTCCCACCAGAACAGCTTGCTCAAAGCCCCATCCAACCTGGCCTTGAACACTTCCAAGAGTGGGGCATCCACAGCATCTCTGGGCAGCCTGGTCTGGTGCCCCACCACCCTCTGAGTAATACAATTCTCTTCTGAATATCTAATCTAAATCTACTCTCTTTTAGTTTAAAGACATTACTCCTTTGCCTGTCACTAAGGTCTGTGACAGAAAGTCCCTCTCCTGCTTTCCTGTAGGCCCCCTTTAGGTATTGGAAGGTTGTTATAAGGTCTCTCCATATATCTGTGTGTGTTCTGAAAGTCATGCTTGCTAAAACTTAGGGAAAAAGTAATAAGTTCCAATGATTTTGCAGGCAAGTATCTTAAGATTTCTGAATCTTAAAACAAACACTATTTTGAAAAAGAAGGCTTTCATCTTGTCATATTAGCTGTAGCAAGACATTTCAAGACAAGCAGATGATTACTTCCTTTAATAGAAATTTCTGTAGTGAAAGGTACTGCAGAGCCGTCATATAATATCTTTGATTCTCTAACCTTGTTTTAATGACAGAAAGTACGGTTATCATTTCCTTTCAGACAAAGGAATACAGCGATTTAAAACTGTTGCATACACTGCTCTGCTCAGACTGTGAAAATGGGGAAAACAAAGGTTTTATTAAAAAATAAAAAATAAAAATTAAGCTCAATAGAATATAATAGCAAATGATAAATATTCTTAAAAATTTAAAGCTGTCTTGTAATATTTTATAACAAGGATAAAATCTGATGCATAATTACTCCAATCAGTTTTAAATTTTTAAACAAAATGTTGACTGTTAGCAAAAGATAAACCAATAACTTGTTATTTAATTAAGTTCATCCTTCCAACTAGTCATATGGAACTTATTAAAGCTATTGCAGAAAATATTGTATGCCTATATGGCAAAAGCAACAAGATTAGTCTAATGTTTTTATTACTATCTTCATATGAGTCTAACAAGCAAACATCAACAGTTTTTTATCAGACTCATAATCCATTTGAGTTAGTCAAGATGACTTGCAGAAAACAGAAATGTTTTTTTCTCTGCAAAACAATTTTTCTAACTTAGCTCCTAAACATCCTGTTTTTAATTCTTGCACTATTTTGTATGATTTTATGAACTCTACTTATTGGTTTGTGCCTCAAACAATACTCAACATACCTTATTATATGGCTGTTGTTCTTATTACTCTTATTACAGCATCATCAGACACATTTTAACTTCTTAAATATATTAAAAACCCAGCCTGACTTCACTGAGCTCCTGTAAGAAAGGAAGATATTTAAACATACTCATTATAGAGTTTATGAGCATCTTGTATTTTACATATGCATTAATGTACTACAAGGTTAATTGCTTTTATTAATCTTTTCACAAAACCATGTTTTCCCTTATATTAAAAATAAGTCATCATATATTCATTTCCATTAGTACACCACAGAAACAGAACTTTAGGCTTCTTAAAAGACTAATTAATTTCTGTTTGCATATTTCCATGGCCATTGTTGCTAAAAGCACTAAATAAACAAATGCTATCACAGATGTTAAAAAAAGGGTGTAATTGTATATCAAATTATTTAGGTTTTAGAGTATTTTCCCTGGAACCCAAGTGGTAGACTTTCTCTTTTTTTTTATTATTTTTTTTTTTTTTTTTTTAATAGAGATTTCCCGCCTCACAGAAATTCCAGGCTTTCAGAAGGCATATTTAAGTTAAAATATGCAGTCTTGAGATATGAAGTCTGTATTTCCTGTTTCTCTGACACAATAAACATTGTCTACAGTGAATAAACATTTTTACTGGAAGAGGCTTGGAGAACTGAATGACCACTTTTGTCATCATGGTAAATTCTGGAAGGGAAATGCCCAGACCAAATACCACCAGGAAAAAAGTTACTTCTCAGAAAACATTTATGGGTTGTTCTGTCATTTCTCCAACAGTTTGGCTCAGATCAGTTTATGTGAATAAAAAGCTGTAACATTCAAAACTAGATGGGAATTATTTCAAACTAAGAGTGTCCTTAGAAAATGTTTACACTGCTGTAATATGTAAGAGTAATATGGCTAGTTGAATCTCATTTCTCTGTGCAGCAACACTTCTACGGTTTCAGTACTTCTTATTTTTTTCCCCCTGAATTGGCATTTCTAGATTATGGTTTTGGAGAAGAAAGAAAAAAGAGCCATCTTAGTGTTCAGTTTCATAATATAGGTAGGCTGATTTAATTGCTGGACTCTACTGAAGGTGGGGGTGGCAAAGACACATTTCCTTTTCCCACTTTCTGCTTTTTTTCCCACTTTTTGCTTCTTTTTCCCATCTCCTTTTTCTTAGTATTTACTGGACACTTCAGTGATCTGCATCAGAGAGTTGAACTGGCAGAAAATTAACCATATTGAAATGGAAACAGGACAGAGGGCAGACAGGCAGGATGGGGGAAGGAAGGAAGGAAGGAAGGAAGGAAGGAAGGAAGGAAGGAAGGAAGGAAGGAAGGAAGGAAGGAAGGAAGGAAGGAAGGAAGGAAGGAAGGAAGGAAGGAAGGAAGGAAGGAAGGAAGGAAGGAAGGAAGGAAGGAAAATCTCAAGATAGTTCAGGTCACTGCTGCACATGTCCAAAAGCCTGAGGAGGCGACTATTTCACTTCATATGTGATCGACTGTGTGCCGTGTCTAGCTGTGTTACACTGAGGTTGAAGGCAGGACTCACCTCAGTCTGTGAGACATTGCCCAGCAGCCTGGCTTGCTATCATCACCCTCCACTCCACCTTACGTATTTTCTACCTTGGAAAGTCTTTTGCCATCTCCACAAAACTGAATTTTATCACTGTCAGTGACAAGGAAAAACAAAGTAAGTGATATTGTTCCTTGACATTGAAAGAGTAGGCATTTTACTTTGCCTCCACTGCTGAGAAGCCTGGACCTGATTTTGAACAAATGCAATTATACTGATTTGGAATGAAAAGGTATTTAAAGCTCTTTTGACACAGCATCACAAAGGGAAAGGGTCAGACTTTCCTAGATTTGAAAATGTTCCCTTCTTTCCTTTCCATTGCCATTTGTGAGAGAGAGTTGAGAGAACCTCTAATGCTAATGATCACCAAGGAACTCTCTTTGTTAAGATTTCCATAATGCATACTTCTGAGGTGTCTATGTCATGATGTGATTCCTTCTGCCAGCTCAAGCATGTCGTCTATCCATGTTCAGAGGCAGAAATCAATGGTAAAGCATGCTGAGTGAGTATAATAGAGGCATTCTTAGCCTCCAAAATCACTGAGAGCTCACACATTGTTGAGCCACTGAAGAAGAGTCCAGTCAAAAAAACCCTACAAAGTATCTGGCAACTGAGACTTTTTTCTTCCATTAACTCATTAACTTTGAAAAGCAGCAAGGGATGGAACAGAAGATATACCTGGGTGAAGAAGTGAGGTTTTTTGTTTGTTTGTTTGTTTTTTGTTTGTTCGTTTTTTGTAAAGAATAAATCAGGAATATGAACTACTGCAATGTATTGTGCTCTAACCTTCTGCCAGCTTCATTGCCTGATGTCACAATGGCCAAGTGAACTTTAAAACGTGGTGAAATAACATGCCTTTATTTTCTAATATGTAAACTGCAATGGAATGTGTAGCACATTATTTTAACCACCACAGAAACTAATATTAATTGCAAATAACACTGAAAGTATGTGAATCAAAGTTTATTCTAGTCTGACTCAGGAAGCAAAGGAATTCTGTTCACAATACGAGTCTTTGTTTCCCTTACAGCAAAACATACTTGCATTAGTCATTTATGGTATTAAGAAACATTGATAATTGCCTTTTATAGTTTTTCAAGCATCACAATTTAGTACACCTATAATTGAAAAGCTGGATTTTGCAATCAAAAAGTAGAATACAGAGAGTGTTGCTATGCAAAAGTGAAGAATTTCCTCTTTCTTTAGCTTATTAATTTTCAAATAATGCTTTAGGGCTTGTTGTGATAGTTCTTTACAAGGTAGTAAATATATAACTAAACAGACTGTCTAGGCTGAAAACTAATTACCATTAGAAACTGAAGCATTTGGGCTTGTTATTTCTGCAAATCAAACAACTCGGAATACAATCTCCATATTAAATAAAATGCTCAGTGAACCATGAAGCTCTTCACAAATCTGGACCATGTTTTAAGGAAGTCTTTTTTTAGTTATTTTTGTATGCATGTTGTTGCATGCAGAATAATTGGAGTATTAATATATATATATATTTTTTTTTATATTAGAGGGTGGGGAGGAAAATGAAAAGATGGCTTTGGAAGTTTCTAAAAGTTACCAGCTATGAAATAAATGTCAAATAGAAAGTGTATACCTTGAAGTTAAAGTTTTTTCATGTGTACAGAAATGATAATGGGGAGACATACAGTGTTCACTATATTACAACAGTTTACTTCTCTGAACTTGCTTTCATTCCTATGTGATAGAATCATAGAATGGTTTGGGTTTGAAGGGTTCCAATCCCCTGCCATAGGCAGGGACACCTTCCACTAGACCAGTTGCTCAAAGCCCCACCTAAACTGGCTTTAAACACTCCCAGGGAGGAAGCATCCCATGGACAGATGCCATAAGCTGTAATAAGGAATATATGTTATGTGTGTCTCAGAACTACAATGAAGTGTAACATGTTAACATTTCTAAAGCCTTTCCAGAATATGTCTAATAATTAATAAAGATTTTACAAATAGAAATAGGCAGTTTCTCTCCAAAATGTACTGTTTTATTTTCAAAGTTGAGTTTATTTACAGATGATAGCCAAAGAGCAAACAACAGGCATGCAAATGGAAGACCTTTTTGTCCAAAAATTAGAGAGAAAAGGACGAAAAAAAGAAGTCACAAAGAAAGTGACTAAAAATATAAACATCCCACTTCAGTAAAGCATATAAAGGGTGAGGGCAAAAGTAAGGCTGTTTTTTTTTTTTTTGGAATCATTCTTCAAACTAATTGCCTGATATGCTGCCTGTGTTTCTGTCACAAAACATGAAAGGAAAGTGCTGACTGATTATAGATATTGGAATATCAAATTAGGATATACATTCTGAAATATATGAAAAGAATAAACTACACATATAATAAGGTTGCATTCTTATCAGTGATTTCTGATGATATAAGCCATGTAAGGCAGCTCAAGTACTTTCACACAGTAGCTGTCATCTGATAGCTGAAATAAAATATAGTTTGATGTACAAAAATAACAAATAAAAGAGGGGAAAAAAGGCAAAATGAGAAAACAGCTTTAGACACCCACAAAGGTAGACAACAGTATAGAATTGTCTGAAATCTTGTGACTGTAACCTTAGTTCAGCTCAGTATGTTTGACCATCAAAGACTGATAAATTACATCAGTTGCTTTGTAGCACCTATAACCGTTAAGGAATTAAAAGTATTTAAATATATAACCCCTTTTCATATACTCCATCCCACATGCCTTTATCCAAGCACAGTGATTTGTTTGTTTGGCTTTGTTGGAGTCTAATTAAGATTGGGACTTGATGAGAGCTCATTGAATAGAATTCATTCTGGATGTAAGAAAGGAGGAATACTTGTTGAAGAAAAATAATTGGAGGACTGCACGGAAGGATTAGCTCTTTTGACTAAAGTCATATACTCACCTTCTATTACAGGGTTTCTAGACTGAATATTTCTGGAATCTTTAGCTGTTTCAAAATGTTTGGACAGGAAATAGTAAGTGCTATAATTATGGGAAATGTGTTCTGTGTTCATTATACAAGATAAGAAGTTTAATCTCTGTTTGAAGTAAAAACTTGACTTAGCTATCAAGTGTTCATAAAACCTCTCCATTACTTCTTTTTCTGTTCCTCTTTTCCCCAAAAAGAGCTTCAGTCTCTGGGAACTGAAGGCCAGATTTCCCAAAGCATATAGTTCCCGAAGCATACATACAAAGCATACATATAGTAACTCTTAGACACAGCTTGTCATCATCCATTAGCCCTCACTGGGGATGAAGATCTCATCCAAAAATATATAGAAAGACCAAGCTAACTCATCAATGTCAGAGACAGGGCAATCTCATTACTGTGTAAATTAAGCAGTATAGAATTGTAAAACATCTCACGGGGAAAAAAAATAAATAAATAAAATCAAACAAACCCCAGATCATTTGATGGGATTAAAAGAAGATAAAAACAAACAAAATAAAAAGCTCAAGTAGGCAGACTTGAGGAAGCATCAGTAATCGAAGAATACAAGCCATTGCTTGATATGTTTATCTGAAAAATATGTATAGTTATAGTGATAGGCATACTATAATACCCAGTTCTCCTGGGTCTGTCTTGACTTTTTAATCTCCATTTTGTTTTGTAATTGCTAACATCATTTTAAAAGTCTGATTAACTGATAAACATTTATATACTTATATATATATATATAGTATCATCTATGAAATTGAAAAGCACAATTCATTTTCTGTAAACTTTCCTAAACTGATACTAAAATATCTTTTAAATATCACAGTTTGAAGTTATAAAAATAAATAAATCTAAAGATGAATCAAATGTATGCATTGACAAATTAAAATGAAGAATAATGGAATAACAATAGGTTTTTCAGTCTCTTTTCAAATACCTTTGATATTCATCTTTCATTCTGTTGTTTTTACATAATGTTTTGTTTAGGAATCACTTGATGATAGAAGTGGTCAGTATAAAATGCTATATGTGATGGGTCCGGGCATAAGTAGAATGAATATTAACTGAGTTTACTTTAGTAGAGAGTTAATCTTTTTGTTGGTATATTAATATTTAGTTTCCATTCCTTTAGGGAATGGTTCGCAGAGATGTTTTTAAATGTTGGAATTTTTAAAATGTTTATTTTAATAAAACCACAAAGAAAATATATTTCCTTCTTGAAACAAATCCTTTTCAGAATGCCAGGACTCACAAGGATGCATGACTGGATTTAGTGACAGCTGATGTCTGTACAGTAGATGTTTAATAAATGGAGACATTTTATACCAAGCTTTTCAGATTAATATTTTTCCAGTAGTGACATATGTATTGGGAAAAAAAAAAAATCTTTTCAAAATGAGGTCAGTGCTTTAAAAATGTAAGAAACATTGTCAAATTTAAAATGCTCTTTTAGAAAAAAATTCAGTAACTACACATTAAGAGTGCCTTAATGTCTGCATCAAGCAAAACATCTGCTTCAGCAGCGGAAATGGAAAGTTAATACTACAGATAAGCAAAGAAGGTTTTGAAAAAAATAAAAAGAACTGCTCTAAACCTTACCCCAAAACCATATGAATTCCTCTTTGATCTAGTTAGTTCAAATGGAACAAATAACTCCCTCTTCCAATTAGCTACATATCCTCTATCCCTATTAGCTTTCTTTCCTCACCCTCTTTTTCACCAGATTTCTTGGCTTGATCTTTATTCCACCATAGAAGAGAGAAGGCTGAACCCAGTGTGCACTGTGACCTGGCCCCACATATCCCCATGGCAAGTCTAATGTATCCATAAGGCAGTGTGTGCTCTTGGTTAAGGAGTCTGTGACTCCAGATACTACCTGCCCTACTACTGCCATGTGATCTTGGAGATCTCAATTGTCATACTTACTGCCTAATAAAAAGCCATATGTCTCCACAAGAGAAGACATCGAATTAGGTGCGTAAGCCCCTTTACATTGCTGTAATCCTTCAAAAATTAATTGGGTGAAAGTGATTGTTTTGTTGCCTTCTGCTTTTGCATTATTAAGGCTTCCCTTGGATTTCAATATTTGTGGTTGATACTGGGTTGGCTGAATCCAAATCTAAGAATACAGAAACTGCAAATTCAAGTCAATGAACTTAGCACAGTGAGGCTTGCTAGACCTGCATGGAATGTTTCACAGAATCACAGAATCATCTAGGTTGGAAGATACCTCCAAGGTCACCTAGTCCAACCTCTGACCTAACACTAACCAGTCCTCCACTAAACCATATCACTAAGCTCTACATCTAAACGTCTTTTAAAGACCTCCAGGGATGGTGACTCCACCACTTCCCTGGGCAGCCCATTCCAACCCTTTTGGTAAAGAAGTTTTTCCTAATATCCAACCTAAACCTACCCTGGTGCAACTTTAGCCCATTCCCCCTCATCCTGTCACCAGGTACATGGGAGAACAGACCAATCCCCACCTCACTACAGCCTCCTTTAATGTACCTATAGAGACCAATAAGGTCACCCTTGAGCCTCCTTTTCTCCAGCTCCCTCAGCCGCTCTTCATAAGACTTGTTCTCCAGACCCCTCACCAGCTTGGTCACCCTTCTCTGGACTCTCTCGAGCACCTCCATGTCCTTCTTGTGGCAAGAGGCCCAAAACTGAACACAATACTCGAGGAGTAGCCTCACCAGAGCCGAGTACAGGGGGACAATCACTTCCCTAGCCCTGCTGGCCACACTGCTTCTTAGAAAAGCCAGGATGCTGTTGGCCTTCTTGGCCACCTGAGCACACTGCTGCCTCATATTCAGCCGACTATCAACCAATACTCCCAAGTCCTTCTCTGCCAGGCTGCTTTCTAACCACTCATCTCCCAGCCTGTAGCGCTGCTTGGGGTTGTTGTGCCCCAGGTGCAGGACCTGGCACTTGGCCTTGTTGAACTTCATGCAGTTGGCCTCGGCCCATCGGTCCAGCCTTTCCAGAGCCTCCTGCAGAGCCTTCCTACCCTCGAGCAGATCGACACACGCACCTAACTTGGTGTCATCTGCAAACTTAATGAGGGTGCACTCGATCCCCTCATCCAGATCATGGATAAAGATATAAAGGAGGACTGGCCCCAGTACTGAACCCTGGGGGATGCCACTAGTGACTGGCCTCCAGCTGGATTTGACTCCATTCACCATGACTCTTTGGGCCCAGCTATCCAGCCAGTTTTTTAACCCAAAAAAGTGTATGCCAGTCCAAGCCAAGAGCAGCCAGTTTCTTGAGGAAAATGTGGGGAATGGTGTCAAAGGTCTGACTGAAGTCAAGGTAGACCACATCCACAGCCTTTCCCTCATCCACCCAGCGTGTCACTTTATCATAGAAGGAGATCAGGTTCATCAAGCAGGACCTGCCTTTCATAAACCCATGCTGACTGGGCCTGATCGCTTGGCTGCCCTGCAAGTGCCACGTGATGACATTCAAGATAATCTGCTCCATGAGTTTCCCTGGCACTGAGGTCAAACTGACAGGCCTATAGTTTCCTGCATCTACCCTCTGGCCCTTCTTGTAGATGGGCGTCATGTTTGCTGACTGCCAGCCAACTGGGACCTCCCCTGATAGCCAGAACTGCTGATAAATGATGGAAAGCGGCTTGGCCAGCTCTTCCACCAGTTCTCTCAGTACCCTTGGGTGGATCCCATCTGGCCCCATCAACTTGCATACATCCAAGTGCTGTAGCAGGTCACCAACCATTTCCTCGTGGATTATAAGGGCCACATTCCGTTCCTCATCCCCTTCCACCAGCTCAGGGTATTGGGTATCTGGAGAACAACTGCTCTTGCCACTAAAGACAGAGGCAAAGGAGGCATTAAGCCCCTCAGCCTTTTCCTCATCTCTTGTAACTAAGCTTCCCCCCACACCCAGTAAAGGATGGAGATTCTCCTTAGTCCTCCTTTTTGTGTTGATGTATTTATAAAAACATTTTCTGTTATCTTTAACAGCAGTAACCAGACTGAGCTCCAGATGAGCTTTGGCCTTTCTAATTTTGTCCCTGCACAGCCTTGCAACATCCTTATAGTCCTCCCGAGTGGCCTGCCCTCTTTTCCAAAGATTATAAACCCTGTTTTTTTTCCTAAGTTCTAGCCACAACTCTCTGTTTAGCCAGGCTGGGCTTCTTCCATGCTGGCTTGTCTTTGGGCACATGGGGACAGACTGATCCTGAGCCATTAAGATTTTCTTCTTGAAGACTGCCCAGCCTTCTTGGCCTCCTCTGCCCTTCAGAAGCACCTCCCAAGGGACTCTATCAACCAGTGTCCTGAACAGCTCGAAGTCAGCCCTATGGAAGTCCAAGACAGCGGTTTTACTGATCCCCCTCCTGACTTCACCAAGAACAGAGAACTCTACCATTTCACTCTACCCAAGACAGCCCCCGACCACCACATTTCCCACTAGTCCTTCTGTGCTTGTGAACAGAAGGTCTAGTGGGCACCTCCCCTGGTAGGCTCACTAACCAGCTGCATCAGGAAGCTATCTTTCACACTCTCCAGAAACCTCCTAGACTGCTTTCTCTGGGCTGTGTTGTGCTTCCAGGATATGTCTGGGAAGTTGAACTCCCCCATGAGAACAAGCACAGATGATTTTGCAACTTCTGCTAGCTGCCTGTAGAATTCCTCATCTGTCTCCTCATCCTGGTTAGGCGGTCTATAACAGACCCCCACCAGGATGCTTGCCTTGTTGGCCTTCCTGCTGATCCTAACCCATAGGGACTCAACCTTATCATTCCCAGCCTCAAGTTCCACAACATCAAAAAACTCTCTGATATAGACAGCCACACCACCAACCCTTCTGTGCTGCCTGTCCCTTCTGAAGAGCCTATAGCCAGACATTGCAGCACTGCAGTCATGAGAGTGGTCCCACCACATTTCCACAATGGCAACCAAGTCATAACCAGCCTGCTGCACGATGGCTTCCAGCTTCTCTTGTTTGTTACCCATGCTGTGTGCATTAGTGTAGATTCACTTCAGTTGGGCCATTGCCTTCTCCTCTGGCCTAGCCATTATTCCCCATGGCACACCTCCAACAAGTCTTATTTCAGCCCTGTCCCCCTTCTTACCTAGTTTAAAGCCCTCTCAATGAGCCCTGCCAGCTCCTGGGCAAGGATCCATTTTCCCCTTAGAGATAGGTGGGACCCATCTGCAGCCATCAGGCCAGATGCCAAGTAAAGTGCCCCATGGTCAAAAAAAAAAAAAAAAAAAAATCTGTGTTGGCACCATCCTCTGAGCCACATGTTTATCAGGTGGGCTTTCCGTGTCCCCTCTGTACCCCTCCCTGCCACCATAGGGATGGACGAAAACACCACCTGTACTCCTGCTCCATCCACTACCCATCCCAGTCCCCTAAAGTCCCGTTTGATAGCCTTCAGGCTTCTCTCTTCAATATTAACATTGCCAGCCTGGACTACCAAAAGAGGATAGTAATCAAAGGGGAAAACCAGGTTGGGAAGCTTTCTGGCAATGTCACTGACCCTGGCCCCAGGGAGGCAGCAGACTTCCCTAAGGGTAGGGTCAGGCCAACAAATAGAGCCCTCTGAGAAGGGAGTCACCTACAACGATTACCGTTCTATCTTTTTCGGTGGAGAAAGTCTTGAGGTGAAGCTAGGTAACAACAAGGAAAAAAGTACCATGGAAGGAATAGAAGTATAAAACTAGGATTGAATGAAGAGCAAATGAAGAAAAAAACACAGATATTTCCATCTCCACCAAAGGAAATACATTAGAGTATGGGCAATGATTTTGACAAGAGAACAAGAAAGTAAGAGAAAACAGAGGGAAAGACACAAAGTGTGGAACTGCAGAACAAAAAGGGCTTTCTAAGAGTACATAAGAACTGTAAACTTAGAGGACCAATGTATATATATTGATCAATGAAAAATTCTTTCTAGATCATTTTTATATTTGACATTTGTCTAAAGACTTAAAGTAAATAGCACAAATTTCTACAAAATTATTTTCAAGTATAAAAGCAAAATATATTTTCTTAAAACTATTTTCCATGCTTAAGCCTAGCACAAACTACCTAAGTATCAGCCTGCATCAAAGGCAGAAGATTACCTAATCTATTGCTGTAAAGATTATGGAATTCTAGTCACTAAAATAAAAGACCAAACCAATGATAAGACCTTTGCATTTACAATTATACAAAGATATATAACACTATAGTTAAAATGCAAGTACACATCTCACACACTGTGGATTATTAAACCCAATTTCACTTGGATTGGAAATTCATAACATACTTTCTTCAGCTATTGGGTTTCCAAATGAGGTCATATAATGTGAAATGGATTTTTTATATAATCAAGTACTTAAAAGCTGCATTACATATATTCTAGATTGTTTGGTTCTTTAGAATCAATTATATTCTAAAAGTTGCTGTATAAGAAAACACTTAAACCCTTTATGCACTGTATAGTGCACTTGTTGCTATGTAAAAATAATAATAATAGAGGTAAAAAGTCATTGCAGACTTCAGCTAAGATTTCTTTTTTTTTTTTTTTTTTTATGTTAACTTTCACATTAACATGAAGTAGCTATAGAGTTTCTTCAGCAAAAGCCAGTTCATAGTTCTGAGTAGCAGTTACTGTTGATACTGCTATAAGTGTATCAACAGAGACACTTGGGAACAGTGGCCGACCTGCTGCCTTGAAAACTTAGAGATGGCATGCCAATAACACTTGAAAAGAATACTGACAAGTTTTCTAACAGATTTTTTTCCTGTCTGCAATGGTAATATTCAGTCAGAGGTTAAGTAACCTGAATACAGGCATCATCTACGTGTAGGCAATGATGTGGGCAAGGAAGTACAGCAGTAGCCTGAACTTTAATGGATAGCTTATTTGAAATTTTGTGGTTTATCTCTCCTGGCCTTCAGGTTCTACACTGAGAGGTTATGTGTTTCCCATAGTTCTTGTGTGATATCTACAAGCAAATGTCTTAAATGTTCTAGGGCACACAATATGGTAGTAGGTGTGTAAACAGAACAATAATATTATGTCCAAGGCATCTAAACTTCCATTGTAGCCAGCAAAGGTAGAGACCAGGATTCAGCTGTGGAAGCACATGTATCTAGGATTATTTTAGTAGCAATAAGCTATCCCACCTATCATCCTTTTACTTCTCTGGAGGGACACAGTCACATACCATATGTGCCATTAAGGTACCTTAGATGTCATGCAGAATCTCAGATGGTATTAGGTATATCATGTTTACATAAGTGAATTGTGCCCTTACTCAGTGGAGTCAGTGGAGTACAAAAAGAACCAATAAAATTTAAGGCATGAATTCAGCTGCCTACATTGGTACCTAATGCCATCTCAAACATCCCCAGGTATTTCAAATATCCATGTAAAGTGGCAAATACAACAAATCTGGAAGATTAATTATCCTCTGGAACAGCACTGAGGGCCAAATGGATATAGACATCTTGAATGTGCATAGCTGAATGAAACCCTTCTGAGAAATCTAAACATCTGTAGGTGACTTGGTTGTGTCAACTGCCTAAAATGAGATCATAAATGCATATCTCACTTACTGATGCCTATATTTAGTTATCTTTCTGTTGAGATTCTACAAAACAGACATTGTGTTTACTGTAGTTCAAAACTGGTGTATGTAGCAGACACTGAGCAGCCCTCTTCCTGAAACTGCATGAAGAGGATCTCCTGTTTGGCTCCCACACCTCTATCGGTTATAAAATAATCAAAACTGGAGGGTGTGAGCTGTGGTTTCTATAAAAGTCTACATATCATTGATTGTCTTATGTACTTTAAAAAGAAACTAGAGAAGGTAAAAATATATAGATGATTTCTGGAACTTGCCAAATAACATCTGGTGTCTCATACATTGTTCTCCATTTACATGATTTCACAGGAAAAAAAAAATGACTAAAAATAAATAAATAAAAGTTGACCTCAACTGCATCATCTGAAGACAGGTCTCATATCTAACATGCAACGGCATGCCAGGCTGCAGATGTCAACAGTGACAAACCTTGCTCTGCAAAATTAAAAATAAAACTAAGATACCTTCTAATTTGAAAGTGACGAAGATCAATAATGGTACAAACTTGAAACAAAAAGATAGTATAAGGAATTCCATCCTGACCCTAAAAATATATTGAAACTGATATGTGAGGCAAAGGAAGGTAAAGTGAAAGAAAAAAAGGTATGTGCATGGACACAATGTTCATGTTCAGCTGTCACAAATGTATATCTGTATACTCATAGCAAAAATGGAAATACAGTGCCTCATTGAGAACAAAGAGCGATGAAATACGAGACATGCTATGATATACTGTGAAGACATATGGTATTTTTGAGCAAGCAGCTTTTAAAATTAAACCAAAAGAAAATGAGAAAGTTTCTCATTGCTGAAACAGAGAGATTCTTTAAAAGGAATCATTAACAGCATCTCCTCATCTCAACCACAGATTTATATGTAATATGTGAAACCACACAACTAATCCCACCTTTACCAGGATTTCAGGACAAGTTACAAGAAAGAAGCTGAAAAACAACAAAGCAGCAGGCTATTGAATCACAGCAGAAATACTAAAAGTATTTGACTCTCCCCTCTGATGAAACTGATAAATGTGATTAATGAAATCTGGGAAGGCAGAGAGGAAAAGGCTTTTTGAATAACAGAAATAAGGCACCATGAGTAGGATACACTGAAAAGGTCATCTCACTGACTTCATCAACTGGAGAGAACTCATGCTTTCCTTCACAGCAAAAATCATTTCCTGTGTGATACAACCCACCAGTAAGTACACACAGCTTATAGAAGCAGATAAATTCTGTTTGATAAATAAAAGAGTAGGTAAACTATTTTCCTTTAAACTATACTCTTGGTCTACACGATGAGTCAAGAGTACAGGATGAATCAAGAGATAGAGAAAAAAAGAGAGAGTGAGAGTGAGAGGAAAGAGAAAGGGAAAGGGAGAGGGAAAGGGAGAGGGAGAGGGAGAGGGAGAGGGAAAGGGAAAGGGAAAGGGAAAGGGAAAGGGAAAGGGAAAGGGAAAGGGAAAGGGAAAGGGAAAGGGAAAGGGAAAGGGAAAGGGAAAGGGAAAGGGAAAGGGAAAGGGAAAGGGAAAGGGAAAGGGAAAGGGAAAGGGAAAGGGAAAGGGAAAGGGAAAGGGAAAGGGAAAGGGAAAGGGAAAGGGAAAGGGAAAGGGAAAGGGAAAGGGAGAAGAGAGAAAGAAAGAGAGAAAGAAAGAGAGAAAGAAAGAGAGAAAGAAAGAGAGAAAGAAGGAAAGAGAGAGAGAGAAGAAGAAAGAAAGAAAGAAAGAAAGAAAGAAAGAAAGAAAGAAAGAAAGAAAGAAAGAAAGAAAGAAAGAAAGAAAGAAAGAAAGAAAGAAAGAAAGAAAGAAAGAATCTTGATCCAAAAATATAAGCTACACCAAAAGAAGTTTTCCTGAAACTTTTAAGATGAAAGCTAACTCGTGACATAATGATGAACAAAAATATCACAGAAATAGGAATACTCATCTCATGAGGAACTTTTGGCTAAATTAGTAATTTTACTCTCCTAACCTGATACCTTAATTCTGAAAGTTCACAGTCAAACTTCTATGTCCTTAACATACTACTCTACTACATTTTGATAAGTAAGGGAAAATAACAATGAAGAAATGAATGAATAGGCAAAGGATTATAGGGATATTTTATAAGGCATCCATGAATCAGCCTTCTTAAAACTCAATTCCTGTTTATGCTCACCAAAATCACAGTTCTATATAATTAAGTAATATATAGCAGGAGACTACCTTAACTCTAGAAATCTAAGTGGAAGGACCAGAAGTAGGACAGTCTGGATCCAGTCTGAAATTAGAAGACTTTTCTTGATCTACATAAAATTACCTAAAATATAGTTCTTATTTTGTCAATTCCAAACCAGTTCTACAACATTTAAAATATACAACACAAATATTTATTTCCTTTGAAAAATAAAAATGTAGCAACTCTATCATTCACATTGCTTTCTAAGTAGATCAAAAGATAAGTAGATCAGAGAAGTGAATAAAGACATATACAAATCCATGTTTTGTAGGTATAGTACAAAAGACTGGTGACTGCAATTCAAAATAGAGTACTTAGAATACTAAATAGAGTACTCTGAAACAATACATTTAAGAATCTCAAGTGGTTCTGGCACTAATTATGTTGCTTGAAGGCTCTTACATATGAAGGAAATTATTAAAACTAGTCACGAACTTAAACTTATGGGCAATGTGTTAAGCACCAGTGCTTAGTCACATTGTGACACTGCAAGTGAAAATGAAAGTAACTTTGATTTTATTTATTTATTTATTTATTTTTACATTTCACAAGGGACTATATATATGTGTGTGTGAAATCAGCAGACTTTTGTAATAGGTATGAGTCTTAAACATCTAAGCAAAATAAAGCTGATAGTAAATTCCAGAGGTATAAGCTGCAGAAGAAAGCTTACATTGAGTAGGCTTTCTCACCTAAAGCTTTGTTCCTATTTTGTCTGGATATGTAGACTGTTTATTCTCAAACTCTTGAATATTTGGTAGGAAATGGACAGTACTGAAGAAAAATTTCAAAGGAAATACTATATATTACTGAGATCTGCATAATGATGAGATTGATGGAACATCCTTCAAATAGTAAAAACAGCTGCCCAAAAGGAGTGTTTGGGTTTTAAAGAAGATCTAAATTTAAGACAGAGCACTCTGTTAAGGATGTGAAGTGAATGTATGTTATTTAAGGAATGCAAAAGGAAAAGATGTTGAAATCAATATGGACCATCAGACAGAGAGTAGTAATCTGCGTTTCATATATATTTGACCAAATTCTAAACCAGTGAAAATTAACATGGCTTTGTTGACTTAGGAGAAGCTGGAAATTCATAACAGCTAGGGATTCAGATCTTTGTACAATTTCATGAGTTTTGTTTAAATTACATAAATGAGGAGGAAGCTTGGCTGCTAGTTACACGTAAAAGGGGACAAGTAAAGGAATGGCAATAATAAAAAGATAGCAATATAGACAAAAATAAATAACTATATAGTAATTGCTCTGTAGTATTTGTTATGCTAAATACTCTTGATCCTCTGTAGCTAGGGAGTTGAGCAAGATGACTATTCCAATAATGCAATCAGAAAGCATTAGAAGTATTCACTATATTAACAAAAGCTGGAATTACTTTAAATGAATAAATATATCACAGGCACATGCGTACTTGCATGGTTACTTAGGGATACCGTGATAGAAGTGTCCAAAGTTTAGTATGATAGTTTATGCATTGTCATAGGAATTGGCTATGCAATGGGAATATAAATTAACTGTTATTGATTTGCTCATCTGCTGTGTAAAACTCCAAAGTCACTATGTATACCTAAGAAACAGAAATACATCCAACTTAGTCAGACACTAATATATTTGTGGTCATCACTGCAAGAAACACGAAATGAAGAGTAGATTTAATCATTTTAAAACCATCTAACTTATGTCCAAACCCATATGACTTTACAAAACTTTTGTCAGTGTACAGACACTGAGAAGAAAAATATAACTAAATTAAGAAAAGTTGGGCAAAAAATCCCATTACAAATACTTTGCAATGATTGACCAGTAAAATTGAAGCAATTATTCAAGCCCTAGACTTCAGTAAGACCTTTGACACTGTTTCCCTCAGCATTCTCCTGAAGAAGCTGGCTGCTCATGGCTTGGACAGGCATACATTTCATTGGATTAAAAGCTGGCTGAGTGACCATAGGTTGATACCTGCCTAAATATGAGCCTAAATCATATTGATATCTGCCTAAATATGTGGCCAAGAAATCCAACAGCATCCTGGTTTGTATGAGAAATAGTGTGGCCAGCAGGACTGGGAAAGTGAGGGACACCTCAGTACTCATCTCTGGTGAGGCTGTACCTTGAGTAATGTGTTTGGTTTTTGACCCCTCACTACAAGGACATTGAGGTGCTAGATCATGTCCAAAGCAGGGCAACAAAACTGGTGAAGGGTCTAGAGAACATCTTATAAGGAGTGGCTGAGGGAAATGGGGTTGTTTAGCTTGGAGAAGAGAAGACTAAGGGAGACCTTATTGTACTTTACAATTATCTTAAAGGAGGTTGTAGTGTGGTGGGGATCAGGCCCTCCTCCCACGCACCAAGTGATAAGATGAGGATAAATGGCCTCAAGTTGCACCAGGGGAAATTTAGGTTGGATATTAGGAGAAATTTCTTTATTGAAAGGTTTGTGCAGCACTGGAATAGGCTGCCCAGGGTAGTGGTTGAATCACCATCCCTGGAAGTCTTCAAGAAATATGTAGATGCAGAATTTAGTAGCATGGTTTAATAGTGTACTTTAGTACTAGGTTAAAGCTTAGACTAGATAATCTTAGAGGTCTTTTCCAACCTGAATGATTCTATGAAAATGCACTCTTGAGTAATGTTGAATGGTGAATGGGCCAGCTCTCACGTGCAAATTAACTCAAGTGTATAAATTTTTCAGGACTGGGACAAAGCAATATAATGCTAGACTACAGACCCCAAAGACAGTTGGCAGCTATTTAGGAAAAATCCCAGAGGCCATAGTATCAAGCAGATAGCTGAGTAAAATTAATAAATCTATATGAATGTCAGATTAAATATATATATATAGTAGATGTTGCACAATATCATTTTGCTTTTACAGTTTGCATGATCTAAAACTGGAAGGAAAGGGTCAAACAAACTACAGTAACAGGAAATGTCATTTTTGATTTGTGTGCTACAGAATGCTCTAACAATGTTAATAAATAAATAAATAAATAAATAAACAGAAAACAAATCAAACATTAAGATTTACTGGGATTTACTGTAATTTTTTCCAAGTCAAGGTTGATCATGGCTGTTTAAAAATAGACAGAAAAACTTCAGACATCAAGGAAGAATTTAAAATATTAATGTGTCACAACAACTAAACAATACCACAGTAAAGAACAAAATTAATACAAATAAAATGGTGTCTCATGAAATTAAGAATAGTTAAATTATAAACAAAGAAACTGGGTACATAGTCTAAAGGGAGGAAAATGTATTTTACAGTTCACTTGTGAGGGAGGCCTCAGTCTCAGATCGCATAGGATTATTTCACAAATTCAACTTAGGGATTTTTGTTCAGGTTTTCTGAATCTTTGTACTAAACATGCATGCTTCTTTTCAGTGACTGCATAAGGAACTCAGACTTCTATCTCTGATACATAAACAAAGCATCTAAAGATACGTTCTGTGAGTCCTGTATGGAAGCAGCTGCTATAGAATAAATCTGAGGAACTGGCAGATTCTAGCTGGAAAGCCAAAAAAAAAAAAAAAAAAAAAAAAAAAAAAAAGTTAAAAATATAATGCTTGAAATATGTAGCTTTTCCAGAATTAAATCTTCAAAATTTGCAGTAGTACCTTTGTAACTGCAAATACAGACTTATAAAAGGAACAGGAAAAAGGAACAATACAATAAACCAGAAGGATCCAGTTTGTGTGTTTAGACATCGGCTAGTTGTCTGGGCTAGCAAAAGGAAAAAATAGCCTTAGATGTTTGTTCTGCATATAGCAGAATGGTTGGATAGTGACAAGAAAGATTTTAAAGAGAGCTGCTCTGAGGTTACATTCATATTTCAGGACAGTCATTTAAATACAGCAATGGAATTTTATTACAGATGAAATAATTAAGTGTGGTAAAATGGTCTCTACTCTTCAGATCTTACATGTAGATTTGCCTAATGCCAGGAAAAATATTGTCATGAAAATATGACCTGTGAGTGATATTCACATAGTATGTGAATACCTACAAGCACTTCCCCATTGAGTTAGGATCCTAACTTTTGTCCTCTGAGTTGCATTATCTTTGGTTGTGAGAGAAGGTAGAGCAAATGCCCATCTATGTGTCAGATCTGATTCACAGAGTAAGCAAGGAGATATGAAGACTCTCTTCAAAAACCCACAAAGATCCACAATTTCAGTAATTCCTGAAACATTTAGTTATGTAGACAGATTTGGAAGCATGTATGCCCTGAATATCAAAAAGTAATGTGGTGAAAATAATTCTCTTTAAAAAGGAGACTGGGAGGTTCAACATTACAGATTTAAACAGAAGTTGTTACCATCTTATATATTAATTAAAGCAAAAGACAGTATTAATATGGCACTTACATGGTCCAAAATATGGCACTTCTCCCTTATACCAGAATTTCCAATAGAGGGTAAAGAAAGGAAAAGATTCTCTTTTTCCAAAATCCATGATTAGGAAAGGCAGTGTCTGAGGTTCTCCCTTCCCCTGGTTTTGAAAGCCAGCCAGTCAGTCTTGATATTATGACCTAAGAAAACAGAACCATTTTAGTTATGCAGACTACCAAAAATCTCAAACACCTGGGGAAAAAAAATAGATTTTAAACTTTATTATGCTTTACTTTTCCACAAATAGCCAAAACCCACCCTTTTACTGCATACAGTTATATGCAGTAAATGATTTGACTGCAGATTTACAACTCTGGACTAACACTAATCTTCACTTTCTACACTATGGTTGATTCTAGGTTTTCATAGTAACCCACACAAATTCAATACACAGAAATTCAACTACTAGAATTAGCTTCTGTTTCTTCTCTGATTTTCTGGTAAAGATGAAAGGAGTCTAACTCACAAACTGAAGGGTTTTTCCCACTCCATGTTACAGCTTCACAGAATCACACAGAATTTCTAGGTTGGAAGAGACCTCAAGATCATCGAGTCCAACCTCTGACCTAACGCTAGCAGTCCCCACTAAACCATATCCCTAAGCTCTACATCTAAACGTCTTTTGAAGACTTCCAGGGATGGTGACTCCACCACTTCCCTGGGCAGCCTGTTCCAATGCCTCACAACCCTTTCAGTAAAGAAGTTCTTCCTAACATCTAACCTAAAACTCCCCTGGCTCAACTTAAGCCCATTCCCCCTCGTCCTGTCACCAGGCACGTGGGAGAACAGACCAACCCCCACCTCACTACAGCCTCCTTTAAGGTACATGTAGAGAGCGATAAGGTTGCCCCTGAGCCTCCTCTTCTCCAGGCTGAACAAGCCCAGCTCCCTCAGCCGCTCCTCGTAGGACTTGTTCTCCAGGCCCCTCACCAGCTTCGTCGCCCTTCTCTGGACCCACTCAAGCACCTCGATGTCCTTCTTGTAGCGAGGGGCCCAAAACTGAACACAGTACTCGAGGTGCGGCCTCACCAGAGCTGAGTACAGGGGGACGATCACTTCCCTAGCCCTGCTGGTCACACTGCTTCTTATAGAAGCCAGGATGCCGTTGGCCTTCTTGGCCACCTGAGCACACTGCTGGCTCATATTCAGCCGACTATCCACCATCACTCCTAGGTCCTTCTCTGCCTGGCAGCTCTCCAACCAAGCTTATTACATTGTAATGCGGATTATTATGTGTTAGTAACTTTATTGTAAAAACATACATATCTATAGATGTAAAAATAAAAGTAGAAGGTAGAGTACCAGGCAGAAAATCAGAATAGCAAGAACTGTGGGTCAAGTAATATATTATAAAATTAGGACCTAGAAAATAATTAATAATAAGCAATGAACCACAACTAGTGTCATATTCTCTGCCTTTCTCTGAGCTGGCATTAGCTGCCATTATAAATTGAGGAAAGGATTCCCCAAATGATTGCAAATAGCCACTAGAGATCTTGCACACTAGCTGAGATGTGTCTGTGGGCTTGCTAGCAAAAACAATTTCTTAGCAAGCAATATACTAACCCCATGGGGCTGTTAATGAATCTGCTTTGTGGTAAACTTTTTAGGAGTACATGCTACAGAGACATTTTTAATGCATGTTGCTTTCTGAAGTCTCTTATTTCTGTAAAGTTCCTTTAACTTAATTTTTTTTTTTTTATTTATTCAGGAGACTCCTGCAGTTCATATTTCACCACAGTACACATTTAATATTGATGCATCTCTTTACAAAACTGCTAAGTGTTATCTGCACTTGAAAGCATAATTTTCAACTGTATTTTAATGTGGATTTTCTCACGTTTGCGCTCCTTAATTTATATATAATATTCATTTTGTAGCATTCCTCCAAGAGCCGGACTGCTAAGACATTATTCTTTTCTGCTGCTTTCTGTGTGATTAGAACTCCAGCTACCCATCATCATTTACAGCCTCTCCCCTACAGAGGGCACCTTTGCCTTGTTGGAATTGCTTCTACAAAAGAGATCCTCGGTGGTTATCAGAGAACTAACTGAGCCTTAAAAAGAGATCAGATTTTTCACAGATGCAAGGACCTTGTTTGCCTAGTCTTTTCAATTAGCCACGTTTTGTACTACAATTCGTAATAGCAATGTTAGTAATAGTAATGTTACATTCTATACTATTACAATCTCCACCAAGAAGAGGTAAGATGAACTGGAGACTGATGGGTTTATTTCAGAGGCCAATGAGTACTGAGATGAAGGCATGAGCATAAGTGTTTGTTTGTTTGTTTGTTTGTTTGTTTTTCCACCAGTAATTATGGGTTTTGTCATTAAAATATTTCTGAGTTGCACAGTAAAAACATCGGCCATGGGAAAATAAGTCAGAGACAGAATGTCAACTATCTCCCAGATAAATATTACTAACAGACCTCCAATTAATAACTGTTATCTGAAAGCCTTTCAAGTGGAAGAAAATAAGGTTTTACTTTCTTTTGCAGAGTTAAGCCTTCAAAACTGATTCTAAAATTCTTATTTGGAAAAAAAAAAAAAAAAATCAACTGACTGCAAGACTGAACCCCAAACTAATTTCCTTCCTGATTTTTTGGTGTGCTATTATTTATGAAGTGTCATGTATATCATTCATAGTATCTGCTAGTTCTGAATACAACTAGCAATACATTTATTGTTTTTCAGCTCAATCTGTAATGCAGTCTTCCTTTACAGGCCGTTTCACTAATGTGTTAAGACAGATGCAAACGTCATTGATTTGTAAATGGCAAAGTGAAAATTCTGAAGAATAAAGAAAAATCTTTTCTCTGTCATTTTATATCTGTCTGACTATTCAAAACAAGCTATGGCTATAAAAAGGAGTACAAGTCATTGCATTTATGTGACTCCCAAACAGGTCAGTACTATGCTAGTCCATATTAAGTGGTGGAAAATACACAAATACTTGCATCTGTCCCTTTGTGTAAAGCTTTTTATGGTGTTCCTATCAATAAAAATTACAAGTAGCCTTGTAAATTCAGCAGCAGTCAACTTGTTGCAAGAAGAATCTAACTTCCCTGCTCTGATTTCTGGGACTGATACTGGTCGTTTGTAAAGAATCTAACACAAAACCCAGCAAGGAATGTGCCCTGCCTTCCCTAACATTTCTCTAGAAGACTTGTATAGAAAACGCATTCATGTTTACATTTTCAGCTTCAAATACCCAGCACAAAAGCACAAGAGCACAAAAACCTGAATCTCTTGTCCAAGCTGCTAAATTAATTAAGCAGGCCATGTATTTGTGAGTAATACTTTAATGCCATTGGTATTTATTTATTTATTTATTTAGGGATTATTTTAGCAAGTTAATCCCATGTTATAATTTTACTCCCTTTTTATTTTCAAATTATAAGCTAAGGCTGAATTCCTCACTAATTAAGGCAAAGGGTTTTTTGTTGTTGTTTTGTTTTGTTTTGTTAAAAGAAAAAAAAAAAAAAAAGATGTAATTTCTCAAAACCAAGAACTTGTACCTATAAAAGTGACCAGTACTAGTGTATGCTTCAAGACAGTTACAGTAATATAAAACAGTTGAACATTTAAACTAGTAAATTAAACACGGCCAGCTACATTCCCAGGTCTGCACTGTAAAACTGTTCAAAAGACCCCCAACACATTTTGAGGTTGCATTAAATAGCATCCCCAAAAACAATTCCTGGGTACAGTTTGAAGAAGATTGATGCTGCATATTTCTGAGACCCTGCCCAGCTGGCAGGCTGGTGCCACTATCCTCCTTTGGAAGAAGAGTTTACAAGTACACATATGTGCTATTTGGCTTTATTGCTTAGGAACATTCCCCAGCAAGTTTAATTTCCTGGCATAAATGTAGCCTTTGAATCTATATTTACTGCAGCCACTATATGTCACTGTATTTAAAAGTACTCAACTATTGGCCCTTTCTTGTAAATTGTGCACTGAGTTCTCATTTTATGTCAGTAGAACACAAAACACTCAAGAAAATGTTTTTCTTGATTATATATACTATCATATGCATTATTTTCATTGTAATTGTTTCAGCTTCATAGTAAAAAATAAAACTTTAAGCTGTTAAGGAAATGTTTGTTTTGAATATAACTTGATGGTTGTAGATAGAACAGCTTCAAGCAGAAAGTAAAAGCCAAGGACTAACATTTTAATAGCCTCTAAGTTACAAAGGAGCCACAGTTTCAAAGAAGGCACAAAGTGGAGGACAAAAGGTTTTCATTATTGAAGATTATGTATATATGCATGAGGTACAACCTGATATTGATAGGGAAGAGTCTGAACAGACCAGCATACCAGTGAACAGTGTGTCTGAATTCAGCCCTTACAACCTGTCTTTTCTCACACAACATTTACCTGAGAAGTATGAAAGTCTACTTGGAGGTCTTTCTCCTGGTAGTAGTGTATTGTTCTCCTGGACTAAAATTTCCAAAGAAGAAACTTCACCACTGGAAGCTTTGTATTTGATTGCTTATGCCAATTGCTACCATCTGGGAAACATAGGTTACTTCTTTTGTCCTGTGGGAAACACAGAAATTGAGTTTTTGAAAACAAGTTTCCCAGTGTGCAAGTGACCTGCTTAACTGGTTATTAGCCATAAACCAGAATGCAAATACAGATGCAGAAGCAAATACTCTCATTTCAACTTTACCTTGTCTGAAGCTCCAGTTATGTGAATGTGGACCCAAGCAAAGACAGTTTGTGATTAGGTATGAATTCTCTCTTCAACAAGAGAGTAACACCGAGATTTGGACTGCCATGTACATGCCCAGCAAAGGAAGCCTGCACACTCAGTTAATTGCACCAAAATGAGCTAAGGCATTGAGGCATCTACTAAGTCATACGACAATTAGCAGCATGAGTATGAGATAGTTGCTCTATCCCTCCTCACGTGTGAAAATGGAGTAATCCTTAAATGCCTGAGCGTGATCATCAGATTGAAGAGCATAATTAAGCAAAAGCACTACAATTATTTTTTTTTTGAACCATCTAGATTAAAGCAACTTAGGTGGTAGATGTTTTCTCTTCTCTTCTCTTCTCTTCTCTTCTCTTCTTTCTCCTTTTAAGTTTATACTCATATGTTTAAGAGGAAAAGCTTAGTAAAAATATTTTGTGTCAATAGAAGTATATTACTGGAATTCTCCTTCTTCTAGATTTTTAGTTTTCTCAAATTCACTTCTTATTCAAATGTATTCACTTATTTTCCCAAAAAAATCCCTTTGCTTTGCAGAATATAAGAATCAAAAGCTTTTTTCCATTTTTAATTCTTTTTGCTACTTTTGTGATACAACTTCTTTCATTCCAGAGTTGAGTACCTACCTATAAATATGCAGCCATACCTAAACATAAGAATGTATTGAGGAATTGTTGTCTTCATAAGTCTATTTTTATTGGACAAATATTTCAAAAAATTTACTTTGTATAAGTACTCAAATACATCAGCTTGAAGTCCAGTATTCATAACAATAAAAACCAATTGCATATAAATCACTGAGCACTGAGGAGGAACAACCAATAGTGAATTTATGTTATTTATAAATTTAAACAGGTAGTCATAAGAAAACTACTTTTTTCCATTATCCATAAAATCAGCAGCATATATTTTCAGGGAACTTATTTTGCCCATACTATCCCTATTATGCCTATCATAAAAATATACTTTAAAAAAAAAAAAAAAGAAAAAGGTGTATGTGTATATGTATATATATATGTGTGTGCCAATTATTATCCTGTTTTAAAATAAATACCCCTTTTTTTTTTTCCCCAAAAAAGTGAAAATAGAGACCTCAGGACATCCTGCAAGATATTTCCAAACACTTTGATATTCAGTGACTTCTATTTTTGTGGTTCTGTATGGCAAATTTTTGGAACAAAGAAATCTTTGAGCATGTATTTTGGTGCATTATTATTATTAATATTGATATTTATGTTGATATTAATAATAATAATAATAATTTTTACAAATGCATAACTGCAATAAAGAGGAAAAGATGTAACTGTCAGATAAAGAAAGAGAAAGAGAGGAGACGTGGGTTAATCCTGGCCCTCCTTTCATCATCCATCAGAAGTTTTTGTACATTGAGCCCAAGTTATTCTAGAATGTATCTGGAGCTTTCCTTCTTGGTTAACCAATGTCTGAAGGCATTGTAGTATCTGAAGAAGTTCATACAATGTGAACCAACTATTTTCTGAAAGCTTTCAAAGACAGAAGATGAAAGAAGATGGCACCTACTTGTGACCCCATGTGAGGGTTACAATACAAAGGTGCAAAAATATTTACCTTTTGCCATTTTGGGAATGCTGCATGGGAAATGATATTACTCTGGATGCTATTGTAACTGCTTGGCTCTGGCTGGAAACATTATTGAGTAATAATAGCCCACAATAAACAATAAGCAGCAAAGAACAAACTTGAGACATTCAATACCACTATGAATGTGTGTCTTGAACTTACCTATTCAGTATCTTCCACCCAGACAAGAGGGCTGTGTGCTGCCTTTCTTGCATAGTCCATTCTCATGTCTGAAGCAAGCAGAACACCGTTCCCACCCACCCTCAAAAAAAAAAAAAAAAAAAAAAAAAAAAAAAAAAAAGGCCTAACTGAAACATCTTACATCTTGCAGAATTTCTCTAGTTTTGTATTTCAGGTGGATATGCAAAACTCACTAAAGGTATCTTACATTGTGTTTGTGTTTCCCATGTTTCCCATCAAGTCTTTGCAGCTGGGCAGCCCCTCCAATTGCTTTTACAATTACAGTATCGAGGTGCTGTCTGTGAAACACTTGCTCCCTTCTCCCACACCTCCTCAAACTGAGGGCAGTTAGTGAGAAGGGAAGAAGATGAGGGAAACAAAAAATGGCAAATAACTATTTTTTCCAACTTTGCTTTTTCTAAGCTTACAGTTAGAAAGCGAGGAAACAAATCCGACTTCGTCAAGGACTAGCGTAAGCCTATTTTTGGTCCGAATCACATTCCTTTGTGCTGTTCCCGTTGTGCCCGCGTTTTCCCTGGAGGGCAGACGAACAGCTCGGCTCCCCGGCGCACAACGGCGCTAGTAGGCGCTGCAAATTTTGTTAAGTTTCTCTAAGCAACGCTATTCCACATTGCATCCTTGGGTGAGCACTGGAGGAAAGGGGGGCAACACATATAAAAGGCTCCGCCTTAGTGTACAATCTACAGGCAGTTGCCTTTTATGTTTCTTTGCTTTACTGGAGCTGAGCTGGGACAGGTCACTGGACAGGCAGGCACCAGGCAAGCAAGCAAATTACTGTTGTTTTTTGTTTTGGTTTGGTTTGTTTTTTTTCTTTTTTTATTAATGCAGGACATCGTAAAGCACCACCCTGCATTACCGCTCAGGACTCAGAAATCAGGTGCCACACAAAACATCTGTAGAGTCCACAGGAAACACAGCTGTCGAAAGAGCTGTACGTGTCCACATTAAAGCTGAGTTTCTTTTGGCATGCTTGGCAACATAACTTTGTTTTGTCTAGGATGGGTTGGAAGTGGGGGGGCCGCACTTTTTTTTTTTTTTTTCTCAACTGACACGTTTCTCTGCTGTTATTTAGCAAGGACAGGATCTCTTTAGTACTGTTGCAAGAGACTTGTAATAATAATAATTAATAATAATAATAACAAAAGCAACAACTCAGTACATTACCCGAGCCTACTTAGCAACTTTCAGACTTTGTTCCTCCGCTTTGTTATCTAAATACAGTAGACGGAAGCGGCAGATAACGCTCCCATGCAAATGAAGACAACAGTTGCTCGCCCACTCTCCGCTTAGGATACTGAAAGATGCCCTGTTTTCCCCTAAAGCAGATTTTTCCCTAGTAGCCTTCTCCATGCAAGGCGTGAGTGCATTGTCCTCTGACAGCTGATTCTTATCATTCCGGTGGGGGTATTGTGTTTCAGCTCGTGGCACTGGAAAACATTGCAACTTTCTTTGAAGTTAAATGGCTTCATTTTGTTTCCATGTATGAATAACTCTGCCGAAGAACTACAGTGACCCAAAGCCGACCCACTTACAAAGCCGTCCAAGCAACCTGTTCGAGCTTTGCAAAAGAAGGTCCTCACAGAGCAGCAGGTGGGCGGGCAGAAGGAGGGGGGGGGAGAGGCTCCTCAGCCCGTCTAAGTTGCATTGTAATTAAATTTTATTTTATCCTACGGAGGCATGCAAAATATCGAGCAAAATACAAGTTTAAGTAATTTGTTTGTATTCTTATCTGTAGGAGTTGGAAATTAACAGCCCCGCTAGTTTACTGTTAAGCCTGGAGAGCGAGAGATTGCTTTGCAAACATTACAGTTATTATGTCTGCAGTTGGTACTCTTTGTATAAATTATTGATCAGCCATCTTATTTTTCTTTCTGCTTAATGGATATTATAGCATAGCCGTTTACACGCTATAGTTAAGGTTGTGTCAGCACTTCCATTTATAACATCCCCCTCTTACCAAGAGTTTATAACTCGCTATAAAAATCCGCTCTGGGCTGAAACTTTTCAAGCAAGGGCTCAGATCTTTAAAGGTCCTTCCTTCCCCCACCCCACCAAAGAACAATTGGAAATGTGTGGCTGCTTTTTTTTTTTTTTTTTTTTTTTAATATATGAATAAAAAAGTTAACCCCCAACCCCAGTGTTTTTCCTTCGCTTGGGTGACTTGGGGAGGACGAGGCTGATTTTCGCTGGCTGCCAGCTCACATATAGTAAAAAATGAAAAAAAGAGCCCGGTGTGCATGTATTATTATTGTTGTTATTAAGGGAAACAATTAGCGTGAGAGCTGCTGCCGGAGGCTCGGCGAGCCCTGCGAGCCGCCGCCCTCCGCCCCGCTGAGCGCGGGGGCCCGATCCGGCGGTGCTGAGCCCCGCGGCAGGGGCAGGGGGACGCAGGGGTGCTGGGCAGGGCACCGGGCAGGAAAAGTGCTTCTCTGGCACCGGCTGCGATGGTGACACACAGCGGAAACCCGGGGATGTTTAAATACCGGGCCGATGCTCCAGCGTCTTTATTTCGATTAGAGTGGGTTGGGGACTAGGGATGGAGTGGCTGGGTGAAATAATTCTGGAAGAGGGAGGACATGGCAAAGGACATTTCGGATTCTGTCCCCACTACAACAGTTTAATGGCAGGGGCTTTGTACTTCATAATTATTGCTCTGAGCGCCTTTTCCTACCTGTTGGTAGGTAAGTTAACACGTTGGACTGAGGACCTCTAATGAGAGCACGAGTATAACTCAAACATCACAGGGCTCTCCGTCTATTCCAGTCCTAATTTAATTCATGCAGGGAAGTTGTTTATAATTTCCTTGTCGCTCCTGCAGCTTTCTCCATTGGCTGTCAGTTGCAATGTGAATGTAAGCAGGCAGTGCCCAGTCACCTGCTCCATTCATTTCCAGCCAGCCCGAGAAGGGAACCTGACCCGCTTCACCATTTGGCTCTGGTAACTGCAACGTGACCGAGAGGCTCAAATCCACACAAGGATTATTTGAGCTGCTGACTTTGAAACGTATTCTCTGGAGTCAGAAGAGAGACTTAAGAAAAAAAAAATAAGAACAATAATTTGTAAATAAGCAAGAAGTTTAATTGGCGTTTGGTATTTCCAATTTGCATATATGCGCGTGTGCGCGTTTTGGGGTATGTTCTGTACGTGTCGGGCGCAGGGGAGGAGGGAGGGACGGGCTGAGAAGATTCCCAAGCCGTCGGTTATTGCCTCTCTCAGTACAGCGCGTCCTTGGTCAGAACATCAGCTAGCATCACCGGAGATAACACTCATTTCTCGTGAGGATGAAGGGGGAGAATGGAAGGATACCCTCTGGGGCCAAAGCCTGCCCTCTCACGCAGGCGATGAACATCCCCGGAGCCAGTGAGATGCCTCGCGGGACCAAAGACGGCAAAAGATGCTCTGGCGCTAAAGTGATTGGGTTAGCCAGGGGGTAGCAAGCTGCCAAGCCCCGACCGATTCCTCCCCCAGTCCCGTGCAGTCGTTGCTTTCAACTTTCTAGCCGAGATATGCATATTAAACAATTAGCCCAGGTGGCGGTTTGCTCCCAGCTTCTCGATTTGTGAAAACTTGTAAAGTGTTTTTTTTTTTTTTTAATTATTATTATTATTATTATTTTTTTTTTAAGGCTCCTGAAGTTTCTTCGCTTCCTTTTTTTTTTTTTTTTTTTTTTTTTTTTGGGTGGGGGTGTGTTAAGAATGAACCATACGCAAATACAAACTGCAGTAAAGAGAATGAGAAAGCAATCTTGCCATGCATTCTAGACTTTTTATGATATATGGTGGACTGTTCAGAAGTGTATGCTATTGTTAAAGCTGTTTGTGCCGGGTGTGCTAATGCACTGTTTGATTGAGTGAATTAGCAGTCATAACAATCTGGCAGTCTGGCCATAGAAGTGTGCTCAAATTGATTTGTGTTATGGCTGGACTGGAAAATCTAGTGTTAGTTGTTTTTTGCCCTGGGGCATTGTTTGTACCAAACTCCACTTTTCATTTAATTTTCCAATAGATTTTGAAAGACCAAAAGGTTTGTGATCAACGTTTGCTGCTCTTTATTATTATTCAGTTATTAAAAATATCCTATGAGTAATTTCAGATTCCCCAAAACCTTGCTTTCAATTAGAGTAAACATAATTAGCGTGACGTCGTGCTTGGAATGGTAAATCTCCCTTTGTATCTATTAAGCATGTTATCTACTTGTCCTGTCACTGAAAGGAATCCAGTTTGTATTTGTATTGGACAAGGTCTGTGCTAATTTGACTATAATGCAACAATTAGAAAAACAGCACTGCAGTATCCAGTTTCTTATTACTGGTACAACACTTCACATCAATCTCAACTGTATTCACCGTGTTTTCAATGTTTAGTAAATATCTTGGTGGAAGGGCAAAAAAGGGATCCCAGTTCACAGGCTCGCTTTTCTATGGTTCTATTTTCCTGAACGATGCAGGGGGGATTCTGTATGAGGTCCCTCCTTCTTTCTTAGTCTTACCTCAAAATAACAGATAGCTCCTCAAAGGAGAACTACTGCTTAAGACCCTAGGGATTAACAGTAAAACAGAACTTACCTTCTCTTTGCCTGTGCTTGCTTCTTTCTTAAAGTCTTATGCTTGGCAGTCATTTGCCAGAATTATAACTCAGCATGATTAAACCTAAAACATTACTCTATTGATCACACAGAAAGCTTTGTGAAATCATTTAGTTTCTTCTCTTCAGAAATTGGTGAACAAAGTAGGTCACTGGATGAGGATAAGACAAGACACAAGAGAGAAATGTCTTAGGGAAATAAATTCAAAAGAAATAAAGAAAAAAATATTTCAAATGAACTTAACATGGTAATACACAATTCATCCTCACCAGGTGCCTATCTTCTGTATGCATCCCCTCCCCCCGGTCCATTCCTTCACGCACGTTCAAAAGACAAGTATTTATCTTTTTTTTTTTTTTTTTTTTTTTTTTAATCTGAATGAATTTAAATATTTAATTATCAATTATAACTGAAGAAAGGGGAGGGAACTGATGTACTGTCCTATCTCCTGTCAGTCGGTTACTCAGATTCCTTAAAATGCAACAGCTACAATACATTTTCTAATTGCATTTTACTCCTTACAGCTGCCCTCAAAAATTGTAACTTAATACAATAGTGAACCCCATATCAGTCTTTTTTTTTTTTTTTTTTTTAGTAATAAATTACAATCACTGTCAATACATCTTACTGTTTTAACATACATTTTATAATAAGGAAATTTTCTAAAGAAAAAAGAGAGGGAGACAGAGAAACAGAGTGAATACCTGCCCTGAACAGTTATATGAGCAGAACAGAAGCCCTGCTTCAAACAATATTCCAGGAAAGAAATTAAAGACTTCTTAATTAGTGCAGCAATTAAGCTTTCTTGGTCGCATTTTAATCAGCCCAGGCCCTATCAAAGGACAAACAGAACGATTTGCAGGTCTTTGAATTTTAAACAGTCTTATTGATTTCAGCACCATAAGTCTTCACTTGACACAGGGAGAATTTTCAAATATCAGTTACAGTAATTTGAGTTTTGCTGATATCAACACAGGGACAAAAACGAAAACACCCAACAATACAATTATATGAAAGGGTCAGCAAGTAACAGAAAAGCAATATAAAAAAAAAAAAAAAAAAGTTTGCAAAGAGCCACCTCAGGATTTGTTGGTATGTTACGTGTGTGTGTGAGTGTATATGTGATTTGAAATAAATCCAGTCACTCGCATAATCGTTAGAAACATTTAACAAGCAAGAAGCTTCGAGGAGTCTGGAACCCTTTCATAAGTCTCTTATTTCCCTAGGTTTCTAATCCCATTGTTTCACTCAAAATGTGGTTAACCCAAACCTGTGGTAGTAAACCCTTTCAAACTACATTTTCTTTATTTTGTGTTGAACCATGATGGATGTATGTCCGTGAGGGCACACAACAAGAAGAAAATAAGGGCTGGTGCGCATCACATTGTAGGAAAGGTAGACAATAAATGAAATGGTAGGTTTTCTAATTAAGAGTTCATTCAGATGTTGAAGTGCCAATATCACGTGTGTCTGTCTCTTTTCTAATCTTCTCAATGTCTTCACAACATGTAAGAGAAGGTGAGATGCAAAAGGATGGTTGAGGCAAAGAAGACATGAACCAAGCTGGTTTGCTACAACTGAAAACAGAGCATTTTATGGTTTTCAGGGTATTCCAAGTTTTATGTCAACACTAGATCCTGCCACTGAAGCTGTATAAACTCCTCTGAAAAATGTTCTGAGAAACATCTGAAAAGGTGTTGAAGAAGTGTTCTGCAGAAGTGTGTACATGAGATTTCAAAATGAAAGCCGCTTTGTATTTTCTTGGGCTTATTTGCCAGTTTAAAAGGTTTTAGTGTAGGATAGCTAAAATTTCACGATCAAATGACATCCTCTGTGGTATTAAAATACAAACGGCCTTCCATTGGAGTTGAAGTACTACCAGCAAGAAGACATATGAGAATGCTTTACATCTGATAGCATGGAAATTCCCCTCCACAGAATTACTACAGCTGAGATTATCCACTCAGTAGATGTGTCATCCCATGAGTCATATCTCACATAATAATACACATTAAGAAGAAAAAAAAAAAAAAAAAAAAAAAAAAACAGCTATGGGCACATACATGCACCACCATTAATTAAGCACACAACTCATCCTTTTGAAACTGGTAAAATTTTACCCACGTTATTTTCGCACCTGCCCAGCTCTATGAATGAACATTCCTTCGCTCCTTCAGAGCGTGAAGTGCCCCTCGAGAGGAGCCAGCGCAGAGCTCTGGGCTCTCCCGACCAACCCGAGCCCGGCGAGCTGCCCAAAGTGCCACGATTCCCCTTCAGAACTCCATCCCAAACTTTGGCGGTGGGCAGGGAGCTCTGAGACCGCGGGGCTCCCCAGCAGGGCTAAGGGACTGCGCATGTGTGGGCAAGCGCAACAGCTCATTTTCCGCGCTACCTGGCGCAGGCTGCGCGGCCACCTGTTGCGCGCCGCGCCTCGCTCCGAAGTGACTCCGGCGTCGCTCCGGCCACGTTTTCCGCCATCCCCTCCCCTTTCGCGGTGGATACGGTCGCCAGACCCGGTCCCCCGTGTCCCCCCCTAGATGTCGCCGCGCTGCGCTTTTTTTTTTTTTTTTTTTTGCGCGGGGGCTGCGCTGCCCCGCTGCCGCCTACCCCCCGCGCAACAAAGGCGCTGCTGCCCCCGGACCTTCAGCTGCTGGGGGCTCGGGAGGACGACAGGAGCGACAAGGACAAACCCGTCCGGAGCCTCGCGCTTTGGTCCGCCGCTGCCCCCAGCCCCCGCCGGGGCGGCCGCAAGGTGTGCGGGCAGCGCCCCGCTTCCGACGGCTTCGGGGGAAGCTGGAGACTCCGGCGTTCCCCCACAAAGTGTGTTGACAAGCCACTGCTGGAAAGGGCTGGGAAAATTACATCTCGTCTCTGGTGGGGTGAAATATGAAACATGTAATCTAACGGTTCCTGAAGAGGAGGAGGGGGGGGGGAGGTAGAGGGACTTCTCTCCCTCTCCCTCTGTTTCCCTGCTCCGGGTTCCTGGTTGGATAATTTGGGTTAATACTAGTGAGTGAGCCTTTTGCTGCTTCAAAGGGTATTTCAAGTTGCCGGAGCTCCTCCCCTCCGCACCGTGTGACAACAACAACTCGTCCAGAGAGCGAGCGAGCGGCGAGCGGCGGCGGCAGCCTGCACTTCCCAGCTCATTTTCTCTCTGTCATTCCCCTCTCAATCTTTGATCAATGTACTTGCCAGAGAGAACCGAAGTCCTTCAAACCTCCTCCTTTTCACCTTCGTCTTTAACGTGGTGCTAGAGCAAGGACCACAAAAAGAAACTGCCCTCCCCCCTCCCCTCGGCCCCAGCCCCGCCGCCCGGAGCGGACTTCTCCTCCTCCTCCTCCTCCTCCGTCCCCACTTGCGGGACACTTTGTGCGTTTCTCTCTCTCACTCTGCCCCCTGCTCTCTCGCTCGCCGCAGCACCTGATCCGGGGTTATTCCCCCTTTCTTCTCCCCCCTCCTCCCTTCTCCTCTCCTTTCCTTTTTTTTTTTTTTTTAATTTTTTATTTTTTTATTTTTTTTTAAATTTTCCCCTTTCCCCTGCGTGTGTGTGTGGGAACTTTCCCCCCTCCCCCTGCCCCCCTCCGCCGTATATGTGACCATGGCCGTACCGGCTGCTTTGATCCCTCCGACCCAGCTGGTCCCCCCTCAGCCTCCGGTCTCAACTTCTGCCGCCTGCACCACCACCACCACCACCTCCTCCTCCTCGGCGGCGGCGGCGGCCACCTCCTCTCCGTCTCCGTCCATCGCTCCCCCGCCGGCCGCTTCGGGGACAAACCTATTCCGGCCGGAGCCCATCGCAGCGGCGGCGGCCACAGTCACCTCCACCACCACCACCACCACCGGCGGCGGTAACGGCGGCGGCGGCGGCAGCCCCAGCCTGGGCACCGGCACCGGCAGCAGCACCGGCAGCAGCAGCGGCAGCAGCAGCAGCAGCAGCGGCAGCAGCAGCACCTCCGCTCCCAATGCCAGCGCGGCCAGCGCGGCCAGCAGCCTGCCCGGCAAGCCCGTGTACTCGACCCCGTCCCCGGTGGAGAACACCCCCCAGAATAACGAGTGCAAGATGGTGGATCTGAGGGGGGCCAAAGTGGCCTCCTTCACCGTGGAGGGCTGCGAGCTCATCTGCCTGCCCCAGGCTTTCGACCTCTTCCTGAAGCACTTGGTGGGGGGCTTGCACACGGTCTACACCAAGCTGAAGCGCCTGGAGATCACGCCCGTGGTCTGCAACGTGGAGCAGGTCCGCATCCTGCGGGGGCTGGGGGCCATCCAGCCCGGGGTCAACCGCTGCAAACTCATCTCCAGGAAGGATTTCGAGACCCTCTACAACGACTGCACCAACGCCAGGTAACCGCCGCAAGGCACACGCACACCCCGAAGCACCCCCCCGTCCCATTATCCCCCCCCAGCCGCCGCCCCCGTCCCACCCCCACGCCGCCGCTCGCTGCTGGGGGGGGAGGGGGGCGTCCTGCGGCCCCATGCCGTCGCCCCCTCTTTTTTTCCCCCCATTCCCCTCTTGCCCTGGCACCCCACCGGCCTGCTCCGCACCCGGCCGCGCTGCTTCTTGGTGGGACGGGGAGAGCGGAGAAAAGGGTGTTTCTGCCCCCTTCCCTCCGCGCCGTGCAACTGTCGCCCTGTCATTGTCCCCTTCACCCCCCCCATCCTCTGGTCCGTCCCCCCCCCCGGCGGAGCGGCCGGGGGCTGCGCAGCGCAGCGCGCAGTTTACGCGGGGGGCGAAGGGTGCGGGGCAGGGGGCGGCGGCAGCAGCAGCAGGGCCCCCCAAAGTGTTTTCTGACGCGCCCCCTCCTCAAGTTCAGCCCTTTAAAATGCACAGCCCTGGGAGAAGGCGGCCTGCAGGGCGCACGGGGGTGGGCGGGGAGCGGTCCTGGGTTTGGGGTCGGGTGTGTGTGTGTGTGTGGGGGGGCGATCTTGGGTTTCGCGTCAATCGTTGCCTTCCGGGGCACTTCCCGGGCGGAGAGCCCTATCCGGGGGGGGGGGGAAGAAGGCCACTCGGCCATCCGCCGCTGTCACGCATCCCAAAGGGCACGTGCACTTTTGTATAGGGCGAGGGGGCAGTTGCCACATGGCGAGAGGGGAGGGAGAGGAGGGGAGAGGGCGGGAAGGCGGCGAGGAGGCGCTTTTATTTTTTTCTTTTTTTTTTTTGGTGCCCCCCCCCTCCCCCCGAGGGGGCTCGGGCCCCCCGGAGCAGGTGCGAGCAACGCCCGGCGCCTCGGAGCCGGCCGGGGATGGGGGGCGGCGGGGGGGAGCAGGAGGGTATTTTTTTTTGGGGGGGGATTTGGACAGGCTGAGTCGTGGCACCGCGCAGCGTGAGGGGGGGGGGGGGACGCGCAGGTTACGCGCACGCCGCCGGGCTGCCCGGCCCTTGCACCCCGCGGGTCGGGTGGAGGAGGAGGAGAAGGAGGAGGAGGAGGAGGAGGGAAGCCCCAAACTCGACAACGACCGGGGAGAAGGAGCTGGCGAAAGAGGAAATTCCTGCTGCGAGAGCTGCCTGCTTTGCAAGCGGGGGCTAAAGAGGGGGGCTGGTGTCTCGCCATCTGTAGGTTACAGGGTTTGGGGCGGCTCGATCAGGAAAAGGGGTCGCAGGAGTGTTGTGACCCGGAGAGCTGAGCCCCCTAGTTCGCCGGGAGCTGGGGGTGGCTCCGGTTTAGGGGTGCTGGGAACTTTACACAGCAGGGAGGGCTCTCCAGTGAGGAGGCTGAAGACAAAGTCTCCATGCTACTTTCAGTATGCGCAAACAGGCAGACCCGGCTCGTTTCGCTTTCTCATCGTCGGATTTCAAGGTGCAGCAACAGCCAGCACGTGGAGAATTAACCCCGTGTGATTCCGTGCTCATTCCCCTTACTAATGGCCGGGTGGGGCATTCCCTTCTTCCCCCCCCGACTGAGGGTAGCTGGGACTCCTTAGCATTGAGCCAGGCAGAGCAAAGCACTTACTCTGTTGCTAGACTAATGGCTCAAGTTTCTGTTTTTCGGGGCAGCAAGACAAAACAGCCTGGAGTAACTTCCAAGCTCTGACATAAGTGTAGCTGCATCGGTAACCCTGCCTTGTTTCATGTGGAAGCAGCATGGATCTTAAGAGATGTCTCTGTGTGGCATCTAACCTGTAACACCTCTGCAAGAGTTCAAGATTTGGTCCTTAAAACAAAGTGACACCAGTTCTAGTTTGCCATGCTCATATCATGCGAGATGTAATTTCAACACATAAAATTAAAAAATAGATCAACTTTTTTTTTTTTTTTGGAGGGGGGGCAGGGTGGAATACAGGGACACCAATTCCTGGACTTGGCAGGATTATGAAAGGGTTTGGCAGCCTGGTTGTAACACGGGTTGATCATGTCAACAGTACAAAATCGGCTGTGTTTCAACTGTTTCTGAGGTCTGCTGTGTTATCATCCAGCACAGTAGAAATTACAGCAGTGGGTTCAGAAGTGGATAGGGTTTGACCCTTAAAAAGCGTAATTGTAGTAGACGTATTTATGCATCCATTAAGCAAATAACTTAATGGAAAGGATTTACAATAGGTATGCAAAATGTATTATTACAGTATAGACAAATAAAGCAAAGTGGGTCAGTGAGTTTTGGTCAAAATGGATGATACCATTGGAACATAAAACTGTATTTACTTTCAGGGTTTCCCCTCCAACACATTTCATTCTGATTCTTTCCTCACAATTTAATTATTTTTAATTATATCTGACTGTACAGTACTTATGTAGGATATTTTTGTCTACTTGGTTTAGTGATTTACGTGACCTTTCCAGACTCTCAGTTACTGTGTACTTTATCTGGGTGATGTCTTTTTGTATCCTGGGTGGACACTTGCTGTTGAGATGGGAGCTGTAAGAGCCAACTCCATCCTAGCGGCTAAATTGTTATAGTCATCAGATTCAAAAATTTCGAACCAGCAACTTATCACTGTTATATTTGTCTCATAATCAGCTGATGCACTTGAATACACTAATCCCTTTTTGGAAAGCTTCATCAAGGTTAATACGTTATTTAATCAAAAAAGGCATCCAAATAAAGCCATTACTTTGTTGTTCTTTAAATGGATTGAATCTTTAGTTGCCAGTTGCTGTGGAAATAATTTGTAATAACTTATTTCGAGATAGAAAAGTTTTAGATGTGTTTCACCAAAATGATGCATTTTAACTGTGATATTGCTATTTAAAAAAATCAATAAAACAAAAATCAATAAAACACCAAGGGATTTTCTATTGAATGCTTAATGTGGAGGTCTGTAAAGTGAATTGGTTTCTGTGTTTATTTGTGATACTACTAATAATAACATGATACTAAAGGACCTTTTTCTAAATTAGGCTTCTGTATCAGTTCACTGGAAAAATAGTCTTCCGTTATGGAAGATGACTTTTCTTTTCTGGTCATACTGACCTTTGCTTTTATTTTCTCCATAAAAAAAGCATTGGTCACCAAACAGAAATCCAGGAAATAGCAAACTGTGCATTTAGCCTACATTATGATTAAACAGTTTGACATTAATGGGATGCTAGAAAGCCATATGCCAAACAAATAGGAGAAATGTAAAGGAAAAACATGAAAAATATTTAAAGCTATTAGACCCCAATCGAGTCAGGTTTCTTGAATGTGTACGTGAAACAGAGTAGTGAACTGTTCGCTGGATGTCACCTGCATAGGATTAATGACCTGGAAGCTATTGATCCCAGATTGTTCTGGTCTCTTGTGTTTCGAGTACTTGTTGTGGAATTTTTCCATGCTGGTCCCTTCCTGGAGTTTTCCCATAGACTTAGACTGGCTTTGGATCATGCCCATTAAAAACTAAAAGCATGCTTTCTTCTGACCTCCCTCCTGTGGCCAGGATATGTTAATCTTTGCTGACATTTGAAGATGATTTGAATGAGTTCATTGACATTCATACTTAAAACAGAGAATTATTTGCACTGTTTGAAAGCTGTTTACAAATTTTGGAGAACAACCCAATTGACTTTGAGTGCAGAGGGGAAAGATGCTGGACATAAAACAGTTCTCTCCAAAGCTTGGTTTACACTGACTGCAGTTACACAGTCTCTCTTTGCTAGATTCTGCTTCTCTCAAATTATGTGGACCTGGCATGTGCTTGTTTACTGAATACTGCACACTTGCATAGTTTTTCTCCTGTTTGTATTAATTAAAGGAGTATCTCACCCAGATAGGCTAGTACAGATCATAGATGTTTTAAACAGGTCAGCAAGTGCAGCTGCAAATAATTTCAAATATATACTATCTGTGGTTTATATTGATGACCTCCCTTGCCGCAGATTAGTAAAATATAATCAGCAGAAATATGGTAGGTTTTACAAGCAAAGAAGTCTTCTGGAAGGCCAGAGGATAAATTGTAGTAACCATAAAGAAGGAGTAAAAGCTTTAGAGGTGGCTCATTCAGGCTTAAAAACCCCTAAAAGACTTCAGCCGCTTGCAATAACAGAACTTTAATACCCATCTCATGGCATTTATTTATTGGTAAATATTATAAATTAGAAGCTGAGATCTTTGGAGCATAATTACTACAACAGAACAGACTATTTATCCCTTTAATCTGATACTTAGTTGCTGGCAGTAGCCCAGTATCTGATACTTGAGGAAGGGAACATTTCTCCCCAGTGAATGTTCGCAGTCCGTTGTGCAACGCTGCGTGTGCTGTTCGTGTGCAGGGCTGGGAAGGGCTGGTGGTGATGGGCACAGATAAATTTCTTCCTGGTTGATTCACTTTTTTTTTTTTTTTTTTTTTTTTGTGAAGTATTCAATTTGATTAACTCCTCCTTTGTCTTACAGCTATTGATAGTTTTTGTTTTTGTTTTTGTTTTAAGAAATCTCATATAGAAGTTTATATAGAAGTGCATGTTTTTTTTTTTGTCAATTTTGCATCAGCATTACTTAAGAGAATGGACTATATGAAAGCACAGTGAAATATACTTGCCAGCAAATAAATAGGTTTTCTATTTCCACAATCTCTCTCCACCTCTGCCTGAATGCTAAGTTCACATTTAGGCCTGTGCTCCCTTTTCGGGGTGAGGCTCTTCAGCCTGTCCGGGGCGCTTGTTTTCACTCTCCTGATGTCTGCTGAAAACGTTACCAGTGCAACTTACGATGCTTGTTTGTTGAACTCGCCGAGCCTTCCCTTGCGCTCAGCACCAGCCCTCGCCGGCGGCAGGGGCGCGGACGGGCGCACCCGCGGAAAATGCCCCCTGTTGGCAGCACCCGCACCCGCAGCCGGCCTCTGGAGCTGCTGCTTCTCAACAATTGATCAGCACGGCCCGAAGTAATGTCATTTACTCCTTGCGTGCCTAAGATTCTTCAATCTGGAGTGTATTCTGAATGCCTGTTGCAAATGGTAATGCTTGTTTGACTGCCTTTTAGGATTTCTTCTGTTTTCTCCTGCTGCTAGATTATTCCGTGCGACTGGTTTTGCCCATCACTGTGATTCATCATCTGAAGTGAATTGCATGTGAAGCACACAATTCTCATACACTATATTGAATTTGAATATTTTCCTTTTGGACTACATCATAGATATATTAGATTATTACTGCAGTCTCTGCTGGCCTGGTACAGGTAAATCTCTTTCAGCCTGTCTAGTATCACCACTTCGTGAAAGAGCTTTACGAGTTGAGCTGTAAAAATGCATCTCTGGCTACAGGATAGTACAGTGAGTGAGTAGTCAGAAACTACTGACTTTTCTCAAAATTGTATGAGCCAGCAAACCAAGGGTCCAAAACAACTGCAACGTCTGTTTTTAAGAAACAGGACTAGATTTAGATCCCCTTTGTTCTTTTGTAAGTTAAATATGTTTTGTTTTAAAAACAACATTTGGGGCATCTGCTTTGCATTATAAGTTAATGTCGTTCGTTATTTTAAAATAGTTATTAACCTTTTGCAAATTATGTACTGCACATGAACAGTAATTTTTTCAATAATCTTTAAATGTGCATACTGTAACAGCACCATAATGTGGACTGACATAATATGAAATGACAGTAAATTTTTAGTTGCTTAAATATGTATTTAAATGGTAGAGTTGAAGAGTCATCTGCAAAAAGCTATTACGATCCAGAGAGTTAATTCATATATAGATAATTTCTCCAGTGTGCATTAAGGAAGAATTTTTATTTTTTCCATTATCACTTAAATTATTTTCAAATATCCTGAAGCATAAACCAAAATCTTCATATTTAAAATCAAGGTATGTCTGTGACTTGAAGTAATAAAATCCAGTTTGCTTCAAGAAATAACTTTACCCCTAACTCACTATGTTCTGCTTATTTATCTGCTACAGTGCTCAGCTGGGGACATCTTGTAAGAACTGCTGATGTTTCATTTCTTAAGCAGTGCAGAATATTGAAGGGTAATCTATTAAATATGGATTTTTTTCATTAACTGTGAATACTATGATACCATGTTTTAAAACATTACTTTTTTTTTTTTTTTTTTTTTTTAATGGGACAAAAAGAAAAAGAGTAGTAGTGTGTTTTCCACAGCATAAAGTGCAAAAATGCTGTCACTGAATTTCATGAGAGTAAGGATCAGTTTTGAGCAAGTCCCTATTTCAAATTTTTTACTCTAAACCACAGATAGTGATGAGCTGCAAAACTACACTGGGGAAGGATAACTTTGTAAATATTGTATACTTATATTCTCTTCTGTGACTTTCCTCTGGTCTCTTCGGATTAAAAGGACTCTGAATGGCAGTTCAGGATACACTTACCAAAACTAATGAAAGTGCCTGTAAGTGTTGTGATTGAGGAAATGGGTCACAAACTGTATTTCAATTCACATTGCTTTAAATGATGTTTTGTGATATTTAAGGTCAACATCTTTCTGCAGCAGGTGTGTGAATACATACAATACCATTTGCAGAACCAAATGGAAAGATACTGTATATCGTGTGTATCTGAGCAATTCATTAGGAACAAAATAGAAACTTTATAAAACAGTCACAAATTGTTTTTTAATATTCTTAATGTTTATGATTTTGATTTAATAAAGCTGGCTAAAGTTTTTATTGTTACCCATGTGAGCAATACCTACATAACTTTCTGTTCATTTTTCCTTTCAAGGGTACCCTGTTGATTACAAAACTAATTTACGGTAGATATTTTCATTGCATCCTGTGTAATTTGCATCTTCCTTATGAAGAAGAAAATTATTTAAGTATGAAAAAAGAAATATATGTTGTTGTTACAAATATCAGAGTGAGATTTCGTGTCTTTTGAAAGTCTAAAATTATCTATAGTTCAGAAACAGATGTAATGAAAATTTCCTGGTTCACCATGTCACATTAGCTAGATCTCCTTTTACGTTAAGATAAGAGCATGTTATAATCAAAAAAATTTATGTATCTTAGACTTTATAGAATTATTCTCTAAAGCAGCCAAACGCCTAAATTCTTCTATGTTCCTTTTGATCTAAAATAAGCTTGGATTCAAGCTAGGCTTTCAAACTAGTTTTCTTATTCACTTATTTAGTTACCATGATTTTAGGTAATACTAAAAATATTGAGAAAAATATCTTAACTATTAGACGTATTTTTATTTTTCAATGTATTACTTAAAATGTATTACTAACTGAGGGCCGTATATAGGTATGCAAATACACTACCTTGCTGACAACTTAAAATAGTAGTGATACATAGTGGAGTTGAATGGGGCTGGGGAGAAAGGGGAAGGAAGGAGTAAGTGGGGCTGTTGCAAAAATTTGAGCGTAATTGACAGGCACATGTTTATAGCATTACAACATCACAATTCAAGTTCATAACTGAATAATGTTCATGTTAGAGCATTTGTTAATAATGTTGTACTGAGAACATGTAATAGGAATTTTAGATTTGGCCAAAAAAGCTGTTGTTCAGAACATGTCTCAGAATATGCTTGTATATACAAATTGTTGTATGTTAGAAATTATTTTTAAAATCTTTTACTTCTGGGAAATGCTTTGATTTTTCATCTTACATAAAAGAATTGTAAGGGATCAAAAAGAAATTAGCAGTGAAAAGTAAACTATAAAGGGAACAGGCAATATATATTTGATTAGTATTTAATTACATCTTTTGTAACCTTGATTTCATTTTGTTCTCATACTTACTTAGGTGTATTTTTTTAATAGTGGAACTAGATCATGATTTTTACGTACAGGTCAAAAAATTACAGGTTTCAGATTATTGGTACTGTATTTTAAAGAGATGTATTAGCAATGGATTACATTTATATCTGATAAACCTAGGCAGGGTTTATTAATAGTTTTAGTGTTCTTTGAAAGACATTACTAAATATCTATATTTTTTAATTATACTTTTTTTTTTCTCAAATGTAGTCAAAATATAAACTTAATGTTTATTATATGTATATGTTTATACTAGTGTTATCTGTCTTTATGAAGTACACAATGTTTCCAGTCTCCTGGTCTGCTGTAAAAAAAACTTTTTGTATTGGAGGTCACCTGTAGTACTTATCTATTTACGTTAGAAGAAAAATGCTGTGGTTTTAAAACATATACCTACCTCTAAGAATGTGGATAGTCCTGTTGCTTTCAATGGACTACATATATATTTTAAAGCAAGCAAATGTTAATATACTTGGAAGTTTTTCTGTGAAAGAATCAATTCATATATTTGGTAGAAAGCTCTCTTACTATATACTGTCTTACATTTGCACAGATGGTTTGAAAGCATTAAAAATGCTTTAGAGTTAGTGTCCTATAAATTACACTTGTTGCATAGAATAGTAAAATGGAGATTCATTTTGCATTTTTAAACATTTTTTATGAGTATTGCATTCTTTTGTATTACATAATTTTAGGAAATTAGAGTGATGGTATGAATGAGTATCAGAATTTGTATCAATATAAGTATCAGAACCATGGCTTTATAACCCCTGCTGGGATTTTTTATATTCATTTTTGTAGAACAGAAAAAGCCTATCTCATTTTAAGGGGATGGGCACTTAGAGATGTGTGCCCATGGCTGTCACTTTTAATGTTTTAGTTCTTATAGTCACTGATAGTTTAGTGGGAAGGAAATTAAACCATTTTCCAATTGCTTTCGATTTCCTTAAATTTCTGCTTAAAACAACAGCAAAAAGAGGGGGTGGGTGAGTACAAATGGAATTAAGCATATAGTAGACTGATACAAATGAAAAGTCATGTGTTCTCACTCCCTTTATCTATCTATCTATCTATCTATCTATCTATCTCTTGTTAGAACACTTGCTACAGTTCAGATTATATGTAGGACTTTATTTTTGCTGATGATATGTAGGACTTTATTATTTCTATGCACCTGTATTTATCACTCAAGACTGATGGACTAGTTCTCTCCTCTCCTCGACCTCGCCCTTGCCCTCTCTCTCCCTCTCCCCTCCTCCTTCCTTTCCTTCTCCTTTTCCCAACATAGCTTTTATTAGGTCTGATTAAAATAAAAACACAGAATATTAATAAATAATTTTTCTTATACTATCGTCTATTATAGGTGGTTTATGATTCTACTGATTCTCTTCAAAATTACATTGATACTAATATATGATGTTAAAAACAAAGATAGTAGTAGAAATTGAAATTCCTATTACAATAATTGACAATTTAAAGTCTAGCTATGTAAAAAGAACATTTTTGAGAAACTATGAGGAAAATGTGTTAGAGTAATTTAACACCACATATCTGTTTCAGGAGCATGTATCAAATTGTTATTTAAAGGAGTCATAACATTTCCTATACGGGTCATTGGTGAGGTGTTTAGTAGAGATGTTTGGCTATAGCCACAGCTGTTGGATTGGCTTGATGCCACCTCAAGGTCCAACAGGTGAGATGTGGCTGAGAATTAATAACTTTTCACAGATTTTTCCTTTCAGAAAAATGCTACAATTCCTGTAACATTGTCTCAGTGGAGTGGAGGAAAGGGTGGAATTTGTCTTCGGTAGAAGCCCAGCTCCATACTATGTAGATCTCAGATTTAAACGTGATGGGAGAGCCATTTGCTTAAAGACCCTGAATTTCTTGTCTGCTACCCTTCCTCTTGCATCTATAGTTAAAAGTTCCCCCAGTATCTGTCCCTGTGGGGGAGGTTCCTTTAGAAGTCAGACTGTCTGTGCGCTGAGGTGGGGCAGTCCTTTGTGTCTACTGTACTTTGGTGCGTGTGTGAATTTAGAAGATGTGGAGCTGACTGAGAAACCCTTTTATATAGGCTGGGGAAGTCTTAATAGAGCTGGAAGGATCATAGTCCCTTACAGGGTGATTTGTGTTGCTCAGCTGCATGGTCAAAATCAACCCAATATCATTCTGGCCTTATTGCAGAGATACTCTAGTACACATTGCATGGGACAAAATATTAAACACGGTGATCTGAGGTTGTTATGAAGGAGTGGAATCTCCCTAGCATTTAGTTCTGCTGCTGAGGCTTTGCTGTTGTTGGTCTGCCAAGTATACGTTTCATCTTTCCCAGTGACCCCTTAGGTGATCTTGTCTTGTGGCATCTTACTTTACATATTTTATTAGTGAAATTAGAATAATACAGTTATATCATGAGAGGTAATAAAATAATCATTATGAAATGCTTTGTGAAACATCCATGTATTCACAAATATTCCGAAGTATGACTACATGTGTAAAACATTTAGACATTGAAGAAGAAAGATGTTGTCAGTTAAAACTACTGGCACAATTATGCGATAAGGTTGCCTGTTCTTTTGCTTGGTGTGCCAGTTGCTGAAAGAAAGATATTTATTTTTAGAGATGAAAAAAGCAAGCATTTTCATCAGCTTAAATGAAAAGAAACAACTAGTTATAAATATTGTTTTGTGGAATCTTGTTTCACCCATGCAAGTGTTTTTCTTTATGGAAGGTGTGCTGTAATTGGGTTGGATATATCTTTCCAGCTCAACTAATCGTTTCCTTTCACAGTACCAGAATGCATGCAGATTTGAACTTGTAGCCAGGAAAAAGTGCTGCCATGCTTCAAATTGCCAAACGACCTCAAGGGACAGAAACTTGACCTGGTTTTATGAAACCATAGAATTACATTTATACAAGTTACCCCATGGGAAAGAAATGAACTGATCCCAATTCATTTCTAAATACTGGGGCCTTATGGGTCACATTTGAATTCCTCCCTACACCCACTTTTCTACTAAATTTTTCTAAGGACATTTTTAGAAACTTACTTTACATTAGGTATGGGTCATGTGCTGAATATTTAACAATTCAGTGTTCTAATTCTTTAAAATGTCTAATAGTTTCTCAATATAATTAAGCTGCAAAAAGTTTGAATTATAGACTTTGTTCAATGTGGGCTAATTCCTCAAACAAAGAGTTCTCCTCTGGCTTTAGTAACTTAAGCTTTGTTTTCCTGCATGTGAATTGCAAACAAAGTCCCAGTGGCTATAGTCAGTATGTGTTGTATGGTCTATAGATAAGAGATTGACTCTGCAGCTGGATGATTGAGCTGCTCATCAGGGACTTGGGACAAGGTAGCTGAAGGTTCAAAAAGGCTTACCCAATGCCTTTTTACAGAAAATTTTTACAGAAAATACAGATTTACAAGAAGAAAACTTCCTCCAAACTGCCCCTTGGTCAAAATGACCCTCAGTCAAATTAAACATTTCAGATATGAAAAATCTGTGTTCAGGCCTCCTCTGTGAATCAATCAAGGTAACAAGTAGGTGTTACCATGGCCTTTCAGTACTTTGGTGTGAGCTAGAACTCTAGATACTCTAAGCTGGGTGAGTGCTTATCCCACTCTGTGAGCTGATATAGTGCTTAAGGTGTCTGAGGGTATCTGCCAGTGTAGCACCAGTTTTGAGTACACAGATTGAGCTGAAACAGTGAGCCCCTAAGGACAGGGAAAGGATCCTTAATACTTCTGAATATGTATGTTTGAACTATATGCTTATACGGTTACATCAACATTAGAATTAGCTTGCATTTTGATTTATTTAACAAACTGAGTGCTCTGTTCAGCTAAAGTTTGCCTCGGCAATTACTATCCCATAGTGGCTCTACAGACCTTCCAGGCCCCACTTCCACATTCTCACGGAAACTATTTCCTATTCTTAGGGAATCTTCTCCATCCTTGAAAGGCACTTTCAGTGCTGAAATTGGCATTAATTGCCTGCATAAGTCTACCTATTTCTAGTGAATGAGTAACAGATTTGGATACTATTCATCTAGTATAGATTTTTTTTTTCTTATATAACATCTTAACACTTTAGATCGACTAAACAGTTCAGCTGATGATCCCTAACTCTATACGTTCTATCTTTCAATGTAGATATGGCAAAATAGTCTTTTGTTTGGAAATACTGCTCCCACTTTCACCTAATCCTGAGTTTTTAGTCATTTCTGGCTTTAGCAAAAAGGATCGGAAGAGGAGAAATGGGAATAGGAGTGTATTACATCAAGTAAGATGATATTTGTTTACTAGATTTGTTTGCTTTTCCCACTGGTGAATTTTCCAGAACAATTTGTATTAAGCTATTCATTACTTTGCTGGTCTGGGTATCCAGGCTGTTTCATGAGGCATCATATGACTGTTATTCACATCTTTTGCTTCACTTGACTGGTGGAGTGAAGGGCAGGTCTTCTAAATGGTAATTACTTATTACTGTTATGTATTTATTATAAATGTGTACATAATGTCCTTTTCTAATTCACCTCAAAGAAGTGCTCATATTGATCCATAAGCTCTTTTTTATTATTATTATTTTTATTTTTTTCTGAAGTCAGCCTTTTGCTTTCAGTGATTCAGTTTTTGTTGATGTCATCAACAGGTTTGACTATCAGCAGCTTAATGCTGATATCCGGAGCAGGTAGAGGGGGATTTTTTTTTTTTTTCCTAAGACATAGAGATGGTAATATTTCTAAATGATTTTTAATAGAAGATAGGGGTTCAGTTGCATTCTGAAGGTTAGGTATTTTTCTTCAGTACTTAACTTGGCTATTCCTTTGTAGTTCTGTTGTTCATAAGCTATGTAAAAGTTACATTAATTATACTGTATCTAAAATAAATTTAGATCAGACTAGGCTAAGGATTTTGACTTACAAATAAAGTTTTTCATCTGCATTAAAGGCTTTCTGATTTCCATGGTAAATAAGGGAAATCTTGAAGATCAACTATAGTAGCAATGAATGCTTCACTGTGATTGAAATGTTTATCTTAACTTTTCTTTGCATCTAAACATGAGAGAAAAAAATAATTTGTTATCTGTTGAATCATAAAACAACAACTCAAAATGAAGCAAAAAAAAAAAAAAAACAGATCTGTGGATTCTGAAATCCAAACAATCCCTTTCTCCTTCCTCTCCATCTTCTCCTCACACAGCAATCTTGATTTTGAAGAAACTGAAGATAAAATGTACAGTTCTTCATGGAAGTTCCGTTTTATTAGGCATTGTGAAAACTGAAATACAGAGGATTCTTGGCCTAGAAAGCAGAGTTGCTAACCCCAACAGTAGCAGTAGGGAAAAGGTCCCTGAGGCTATAGGGCAAGGAACATGCTGAAGGGTAGCAAAGTGAAAAGACAAAAGTAAAAGGTTGTTTGACAGCATATTAAAGCAAATTTGCCCATTGTTACTATTACACAGCCTTATAAATCCACATGTGTATGATCAAATTTTCATTTGGATTACAAATGTTTCTTTTCTCTTTGCTCAGTGAGACTGTGTTTAGAGTAGCGTCTGGGAAAGCAAGCAAGAAGAAATGTGCTTTGCTTTGGTGTTTGATGTGGGACTGAGATTGTTGCAGCAGAGATGCTCATTTGCAATTAGGTATTTGTGTTTTTATTATATACCTGAAAGAATGGATTACCTCCATCTCCTTTTATCACCTCTTTTCTATGGTAGATAAAAGAAGTAGAGAGAAAGATAGGTAGATAAAAAGTTACTACAAGAACACGACTGAGTTTTGCTGATCATTTCTCCACTGAACACTAGCATGCAAATACTAGGCATCGATTGTGCCTCAGCATAGCCTCAGCAAAGAAATAGTTTGTGAGACATATTTGTTTGAGAAATACAGTCATATTTGGGAGTTCTCACTTGTGTCTTGTATATTTCTGAGTTTACTTCAGAGGAATATAGCAGAAATTACCATGCTTCTTTGTATGTTTACTTATCACATGCACAGCAAGGAATGTAGTTACTATGAAATTGGGTTGTTCATAAAAGTCTTAATCCTGCAAGCAGGAAGAAAACTTTGGTTTCTGTAAGGAGTCCTGTTGACTATAGCATCTCAGTTAGACAATTTAGATAAAATTATGCATGTCCTAAAACATTGTCAGTATTGGAACCCACATGGCATACCTAGCAGATTTTTCATATGCAGGAGGAGTTTCATAAATACCAGCGACCAAGTGTGGGAGTGATCAAAGAGCATTGTTTATAATCAAAATGTAAGTTACGGGTTTATAAAACAACTTGTGGATGCTTGGATGCATGTGAAATTTACTGACATGAATAATCTCACTGATTTAAATGAGAGCATTCAGGTGACTAAAACAAGTCAAACATGGGAATGTTTAGAAGATTGTGACCTTCAAAATGAACAATCATCTTTCAAAGTATTCAAAGGATAGTTATTATAACTTAAACTCAAGAGTTTCTGTTTGAATGTTGAAATAGCTAAGAACACATCTAGGCAATGCACCTGCAAAATCATAATACATTTTAATGACACTGAACAACAGTTCCCCAACTTCCTTGTACTCTTTTTTTTGGGGGGAGGGGGAGAGTGGGGGAAGGGGAAGGAAGGAGGGTGAGAGAGGGACGATGACAGCGAGGCTGTTTGTTTTTCACGAAAGTTGTTTGTGATTTCAGGTACTCATGGGAAATCTCTTGATCAGATTCACATCTGTTCCTGTCAAAGTGGGTGCTAAGATACCGGTCACCCAGCAACCATGTCCAAGAGGGAATTGGGCCGATAATAACTTCAAAAAGGAATGACAGATGCTAGATTAGGATGAAAGACAAAACGCATGAAAAATGAGCTTGTTAGAATAAAAAAAATTGTTCAAGCACCTTCATGCAAATTAAATGAATATTGAACATTTGCATGCAGTAATTTCTAGTTTTTCTGTTGACTGAGAAGAAATAAAGATGGTACATATAAAATCATAAATGTATTTTTTTTTTCCACCAATTAACATACAAAGCAGTATCTTTCTTCTAAAAATGAGATTAGCCACCTGGGTGCTTGGCTGTATCCCACATATGTCACAACATTTTTGTAATGAGTGTGTTTCTGTTGAAGGAACACCTTATCTAATTCTTTGTAGCAAAACAAACAAGGAAGCAACCTTATATTAATTTTAAAGTACTTTAGGTTAATGTGGTCCTATTTCTTTCTGCTCTGGTTTTCAGAGCTGAATTATTTCCTGCTGTCCTTGAATTCAATCGGTTTAATGTGCATTAATAAAAGATCACATAAGATGAGTTCAGACTAAACGCTAAGGTTTCCTATTGACTGGTCAAACAATACGTTTTTAAGACACAGTGTCAGAGTGACATGTTTTTTTTATTTTACCATGCCTATGTATTAAGATAATTTAAATAATCTAATAATTTTATTATTGAAACATTCACATAACAATCAGAATTTGGAAAAGAATGATATAATGTTCCAATTGAGAAAGAATTCTGTGTCTTGGTTTAGCAATGTCTAATGTGGTCACGTACAGAAATTGATTTTCTTCAGAAATTAATTAATTTTTCATATCGCCCTAAGCTGCAGTTAAAAAGAGTGCATACTTGTCTGTTTTTTCCAGAAATATTGCCTAATCATATTAATACCATTGCCCCAAGGATGAAAAGATAATTGTACAAATGCATTTGGAAATATGTATCACTGAGTATTTATGATTAAATTATGCAAATGACCCAGCTCTCATCCTTTCCAGACCCAGATTGTCTAATTAGGATTGATATGCTGAATAGATGTTCCAGAATTTGAATACAAGCATGTCCAAAGAGCAGAAAATTGGAAATGACAAGGCTGAAATGCTAAGAAAAGTGTCTTTCCCTTTTATACTTTACTAATGTGGTGTTAGCAGTTGCGGTTTTTTCCTTTGGCTATATTGTGTGACTCATATGTCCTACAAGAAATAAGTCAGGAGAGAAAAATCAACTTTCATAAATAGCATTACTTTGTTCAGGACTTATTTTTCTGTAAAAATCTGCTAGTCATTCCTCTCCACTTGAAAGCTTTGTATTCTTGATGTTAAAATAATGATGTATTCCACCCAAATTACTTCTTCATTTGGAGCAACTATTGTTTTGTTTTGTTTTGTTTTTTTTTTTTACTTTTCTCCAGCTGCTGGTGCTAGAACTTGTAAGCATCTCATATATTCAGATGAGATTTATGCACCTAACATTTTTAGGGTCTGTTGGTGGTTTTTGTTTTTGTTTTTGGTTTTTTTTGGTTCTTATTTACTTGAATTCACAACCCCTTCATGTAATAACTTTTTTTTTTTTTTTTTTAAGAAGAGAACTGATGTTTCTTACGGCTAATTTATGGGCCTTCTGAGTTAGAATAATAGCTATCCAGAAGTCTACAGTGTTTAAGTCCTTCTTCTTCAGTGAGCTGTTTGCTCATTTATTGCTCTTATGAAGCTGGGAGAAAAGTCTGGTGAGTAGGAAGGAGGAAAGAAGGAGTACTGAACTGTCAGTACTTCAGCCATTGTTAGCAGCGGGAGTCACTCCGTCTGAACTCTGCTGGCTCCTGCTTCCCATCTGCAGGATGATGGATTGCTATGTTTAATACATTTCAGCTTTTGTCTGTCATAGTGTGGATAGACAGCACTATCAATGATTTCAACACTGATTAGAGCACTGGTTTTAGCCATTGCTATTGGCCAGGCACCTCCCAGGAATGTTTGATGTAGTAAGTCATTGGCACCCTTGCTATGCAAATGAATAGCTCAGCTAACTATAGACTGGTTTCAAACACCTACAAAAGGCTGCTGGGAATTACTAAACCCACATAGCCACTCTAAGTTGAGACAAGCCTGAGAACGCTTTGGTACCAAATGTAACTACTCACCCAGAGTAGTCCCCAGCCCAGAGATAAACGGCTTGTGCTTTTAATAGCCCCAGCACAGGCTCTGTTTGCAGCACTGCGTTCCAGGGGGTGTGATGTCAGCAGCGCTCTGCCCATCTGCACTTAAGTGTTTCGCTACTGGTGATATGGTAGAAGTGCAAGGGTTGCGTTGAAGCAATAAGATATGACATGACATGTGTCGTACAAGGATTTGCTCAGCCGTAGGTGCTTTGTGATTCACAAGTCCACGGGCTGAATGATTTCAACCACCAGAGAAGTCGCTGTATACCAGCACAACATATGCCCTGGAGTATCTTCTAATAATTATAAAAATGGTGCAGTGGACACAGAAATTGAAAAAAAATCATAGGCATCATTTCAGAGAAGGGGGTAATACATACATTATTTTCATCATTTGCATATTCATTTTGCACTCAGAATAAATTATTATTACAGTCTGATGTGTGAAACTTAGTATTGTATTGGAAACAAATAATTATGCTTTCTAGAGCATATAACACAAGCTTTCAAAGATGCTTGACCCAGTTTTCTTGATTTGGACCACTGCCCGCCATGACAGGCCATGCTGAGGATAACTTTCACTTCATTTTGAACTGTGGGAGGAAGGGAAGTTAAATCGAGAGATACTAATCATCCTTGATTTATCTTTGTTAGTAGAGATTTTAATGTACAGAACTGGAATAATAAGGATGAGCAACTAATAAAAAATAGTAATAAATAAATGTAAATAAATATATAGTAATGTAAATGTAAATAAATAAATAGTAATAAAATAAATGTGGAGAAAAAGCCAGTTATAAATGTGTTTTGGTTATTCCTACTCACTTTATATTCATTCTGTGATTCTATCAATTTTTACAATTCTGTAATTTGGCTGTGGCATTATTTGCTTTTTAAAAATTTCTTCACCTTTGGTTCAACTTCCATGGTTCTTCTTACAGGCAATGATTTGTAATTTCTCAGATGTGCTTGCAGGAAATCTAAGCTCGACAGCATAGTCATGGATGCCATTTTTATTCCTTTTTAAGATGATCCAGGCAGTGGCAATGCTCACAGGGAGGAGTGTTCATGCTAATTAAAAGCTTGAGTTTACCTTTCAAAAAATGTTGGCAATTTGCCTGGGAGAAAATTCTGTCTTCAGTCACCATTTTTAATCTACTTGGCTGCTTGGAGTTATCTTCACTTTAAGTGTTTTAAAAGTTGCCTGGATGTTTAGGTAGGTTCCTTGACATCATTCCTAAGTGCTTATATGCCATATATGATGATCGGAGGATCTAAGGGGTGTGCAGAAAGGAGTATCAGTAATAAGGAGGGCACAATCTTGACATTACAGCTGTCAGCTTTTCTTGATTTAGGCTCCTTTCGTTAGCAATGGCTACACAGTGGTGAAACAGAAACTTAAGGAGTACTTTACAAATGAAATAAAAGTAAAAAATCATGATTCTTAACTTATTAAAACTTTCTTGATTTTTTTCCTCTGTTAAAGTAAAGGACATTTGGCTAGAAGTACTGAAAGGAGCTGTTCTTCTGGTGACACAAGCAGAGATCAATAGCTGGAGTATTCATATGTGCCCAGTGAGGAAATAATGGTAAATAGAAAATTAATGAAAAACAAGTATGGAATAAATACATATATTAGTAGGTGATGTATTAATAAATGTATCCTATAAATATGATAGGTAAAGGAATCAGATAAAATACTTTTTACTCAGATAAACAATCTCTGTTGTTTATTGTCTTTCTGTAGAAGTAAGGCTGTGCTTTTACAGCCTTGTTTGATAGCGGTGCTGGTTTGGAGAATTTTGCCCCTCTTCTGCTTCTTACAGGCACACAATCACATTCCTGTACAGCTATGCTATTACAACTGTGTGACCATTTTCTGCACACGGTCAAGTCTAGGTTAAAAGTGCTCACCACTTACACCTTCTCCCCCACTTTTTGCACTATTGTTTTTATTAACCCTGATCTTTTGGGGAAGACAGTTCACCATATGCTTTCATCAGCAGTTGTGCTGTTTTAGCTGAACGGGCAACAGTGACAGAAATGAGTAATGGTGGGAGGGAGGGAACTATGCCTTCATGTTTATGCATGATAGTCCTGCATGCCATGAAATTGTCCTGCATCCTAACTACAGCATCATGAGCCTAGCCCTGGAAATTAACTACTGATTGCACAACAGTTTTAACACTATATTTAAAAGGAGAAAACAGGAGTGGGATCAGCGCTAATGAAGGGAGATGTAAAATCTTTAAAAGAAAAATGCATGAATGCAGTGAAAGCCATGTTCCTTTCTCTTGGAAATCTGCTTTACTAAGTCTTGGCACATTGGTCTGCTGTTTACTGTAGATCAAATGTGGTCAGTCTCTGGGGTACAGCATGATTTTGGCCTTTGGATGCCACATTTTGATTGCTTGAAAAGATAGGGCTTGGGTGTACACCATCTTCCATGCCCTGGTTATCTGGCTTGTACATAGAGCGGAAGCCCAGTTGTTCCAATACATCTCCTGGTCTGTGGGAAGCAGTGCCAAGAGAAGGAACCCTGCAATTCAGGCAAAACCAGAGAAGATTCTGATGATTGAGTGAGGTGGAGAGAAAACCCCAAAATGTTCTGGTTTTTTTTGGACTGTCATCACTCACACATCTCTTGTGTTCTTTGGGGATTTTTTTTTCTTCTCTACCTCCATCATAGTGGAGTATACATTAATATAGAGAACATTGCCTGTAGCAGTGCAGGCACTGACAGCATCGCTCAGACCTCTGGGCTCTGATATGGTACCAAACTACTGACAACTATGTTAATTGCAAGCACTACTTTGCCGAAGCACTGCCCAGTGATAATGGTGAGGGAAGTATTCATTTACCTGTAAGAAGACCTAGACAACCTGTACATGTCTCACAAGCTATCTAGACTACATAAGTGTGAACTTCTGTAAGAACATTCCTATTCTATTATTGCTTAGAACACGGTTCTTTAGAGCAGAAAGTCTGTTGTTTTTGTTTTAAACACTAGTTGATTTCTTCGGCAGTTTTTTGCAGACATGCTGGAAAAAGTCTGAAGCTACCAAATCCTCGTCTACACAGGACCAGTGGGAAACTTCAAATTTCCCTGGGTAGGCATGATTTTAGCAAAACTTCCTCTGCTTAGAATGGTCTGACTTCACTGTAAAGTGGGCTCCACTGTGCTAATCCTTTTGGAATGCAGCAATTATCACCTACCATATAGGTGTTAAGTGCTGAATTTCAAAGGGATTATCACTTTCCTCCTTTAGTGGCTAAGTAAGAAGAGAAAAGTTGTTAGTACTTCTAAAGGGGAGGAAAGAAGAAAAAAGAAATCTCTCCTGTTTTCTTTCTGTGGTGTCCTTCAATCTGGCAAAAGATAAGCAAGCTGGGTTTTGCTACAGCTAGTTACTTTGGGTTTGATCTTTAAGATTTTTAACGGCATTTATTTCCCATCCCCCTGAAGTACCATCATTTTTGAAAAGAGGTAAATACAACAGCCGTTCAGAATGAAAACTGGAAGTTCTGTAGGTGGACAAAATTATATAGGAAAACCAAAGTTCTTTATATCTTTATAGTATGTTTTCGTCAGCAATCGGGAGGCTTTCATCAAGTTAAGTACATAATAGTACTTTACATCTTCAACAATTTGTAGTTTTTCCAGTCTAAAAATGTAATTGATGGTTTTATTGATGTTGCAGACAGAGCAGTAGAAATTATCCTGACTATTTTTATTCATATTCTCTTTGCAAGTACATTTTATTCAACTGACACAGAAGTATTTTGTTCTTTCACTAGCACTATCTACAATACAGATAATATTGATTTCACGTGGTTGTTGGATAAGGTGGGATCAGTGTCCTTGAATTCTTGTGTTGTGGGTATTTTTTTTTTCTTTTAATTCCTAAGAATCTCTTCTATGGCTACTTTTGTAAGCGTTTGCTTCTGTAAATTTTCAATGAAAAGTTGTCTGTGAACATAATGGACAATGCAAGATGACAGTTGTGAATTGTCTATTTCTGTTTGTTTGTTTGTTTTAGAATTGGGGTTCCCCAGGTTAGTCTGCTCAATCATTGTCAAAAGCTTAGGGATATATAAAAGCCAAAACCAGCAGTAGGCATGCCTCTGTCCGTATCTCCTTTGTCGTGTACACTGATTCACTCCTCAGTGCTGGCACCTTGGCATGTTTTTTCTGAGTTCCACTTTCTTCTTTATCTCATGGCATTCAAATGTTCAAATGGCTTTGCTGCCATTATGGGTTCATGCAGCATAGGTAATTTTTTCTTCTGAAGTGTATTCAGATTTTTTTTTTCTCTCTTATGAGTGTGAAAAAAAGCTCGGGAGGTGGGGGGGGGAAGGGGGGAGGAAAGGGGGAGGGGAAAAGGAGGGTAAAACCATTGCATAGGGATGAATGTGTGCACTTAAGTGTATCGCTGAGGTATACTCTTAATACAAAAGCCAGAGGATTAGTTGCCCGGCACAATCAGTATCTCTGAGCCTTTCCCTGTTCAGACTACTTTTCTTTAGAAATAAGTTAGAGTTGACAGCTAAGTCTCCAGAATTTGGTAGTTTGCTGATGTGAACTAATGGGGAGAACATTTAGAGAGAGGGCATTCACATCTGTAGAAGAATTTAAGATGTTGTAAGGGATAGAAGTTGTTACTAGTGGAGTTTTGTGGGCGGAGTGGACTGCCTTGTTAAGTCTTCTTCTGTGAGGTTTCAAAATAAACAAAAGGGGCTACTAGAGAAGAAAATAGCATTTGGAACTGGATGCTGAATAGGAGTTCATATTGGGGAAGGGATGTAGAGTATCAGATTGTAAGACTGGCTTCTAGTCTCTTACTTTTATGTACACTATCACTTTATTGGGATGAAGAGTGATAACTTCTCTCAGAAATGTTTGGTCTAGAGCTGGCTTTCTTGGAGCTAAGAATTTTCAAAATTTAGTGCCGGTAAATGGGTTAAAAGACATTGCAGTTTCTTCACGTTCAAATAACAGAAGATCATGAATTGCAGAAATAAGTTGCATCACGCTGTTTAGCTACCGTTTTTCCTGTGATTGCCTCAGAACATAAAAATTCAACATAAATGTTGAAAATTTTCTTCTATTAAATAAATAGCATACATAGTGCTCAAAATACAAGACACTATACTAGTATTTCTTGGTGTTGGTAGGATTAGTTCCTATTATAAAAATGTGTAAGATACATGCAATCCATTTTATGAAGAGAAGACAAAAAATTGCATTTTAGTTCCAAAGCTGACAATGTTTTCTTAGGAATAACCATCTTCTCATTAACTGTAAAACAATTTGGTGGAAGAACATATTCTGCTAAACTTAGGAAGTTGTAAAAATGAGTATTCTTAATTTTTAATGAATTTCTGAAATATTAATTCATTTAGTCAATTTTTGATGGTAGTAATATTTTGTAGACTTTATGGGGTATTTTGAAACATAAGAGCTTAACTGCTTAACTTTCTGTATCAAGATAATGATATATACCACCAAATAACCACTGTGAAGACAAGGTACTTTGCGTTGTTGGAAGTGATGTTCGTTCAAGTCTAATGTGCGTGCAAAGAGCTCAGTACTTATGTAGATAAGTGGCTCAATGCCAAGAGTCACGGAATCATAAAGGTTGGAAAAGAATCATCATAAAACACATGCTTATTTCAGGAAGTCAGGTGCACACTGCCATTACAGGGTATCTGATTATTTGTCCTGTGAATCTGGCATTTTCCATAATTTGATTTCATCATAATTTGCATAAATCTTGTATTAAAACTCCTGGATTTAAAATTTTAAAATAAAATAAAATAAAAGGGTCTTTTTAAAGTAGCACCTTTTTGCCGTTTGTTTTGCTGCCTCTTTTGTGTAATGATCCCAATTGCAAAGAACTACAGCTCCTTCTTTGTCAGCAGGATTTATGATAATGTCTTGCCATTTTTTTAAGTTATGTAACACACACTGCTCCTCCTTTGTTGTATGGTGAAATTTAGTAGGTTGTTTTAATAGTTTGATTGATTTTTTTTTTTTCCTTTGGCATTTGTCTACAATGAAATCTAGTGTCTGAAATTTACTAGGAGGAGCAATCAAGAGGAGTGTCTTTTGTTTGAATTTCTGAAGGTGTCAGGAGGTTTAGGAATATTTGTGATAAGTCTTTTGTTTTGTGAAGGCTAGAAGTGGGTATGCAATGCTGTGTGAAAAGTGTTGAGCGTTGCTCTTTTAAAATCTTTTAAAATCATCAGCACATTTCTTAACAGGAGCAACTGCTGGTCTTTCATATGTTGCTGAATATTCAGCGGCACTTAGTGGTTCCTTTTTATTGTTGTTGAAAAAGTAATAATGTTTTAAAGACTCTGCTACACTGGACACCTAGAATAAAGATTGCTTTGATTATTGTTATAAAGTGAAATTGGAGGCAATGCCAAGATGGCCACAGAATTAAGTGAGACCAGATTTTACCCTACTGTTTGGAACAGCTAATTTCTTTACAAAGACACCATTTTTAACCATTAACCATTTTCTAAAGCACTCAGCACTCGTTGTACAGTGAAAATTTTGAGAGTAAAGGAATTAGCAGATAGAATCTTTACTTTTTGACATTTTTAACTGAAGTGCTAAAGTTTAATTTTTCATAACTCTTCGGGTTAGACAGGAAAGAGTCCACCAAAAATGGATGAAAAATTCAGGTTCCATTTTGCAAGGGATCTGAAATATAGGCTAGTGCCAAGTTTACATGTTTTTAGGGTATTTTATAGATTATTTTTTTCTGACATAATTTTGATTACTTGATTAGGTTTGGACAACATGACTCTTTCTGATGATTCCGGGATAGTATTTTCAAAAAATATGCCATTAAGTCTGTAACTTCTACGTGTACACTTTCCTGTGATTTCATGGATGTAACTGAGAAGTCTATGTCTGACTTCCCTAGCTTTAATTTTCTGACAGGTGAAAATTAAGACACTAACTACAAAACTGCTCTTTAGAAGCTTTCACAGACAAACTATTCTTGTCTGTTAATTTCAACTTATCCTGTCAGGGACCTTGACCATTCTATGTATAGGTTAATAAGTGAGTGAAATTATTAAATATGTTAATAAAAAGTCCAAATATTGGACTTTTGGACTGTAGATATTATCAAAATTTGTACTGTCTTGCACCTCCCAAAGTTACATTTTTCTCTTTGAATACAGAATTGTCTTTACCAATTTAGCATTTGCTGTGGCTTGGAAGCAAAGACCTCAGCTGAAAGCTTGGATATCTGACCTTTGACTTTTGAGTTGGACTGCATAAAAATAACTGTTGAGCTGTTATAATCTATATTTCATTACCAAAGTTCTTTAGTTTGTTGGTGTTGTTTTAACTTAAAGTACATCAAGGAAATTCTTTAAACTCTTTCTGAATACACATATAGAATTAACAGGGAAGGAGATTTAAGTCACTGAAGTGATCATTGTTATCTTTCATCATTGCCGTTTTTATTATGATTATTATTTTGTTATCAATATTCTGAGATGATGATTAATGCTTTGGAACAGTGAGTTTTGTAACATATTTGTGACTAATGACTAAATAGTAAAGACTACATTTTCTTTCCCTCTGTTTCTCCTTAAGACATTCTGTTTTCTGTTCGTTTTTTTTTTTAAATGTATTGGTCGTTGAAATGATTCTTAGGATATTGAGGACCATCATATTCACGAGATTTATCAGATCTCCACATAAATGGAGCTAAGATAATGTGATAAAAGTAATTCTGTACTTGGTTTTGTCACAAGCAGTGAGTGCACTCAGACATATGTGGAAACCTGAAACGGATGAATGGAGGAGCATGGGTGATAGAGGTAGAAATTACGTATATGGGGGATATAGATTAAGTCTTTTGAATATCATGTTCCTATGACAGTAGATGCATAAAATATCAATATGAACAGATTTTCAGTTTCTAAGCTTCATGTATGTTTTAGTGTATATATAGTCAAAGTCCTACAAGGTTATTTTTTTTTTATTTTTTTTTTTCTTATCTGAGATGGCAAACAAAGTGTCAGAACTGAAAACTGTAAGAATCACAATTATTACAGACTTCAGGTCACATAATGGTTTTGGCTGTATTCGTGGCCAACTGTTGAATATGTTGAAATGTTATAAAAATGATAAACATTAAATCTGTGCTACAATTTAGTAAATATCTCTTTAGTTTCATGATAGTACTTGTAAATCTGGATAATATTTTGATTGCTATTTTCAATGCAATCTTTATTCACCACTTCAGATCTGTGCCCATAGACCTGTTAATGAAACAGTCTGTAATCAAGTGCTTTTTTTTTTTATTTTGAGCATAATTATATTGTATTTTAGTTACTGCTCTGGAAAGTTCTCATATTTGCAAGGCAGTTTCCAGAAGAATAGATTCATGTCTAAATGAGTTTGTATTAGAGGCTTCTACTAGTTTAAAAGAATTTTATTACAGTTGTGTCTCTAGTAGCTATTTTTTGTAAGACTTTGAAATGCTTTTGTCTTATCAAGTGCCATTCTCTGCAATCCTTTAAGCCATTTGAAATGGAGCATGCGGTTTAGATCAGCTAAGATGAATTTCCTTAGATCATTCAGTGTTCCTGTGAATCTTAAAATATTATGCACTCTGCCTTTTGTGGTTCTTTCACCATTTTTTTCTCAAGATTATCAGAACAGAAATAATTGCTTCCATCCATTCTTAAAGATGTTGGAGTTCAAATGTTGAAGCAGTTCAAAAGAGAATTTATGTATGCACATGTATAATCATTAACGCCAAAATATTCCCCTTAAAAGTTTAGATAGAAGCTCCAAATATTTTCCTGCATGTTAATTCAGATCATTGGAAATGCAAAATAAAATAGTACAATTCCTTTTCCAAGGTAAAAATCATTTTCCCTAATAAGGTTCCGAACTATGAAAAATTTTAATCACTAATTTCTAGAACATCTACTGCACTTTTTTTTTTTTTTGTACAAATATTGGCTTTAATATCTCTCTTCTGCTTTATGCTTTTTTCCACATTATAGCAGTATGCTAAAATCACTATAACTCTTCCTTTATAGAGGCTGGCTTATTTAGGGCAAGTTGTATATAGCTGCGTGTTATACTTGATTATACAGTGTAGCATGTAGGAAAGTCACCTTAGTGTAATATTCGCTTTGAAGGTACAGTAATGACATAAACTGTATTTCTAAATACTTCTACAAACTATTTCCATATTTCAAATTCCATTAGTTCAGTTTTCTAATTTTGTTTCTGTGTATGCATCTTGTCATAGACAACAACCTATGTGTGACTTTTTCAGTAACTTTAAAAAGTTAGCTCAGTTCTCTTGCTCGGGGAATTTCATAATTCTCTAATTATTCATTATTCTCTATTCTACACTGTTTCTTTGGAGACGATATTCCTTTTAAGAAACTGGTGAAATGACTTTGAAGATGAAACTACAAACAGGGCACTGCATGTTCTGCATTCATGAAAAGCACTGATACTCACTTGTGAGTGAACAAGTCAGGAATTAAATGTTGAGGCCTTTACACAACCTTAGACCTTTAATGCCAGGAGAAATATTTATATATATGTGTGTGTGTGTGTAAAATAATCTGTCTGCATAGTACAGAGCTGGAATTTCTGCTTCAGGTTGCTTCAAATACTTTAGAAGAAAAATCAACCTTTTTCTCAATTTTAAAGTAATAGGAATTCTTCAACATCCCACTCTGTCTAGTTTCTACCATATCTTTTTTTCATTTGTTTGTTTTCTTCCACATTTGCTTACTACATGCTTATTAACTGCTTACATTATTAAAATTCTGTTTCCTGTGTAGGTACTTTCAGATCTTCACTCCTGCTCTTTGATAAGTTAAATAATTTCAGCTCATTAAATCTTTCACTGCTTATTTTTTCCCAGTCCTTTCTTCTTTGAGATGCTCATCATGAATAACGTTTATTTTGCCCTTATTTGTACTTGCACAGCCTATTTGTTTTTGGTAAGCTACGGTTTTGTTTAGGAGAACTGTGTAGAAGTAACAAACAAAAATGTGGCTCAGCAAACTGAACTTAGTTAAAAATCCTGTTGCTGCTCAAACATGGGTAGAAATCTTACAGAATAGGTGATGTTTTCCTGGGTTAGCAGAAGGAAAGAGTGGCGAAAACAGAACTGTCAGGTGAGCAAACATTTGTGTTAATACTCCCAGAAACCATGCCTTTTCAGTAAGAAGATGATATTTTTCAAGTTATTGCTCTGAGGAAGACTGTGGTTTTAAAGTCTTTATTCAGGCAAGGAGCTTTTAAAATATTGTATACTATGTGGAGAGACTTGGCGGATTTCTCTTCTTCCAAAAAGTTGGGTCCAATGACATGAGAGTAATTATAAGAATGGCACTTTTAATGAAAATCTATTTTAGGAGTATTTTGAGTAGTTCCTGTTTCCAGAGTAGAAAGGGAGGTACCGACAGAGTAAAAAGGGAGGACTGGAGGTACCTACATTAAGTTCAGTCAATGTTAGGCTTGCCTAGTGTGATCCTTTAACTATATACAGTACACTCATGCTTTAAGGTACAATATCTTGTGACTTTTCAGGATCAGACACTATTAAAGACAGCTGTTCAAAAGGAAAAAAAAAAAAAAAAAAGAACTCCTCAATCTTTAGTCTGCTAGCAAAGAGATCTACTAAGTGTTAAACAGTGTGAGATAAAATACATGATTAAGAACTATTGGCTACAGCTAGAGTAATCCAGCAACTAATCAAGATTGTTGAATCAAGCTCAAGAAACAGTCCAATAATAGAACATTTTCTGAAATTAATGAGAAAAAGGTAAGAAAACATCTGACTAACACATGACATTCTCAAATAACAAAACAGATATAACCTGTAAACAAATTACAGGAAAGGTCAGGCATAGACTAAGCAAAATGTTTATGTGATTCAGATATGTTTATGATGACACATTTATCTTGAAATATATTAATATTATATCTTAATATTTGTAACTTTTATAGTGGATTAAATAATAAAAATTATCATTAACTTTCTGTTTGGTTTATATGGGTTCATCCCAGTATTTAGTATTTTTTGACATGTTGGCTTTTATTAAGAACAATGGAGACTCTTGTGACATTTCTGAGATGTAGGAGCTAACAGGGAAAGGATTATAACAGTAAAACAGTCAGATTTGTATCTCTGAGTTTTGGTCCATTAATAGTGTAATTTGAGAGGGGCTGTTTATTCATCTGTATGTAGAGTCTGAGCTGGCTAATAGCAACTATAAAGGTAACAGTTTTCAAATGGAAAACTCAAATTTTCAAATCTTTCAAAAAATTGTGTGTGTGTGTGTGTGTTTATGCCTATTTTCGTGTGAACAAGAAATTTCCTCCTTCATTCCATGCTATTTGTGAAATATAAATCTGGGCTGTTTGTTTATTCTGGAATAACTAAACTCAATTTGCTTAATATTTGCTTTTCACTACCTTGAGTTGCACTACCATGTTGCTTTTTGATAGCATATCTGTTGATGAACAGCAGCAAACTGTGTAGGAAAATAGTGTTCTCAGCCCAGGTAGCTGTTTAAGCTCTTGTTGTGCAGGTCTTATCCCTGATAAAACATAATTGTTACTGATTCACTTACTGAGTGTCCTAGCAGAGTTAATAGTTATTAGAGTCGGTTGTGCACTTTGGAGGAATGACGTATTGAGATTCTCAGTGGGGTTTCTAGAAGAGCTGTAGTTCCAGGTTCAGTCTTGAAATGGACACAGTTATTTGAATAAAAGCAATCTAAACAGGGTAGTAGAAAACAGGATACAGCTTATGCTTTATTTTATTTTATTTTATTTTATTTTATTTTATTTTATTTTATTTTATTTTATTTTAATCAACTGAAAGCTTTAAACTCAAGGCAAGATTCTTGAAATTGTTTTTTGGGGGACAAAACAAGCCATTTTTTGAGATACCTTTATAATCTAACTGATGCGTAGTTTAAAAAAAAAAAAGTTAAGAAAGAATTTGGGGGTTTTGAGGAAAGTTTCTTTGAAGTCTGGGTCTTGTAATTACCTGAGGAGCCAGTTCACCTGTAGATAATGGGAAAAGTGAGTCAGATGCAGGACAAGTCTGCTTTCCCACTCTTGAAAAACATGAAAATTTGTGGTCCTTCTGAAAATTAGGTTTTTGTATTTCATGCTTCTAGTTTCATGAGAAGAATGTGCACTGGGGGAGCAAGAATTATAGATCAAGAATTAATGATAAATTGAAAAAAAAATAGCCACTGTTAGGGCATGTTTTTGTAGCAGAAGGTAAGTGTTTCTTTTGCTGGTTTTATTAGAACCAGCATGTGTAAGAAGAGCAGTGAAGATCTGGCAGTGTGGTCTAGCAGCTAGAGTAGTGTCCCTTTAAAAGCCTGCACCAGGCATTACAGTTTCCAGTTCCTGATGAAGGCAGTGCAGCAGTGTCTTCACTAATATTCTCACCTATGCTAGCTAAATTAAAAGTGAGATGAGTGCTCTGATATAACCACATTTTCATTTTATGTAGATGAAGACAGGCTGCAACACATTTCTGCTAGACAAGGTTAAGAACTCTCTGCTGTCCCTGAACAACAATGTTCTAATTAAACAAGAGTATGGTAAGCAGGTTGTTTCCTTGCTCAGACCAAGTGAAAATGAATCCTTTTAAATTTTTTTTTCTTTCCCCTTTTGGAAGGATTTATTTCCAGGCAGACAAGTCATCTGAAGTGTCTTGCTACATGGCACAAATCCAAGTTACCTGTGTGGAGGAAAGGTTGGCAGTGCATGCCTTGGGATGGAAGGAAGAGAGAATGTTGTAAATGTGGCCTCAACACACAAAAGCTTAAGCTCAGGTTAGAGCACTTTTAGTCGCTATATTTCAGTTATGTTTCAGCTTTTTTTTTTTTTTTTTTTTTTTTTTTTTATAAAAGGGTGGGTGGGGAGGAGTAAAAGAGTTAGTAGAACAGCAATGCTGAACTTACTCTCTTAGATCTAATGAAAGCATAACTTCTGCTGCAACGAATTAGTCAGAAATGAAGAGGTAGCTGATAATAAATCTTTAGACAACATGGTAAAATATCAGTTGAGGAAATCAAGTAAACTAGGCATATGAGGTTCCAATTTCCAGATAGCTAACATGGAAAAGTAGGCTAGGTAATTGGTATTTATCCTTTAACCCACAGCTTCTGTAATTTGATATATAAAGAAAGATAGGTTGCAGTAGTAAAAAACAAACAAACACCAGAGGCAATGATTACCAGTTATTTCTCATTTCAGTAATGGCAAAGTTTCAACATAACTCAAACCAACATATTAAGGTGCAGTAGGATCATGTGATGAAGCAAGCTACTTTAAGACATATATGAAATGTATTAAAGAACCTTCCAAAATGCAGAAGGTTTCACATGTTTTGAGAATGCCAGTTTTGAAGCATGTCAGGAGTTGATAGCTCCAGGAGCACTATAATTTTGTGTCTCTCACTTAACACATTGTGGATTTCTGCATCACTCTTTGCTTTTCCTTAATAGGGAATCAAGCCATGAGAAGACACTGATCATGACCTATATTTCCTAGAACATGTTTTTCCTCATTAAGCTGGTATTTGTAGAATGTGCAGAATGTTATATTGTGTAGAACAACGCTGTTAACATTTTTAGATAGCTGTTCATACAACACATTCCCTTATTCGCTCCCACAGTTCACTCATGTACTAAAATATTTACCCACAGTTACTTGGCTGGAACAATAGCTGGAAGGACAGCTCAGATTGTATACTCACAAGTGGAAGGTGCTTCAGTGGCTTCCAGGCTCCGAGTTGTGTTCTGTCAGGTGTATATTTAGTTTTGTAGTCTTTCCCTGTGTATAGCAACTGCCAGACCCGTGGCTGTAGGCCAAATAGAAAGAGCCCGTTGTAGATGCCAGTGGCTTTTGCTTGGTGATGTTGGTTAGCCAGACAGAAACCGCAGCTTCTTGGTGTCCTAAGAGTGTAAGATTTTCTGGATTCAGCAGGCCCACCAGTCATAAGATTCACAGGAGCTTGTGAATCTTATGTGCTATATTCTTTCAGCACGTATTTTTCCACTCTTTGGCTTGTTATTTTCTGTTAACTACCTCTCCATCCAAAAATATAGATACTTCCAGAATGCAGTCATACAGGCTCATGTAGAAAAAAACTTTTCTAACATCTAATTTACCTGATGGTTAAAAATAAAAGGAGACAGAATATATTTTACACTTACTCTTGTTCCTTTAAGTATACAAATTACTCTAAAATAGCATGATATCACTAATTTTGTTTTATTTTTGTAAAATATTATTAACAGAAAGATGATGCAATGACGGATAATAATGACTAATTTCATGAATTATAGTTATGGAAAATAGATAGGTAGTCTGATTTATAAAATATATGCCATTATCTATTCTCATGTTTTGATTTCAGTTTCCAGTCAGTTGTGTTCTCCGTGTCAGGAAAACTTTTTTTTCCAGATGTTATTTTCAGAAATGAATTAGGACAGTGGCTCCATGTTACTGTTCACCTGGCAGCTATGTAATAGATTCCTTTCCCTATTCCCGCCAATGGTTCTGCCCTATGAGTTGCATTGATTTAATTATTTCTTTAGCTGTCTAAACTGTTTCTGTGAAATGATCATATTAAAAAAAATTGTGTTTTTCGTTTGTTTGTTTTTATTTTCATTTCATTTCATGCATTTTATTTTGGAATGTGGCCAACAAATAGTTGAACTAACATGATTTATAGCAAGGGACAGGAACCTTCAGAATAGTGAGAACTGGAGTTGAGCGGAAGAAATGATAGAGAAATAAACAGAAAACCTCTTATATTTGATCTGCTACTGACAGAATAATGACACGTAACAACAGCTTAAATGTCTAAAATATCTCAGAAGGTGTGCAGAACAAATGTTTATGACATGCTTTCTTATTCTTCACCTACAGAGTAATACAAATTTGTGGTTACTATCACATTGATGTTTATCGTTCTGAGGTGGCAGGCATCAGGTGGAGACTGAAAATCTTAACAGCTCCTAATATTTTAAACGTTTGTGATAATGAGTGAGAAAGAATTAAATGTGCTGTAGTTAAAAAAAATAGTTTATGGAAAAACTCACAGAGTCCCTTTTTCTTTCAGCTGCTGAATGTCACATTCACCATCCATTCATTTTGAAAATATGGGTATATTTGTCCAAATAAAAATGTTACTTTCAAAGCACAGTTAAATAAAAATTTATGATTAATTTTATTGTATAGTACGGTAAAAATCCAGGGTTAAGTATCTGAAGGAATATCTGTAAGTTACATGGGGAAGATCTTCCTGTCACTTGGTTTAGATCAACAAGGTAAATTACTTGAATGTAGGGAAGTTACTTTCAAGTAAGCTAACATATAATTTTAATGCACTGGCTACACCAAATTAACTTGCTGTTTGGAACTGTAGGACATGACTGAATTGCATAAACACAGGCATCTAGATGCATTTGAAAGCCCTAGGGTCTGTCTTTTTTAGGGCTGCCATTCAGAGGAGTGCAAGTCTTTTGGAGGTCCTTTGTCAAGTCTGCCAGCCTGTCTTGTATACTCTAGGGCATCACAGATAGCACTAGGCTCCTATATTCAGACAGCTGATCAAACTTCTAGGAAAGAATTCAGCGCTGGATTCCGACACCTAGATTTAGTCAATGGTGGTTTAGTCAATACAGTCAAAGGAAGCCACATTCCAAAGTAGACACCTACATTTGCTCAGCTGAATGGCTTTCTAGACTTCTTTGATTGTATTGACAAGACCTCCTTTGACAATAAAGGAAGCTTAGATAACTGACATCTGATTTTAGATACTCCCCCTTAACATGCAGTATATGTGAAGCAGCTTAATATACTTTTAAAGCAGCATGATTGGGAGTGAATTTGTCCTTTAACCTCAGATCTGTAAATTTTTATTTTATTTTTTTTTAATGTAAACTACACTACCTTTATAGTCAAATAGAAGGGGATGGGCAGCTCCAGAAAAGCTATTAGCATTTTTTTAAACTGTATGGTAGTCAAGGTGAATCACTTTCTAGAGGTACCAGTCTATTCCTTTGCCTATAGAAAGAATCTTGATCACTAGTTTAGATTTAGACAGCTACTAGGTGCTTTAAGTTAGGGGCAAATAATCTTAGATTAAATGAGTCACAATTTATTTGTCTAAACATAGACATCAAGTGCCACTTCAGATGTTCCAGTGTGTAAGAACATCCAATGTTAGACACCTGTAAAGTGCTGGCAGGTATGACAAGCAACTTTCAGATGGTTTCTTCTTAGAAGCTATCAGGGTACCCCAAAGAGACTAAAATAACTTCAGATGCCTATTCAGGCAACTGAATCCAATCTTACATGCCTGTATGCGGATTTATCCAAAATATGAAATGCATTGAAATGCATGCTCTTTTTTATTTTATTTGTTTATTTATTTTTGAAATAGCTTCCCTGGACAGGTACACCTACATATAATTTATTCTGATTTAAAATACAATTTTGTCTATATTGCCCCTGTAGTTGAAATGCTTTGAAAGCATTGTTTTGACTATATAAAAGTAATTTCTCCATCATTGAAATTACTGGTCATAAGTAGAGTGGAACACAGCATCTATTTAACAGCATGCAGCCACATTTGGAGGTACAAGGAATAATATGTATATATTTATGTATGTATGTATTTATTTATTTAATCCAGAACACACTGGGTAGGAAATTTTGGATGAACATAATATAATTTACCCATTATTATCAGACCAGGCTGTTGGGACTGACATTCAGGCTTTAGTGACAAGTGCTCTAAGACAAAAACATACTTTCAGTGAAGTCTAAGATGGTGATTAATCTTACATATTTTTTTAAAAAAAAATATTTGTGTATAAAATATTTTTGTTAATGTTTTGCATGTGGAAGAGAATCAATATATTTTTTATTGTAATTACTTTTTGGTTTGTTTTTAATTAGTGGCAAATAAAGTAAAGAGTGCCTAAGATGTGAAATTATTCCTGGCTTTCCTATTCTGTTCTTTGACTGTCCTTCTAAAGTAGGATTCATTAGTAACTATTCATGACTGCAGATTGGCAATGCTTTTTGTAGTTTGTGGAGCGAATGAATAATCCTCTCCCTGTCCTTCCCTGATAAACTGTGATGTGAAGAGCCTAGTTAGAAATAGTTCAATGTATGTGTATTTATATTAGCAGCTCCTACTGATTCTTATGTTACAATCATAGAAATATGAACTTTCTTTGCAACCACATTTTTGTATTTATCAGATATTTTGCTTCCTAACCCCCTCCTTTATCTAATGCCTTTGCTGGTTCACATCGGTTCTCAGCCTTCACTTTTCACTGAGACTTCCTTGTTACCAAAAAGAGCACTACTTGGAAACATGGAGTAAGTATGTATTACTTAGAATAAACTGGAAGAATGTTTGAGAAATGTGTGGACTGCCAAACTAACTTTGTCCTAAGGGACTTATAACCATTTTAATTGATTTTTTTTTCCTGAGATTTTGTTCATCTTATTAAACAAGTCCTTAGAGGAGTGAAGCAGTAGGTTACCTCCTTGAGAGCAAAGGACAGCCTGGCTTATTTGCTACAATTATCAATTTGTCCTTATCTTCATGAAATGAAATACTTTTTTTTTAATCCTTCTGAAACAGCTGATGATAATGAATAAAACAATAAAGAAGACTTGGTGTTAACCTCCAGCCTAAGTCTATTTCATTTTTAAATACCGTGTACAATTGTGTGTAGTTGCATGTTATTTGTTTCTCCTAAACCATATATTTATCAGGTGAAAAAAACTGTCATGCACAAGTGACTGAAATGCTCTATTTTGTTTTGGCTTTATGATAATATTGAACAGTTAAATTCTCAGTGAAAAAAAAAAAGTTTAGCTATAGTCTATCATAGGAAAAAAGTCTGTTGAAATTTTGTGCATAATTCAATTTATTACATTTATACATAGCTTTCTAATATTATTACAAGTGATAGTCACCTAATTTGTACTTCTATTGAAAATTGGTTTGAAATGCTATTAACTTGAATAGGGAAAGTTAGGACACAGTACTATGTAGATTAGCCGGACTATGTGGATCTATGTGGAGCTATAAAGGAGAATCCTGCAACATCTAATTTAATACAGTTTTTGCCATTTTAACATTTCAAGTTCTAATTATGACTAAATTGAAATTTCTGTTATGGATAGTTACCGAAAGGGTTGTTAGACATTGGAACAGGCTGCCCAGGGAAGTGGTGGAGTCACCATCCCTGGAAGTCTTTAAAAGATGTTTAGATGTAGAGCTTAGGGATATGGTTTAGTGGGGACTGTTAGCGTTAGGTCAGAGGTTGGATTCGATGATCTTGAGGTGTCTTCCAACCTAGAAATTCTGTGATTCTGTGTGATCAGAAGAGTATCAGATACTATCCAAAGAGTATTCAGATACTATCCAAAGTAGCAATACCAGGGAATCCAGGCTGCACAGGGTAGGATTTAGACCAGTTTGCTGAATTCCTAGCATAACATGGGCAAATGGTGGCTATTATAATCATAAACTTTCACCTCAGGTTATTCAGGGATGTTCTGTCTAGGGGTCATAACAAAGTCACTGTTCAGCTCTAATTAAATTATCTTTAATGATTAATTTTTGAATGTATAAATTAAATGAATGTTAACATATTTTAGGAAAAGCTTAAAAATGAATACATGTTTCAAGTATTTTTTTTAAATGCTGCACTTTGAAATTTGCAAAGAAGAAACAGGAAAAGATTTTTTTTTTTTTTTAATTATACTGGTAAAAGTATTTGTAGATAGCAACATTAGTAATGCTTTCCATTAGATTGGGTGAAATAGGCATATGTCAGACAACAATTTTCTTAGGACAACTATTTACTTCATAGAGCAAGTATGTTGAGGGAGGTGAAACTTTCAAAAATATTTTCTCAAAGCAGGTTTACTTACTAAACAATAAAATTGCATATTTAATTTACCATTTGTGGAAATTACCTTCTTTAGATTTTCTGCTGCAATGGATGTACATTATATGCTTCTTTCTCTCTCTCTTTTTTTTTTTTTTTTTTTTTTTTCTTGCTTAAAAAAATCTTTTATAGACATTTCTCAAAAAAATGCATTTAATTCACATATGGAATATTTTCAGCTTTACTTATGAGAACTCTTAATGTCTGGATCCAAAATATTTTGTTTCTGAGGTGGGAAAATATATTTGATAAAAAGACATGATGTTTAGTCAGTAGTTTGATAGCTTTAAAATAAAGAGTATTACTTCTGTCATTAAGAGATCCACTTCATTATTTTCCTATTTAGTTGTCTTCTCTGGGTTAGGCATCAGACTAATGAGAATTTTGTAGAGCAGTCCTTTTCTGTCTAAACACCAACCACATAAATGCTTTCAATGGTGTGTGTGTGTGTTAACCCACACAAGAAATGCATGCAGAGATAATACATAGCCTGAAAAATACTTATGTGCTGACAGTTAACCAACAGTGTTGTCACAGCAGGAAGACATCAGTTGAAGAAACAGATAGTGACCTCAAAAAAAAAAAAAAAAAAAAAAAAAAAAGGTCTGGTCAGCAGTGTGGACAGGGTTTCACAAGATTATAAATCACCCCAGGGTCGCTGTGTTCCCACCATAAAGAGAGCATGGTCGTTTTATTGTAATCTAATAAGTGATGGGAGCAAAGGACAGCTCCAGAGTGTGTGTTTGGAAAAAAAAAATCTTGATTACAGTTTCAAAACTATACAGTTTCCCTTGCTATTGAAGTGCAGATTATGGGGGTTAAGGCCATTTTAGGATTGGATTACCTTTTTATAGCTGTATGTTATTCCCTTGTTCATGAATCAGAAAGTACTTAAATTAAACTGAACATTTGGGAGTAATACTAATAGGGAGTGTGGTAGTAGAAAATTAATCACTATTTAGTGTTAGATGGCTAGCCAAGTAAGTCTTTGTTTTCAAGGCTTTTTTCAGTAATTGAAATACCCACCTTAATGAACTGATGAGAAATTTTATTTGGTAGTTCCTTTTATTTTTCAAAAGGATTGTTGTGGTGACTCAGACAAAAGGAAGTCAGTAGGAATGTATTTTTAATGTCTGTTTTAATCCAGTTATTCACACTTTAATTTTTGAGTTTATTCTATACTGGATAAGATTAGGCTGTAGAATTTATTTATTTATGTCTTAGGGTTGCACATTTGATAAATCTTAAGATTTATCTTAAGATTAAATCTTAAATCTTAAGATTATTTATGCACCTTGACATGCATAAATAAGAGACAGATAAGAGATTTCCTTTCTTACCTTTCCAACTTTCTCCACTTTAATTCTCAGATTCTTTTCATGTTTTTGGGGTAGCACTTCTATCTCTATTTATTTACTTTTTCTCAAGAAACTTATTATGTTTGAAGCAAACATATACAAAGTGAGTGGTACCAGAAATGAAATGGTAAGATTCACGTTCAGTCTCAGCTTCATGTTCTGAATAAACTGAAAACTGGGTGCAGAATATGGTAAAATGCTTCAGTGTTTTTACATTTCAACATTTACCCTATGTTTGTGTCTACATGACTCTTTGCTTTCTCAATTCAGGGAAACTATCAGCTAGCAACCTGTTACCTGGTATCTACTGCCTAGGTGCTAGCCAACCATTAGGGGCCTCTAAAAGGTGTATTCTGTCCTGCTAAACTATTGGGAGAAAACAAATAGGAAAAAGAGGCTGAGTAGGCCTTCATATATCTTCTAGACCTTACTCCTCAGGCCTGAATAACTTCTGTTCTTCTGTTTCTCTTGATGGCCATATTTAAAAAAAAAAAAAAAAAAAAAAGCAAACAAACAAAAAACAGGCGGGTTTTCTTCCTAGGGTGTTTCTTTCCTTGGTATGCACTAAATTTATGTATGCTTTCTTCCTGAAACCACAAATAGACTTGGGAAAAGAATAGGCCTAGCACGTTAGTAAAATCTATAAAGCAAGAAGGTTCAGGAATTGGCTGTCTCCTCAGACTACTCATTTTCTTCATGACATCAATTTGACTTTCTCATGCTGACATCCAGTACTGAGTTAAAACAAAAAGTCATAATTCTCAGAGTTAGAATTAGGTTTAAAAAAAAATTACAGACCAACTTCTGTGTCAATACCCAGGAAAAATATATTTTTAATAAACTTTCTTTTCTACTAACATTTTGGAAAAAGAAAAAAACAAAAAACAAAAACAAAAAATCCCTCAACCTTATTTTAATAATTCATTATAGCATAAGAAACATTGCTGTATTTTTTTCTGAAATTGATGTGTTTTTGTTTGTTTGTTTCTTTGTTTTTTAAACGCTGTTGTATTTCAGAGTGACTGTTAATCTATATGAGTTATCATAAAGACAAAATTACACAAATTTTAACTTGTTAATGATATTTGTATTTCAGGTTTTTATTTCCCTTCTCCTGTACGTCAGGATACACAATAGGATCACAGTAACTCCTGAGATGTGCTCTGTCAGATCTGGGCAATTTACCAAATTTTGACTTCTAGGAAGCAGACTGGTGTTATGAGAAGAACTGCAGTGCAGGTGGCTGCTTGCTTCACAATTAATTTTGCATTTCAGATTTACAAACTTGAATGAATGGAAAGGTTTTTTGTTTGTTTGCTTGTTTTGCTATAGCTCACCATCTTCATGTTTTTACAACCTGTTCAGTGTAGTAGCATTTTCAAAAGACAACATGATACTAACTGCTTTCTTCATTCAAATACATCAACCAATTGCACAACTGTTCCTGTTTGGTTTCTTGAACAAAACACTTGTTAGTTTCCTTCAGGTTGCACTGGATATTGATGATGATGAAGATGATGATTTGTACTTAGAATCATAAAGTGAACCTTTGGTCTATTCCGTCTCACTTGTCTGTCATTGTTCCCATGTTATCCCATGATTCTCAACCCATCAGCTGTTAATATAGGCAACTCTCACCCTGTAGCTAATAGGACTGACAAAATCTCCTACTGCTTCTATCAGTGTCAGTCCTTTAATTGAAAATGGGGCATGATTGATGGCTTATGCAGGTTCTACTTCCCATTGGATGGAAAGCTTTGCCTGCTTGACTTTCCCAGCATATTTTTGGTAAAGAGAATAAACTACCAGAGTAATTACTATACCAAACCAAACCAGATGTAGGTTTGAAGTTCCTGTCTTATATTAGAAACACAAAACTCTTACTGATATTGCAACAAAACATCCCAAAATATAAAGAAAGGGAAACATCATTGTAGACTTAACTTCACTTCTGCTCTATACATCCATTCTCCAATTCTATAACATATTCTCTAAGATCCTGCAAACTATCAGTCAGGTAAGTTCATTTATTTATTTATTTATTTATTTATTTATTTATTTATTTAAACACAGCTTAGTCCAGAGATTTGCTGGTTTTGCTTGACGGATACGTTAAAAAGAACAGTGTATTTTGATCAGGCTATGGTATGGAGAACTGAGTTGATCAGAAACAGAGTCTACATAAAAATAGTCTCAGGATTCATGAGATACTGTAGTGGAGAGAAGCATCATCCCATTCTGTTACAGATAACAACAGTGCTAGTTCCCACATAAGTCAAACTATACTTGTTATTATTAGAAGAAGAGAGTGAGTGAGTTGTTTAACATACAATGTTTTACTACTGGCAAAATTGCCCATGCTCTCAGAGTAAACTACAGAGTGCAAATGCCAGGGTGATTTTTGTTGCTGTTGTTGAAGACATAAGGTAGATTGGCTAAGGTAGAGAAACAAATGTAGTTGCTTTGATTTATCACTTGTGACATTAGTGTGTATTATACTGTTCTCCTGGAAACAAAATGGTTGCACCTGAGGACAGTGATATAAACACTACTTTGATTATTTGAAACAAACCATTAGGCTTTGATGAAAGAACCATTACTTTAGTAGACCTTGTACAGAGAGCATGCTTAGAGATAATGGATGAGCAGCCTACAAATTGCTTGCTTGGAATTTAAAGAAGTCACATGTTTGTTTGAACTTCATGACATAAACAGATATCTAACATGAACAAGACAAGCTAATGGTATACTTACCATTTAGGTGAAAACACACTATTGCAAACTTTACTTTCAATACTTTAAATACTGAATTTTAGTGTGCTGAAAAAAAAGTCAACAATTCCCTATGGAGCTGTAATGTAGATTAGAACCGTATGCAATATATACATTTCTATATACATGTTTTGGTATACATATTTGTATTGAAATGCTAAGTTTGGTTTTGTGTATTTAATTTGCTGCATGTTTCGTAATTAAAATAATTTTTTTGAAGTATAATATAAGTAAATGGTTCCAAAATATTGTGTGCATATTTAATAAAAGAAGTCCAAAATATATTCAAAATATTTGTGTTTGTTCTGTGGCAGAGTTTATTTGGTGTCTCTTAAATGATTTTGTATTTATTTATTTATTTATTTTGTGTTTGGTGCCTTAGTTACAATTGGTCTATTTGGCCATTCCTTGGCTGTGAATTCCCTTTTTAATTCTGTATCAACCACTGTCCATAACTTCTTGTGTGTACTGTCAGGTATTATTTTGAGATAAGCCAGGTACTTTCCTCTGAAACAAAACCCAGCTGTACTTCAGGTGATAGTCCACTCTGGGACCTATTTCCAAAAGGCACCATGTGCTAGGTTTGTTTCCTTCTTTTTTGGACAATTCTTAAATGCTATCCCAGATAATGCTCCAGTTTCTAGGACTTCTGGGTGCACTCATGATATTTCCTAGATAATGCAGCACATACCTTACACATCTACTACAACTTAGTGATAGAGGAAAATTTACTAGGCTTCCCACCAGTAGTATCTGTACTTGCAGTGTTCAAACTATCTTGGAGTGGTGGAATTTGTTCATCCAAATTTGCATCTACAGTGCAGAACTCTACATCTGAACCAACAATGATGTTTTTTGTCTTGATAGTCAAGGAACTGTATAGTTATAACTAAGGAACAGTATAACTATAGTTATATAGTTATATATAACAGTATAACTAAGGAACTCTATACTATAGCTAAGATGTTATTCGCTTCATTGTAAAGAAGTTCAAAACTGACCAAATGAAGCAAACTGTGGAAGTTCCTGTGTTGCACCACTGATTATGAAAGAAGCATATAGGATGACTCTACCACATATCTACATTGCAGATACATAAATGTAAGTGAAAGGAAGGCACCCTGTTTGTCAATACAGTGTGAGGGAGAAAGCTAAAAATTACACAATAAATTCATAGGCCCATAATGTGTCTTGTTTGTAATAGTTACCTGATGGTGCAGACAGTGCTGCCCATTTCTGAAAATTGTCTTTATCTGCTCATGTTTTTACAATGAAGATTATTATTAATTAACTTATCTATTAATTGCAATCATTATCAGTAAAAATGCCAGACTAGAGCAGGGCCTGCCTTAGTGTTCCCCCAAATAACAGTCTAGCCATAACTGCTTTTGGAGATGGAAACATAAACAAAAATTGAGAAGATAACTCTAAGCCTGGGTGACAACCAAGGACACGTAGAGCCTGAATGATTTACTTTTGCATTATGGTAGTCACATCCCAGGATCCTGTTTTGTGTGACAAGTCAGCAAGCAGTAAAGAATACAACACTTGAATATATGACTGCTTTTCTTGTTTAATTTCAGGGGAAAAAAATAATCAGAATACTGGCTGCTGTATATAGATCATGTACTGATTACAGAATACTGAGTACAGAGAATAGTGGACTCTATGTCCATAATCCACATACTGCCAGGTATGAGAATATGAGTCTTGTTTTTTAGTTCTCTAGGCAGCTTCTTGATGTATTAAAGTGTTTCTCCAAAGCATAAGCATAAACGTGGTATCATAGTCTAAGCCTCTCTGTGCTGTGTATTTTGAAATGGCTGCATTATCCTGCAAACCTGTAAAGTGTTCCATATTTAGACATAAACATTGCAATCAGGTTACATTTTGTTAAACAAATATTTATCCTACTTAACTATTTTTAACTTTTTATGGACCTGTTAAGTGTCATAAAACCTTTAATTGATTGTCCTTGAACAACTTTCTTTTCTTTTGAAGTTTGCGTATTTAGCTACCATTCCCTTGCTCAAGCATTTTGTGCTTGATCTAATACATTTTATTAAAGCTAATGAAATGAGAGCAAACTTTAATCTGCTATGGATGCATCCTCTGAACTGTGTTACAGTTATAATATATCTTACAAACTTCTGTCCCAATTATGGACACATTACCAAGCTGCTATAGGGCTTTTTATCAAGTACTTTTTTTCTAAGTTGGGTTCATTTAAATATTTATTTTTAAAATGCCATTACATATGCAACTGGTATATCAAGAGTCCTTATGAATACATTTATGTAAATGCATACAAGGATGTAAACCAGTAAAATGGCTTAATAGTTTAATAATCCATAAATTAGGATTTTTTTTTGAAAGAGAACTTTCAAATTTCTAAGCCTGAATTCATATTAGTGATTGTAGTTCATTAAATTAGTTGTTTTCTGTTTTTATGAGCAGCAGATTTTTTGATCCAAACTTGATCCAAATAATCTTCTAAATTTTGTTTCACTTTGTGGTAAATCAATAGTAGTATCAATAGTAGGATCATTTTATTCCAAAGCAAAATGCTGTGTATGGAAGAATAAATGATAGAGAGAGGGTTTTGACTCCTATTCTTACTCAGTTTAAATAAGTTAATCACTTGTCTTTTTATGAGATTCTTCATTGCTTGATAGCCCTCTGAAGTTCCATTCTGAGCTTTTAGTATCATTATGTGCATGCTGCTTGGATATCAAGAGGTTTAGTTTAACTGTTGAAAAGCTTTTTTCCAATTCACTTTTCATACAGTGACCCATAATTTTTTTTTTTTTCTCACAAAGTTTGCTAACTCTCATCAAATGAGTATTTTATGATTGTGACAAACTTAAGCAGTTTTTAAAGATAGCTCTTGCTTTTACATCTTGAAAAAATCATTGCCCATTTTAATCAGAACAAAAAATTCAAATCCTATTCTGCTCAGGAAGTGGGACAAAATAAGCTAAACATGGCAGCTACAAGGCTTGCTGTTCCTGATGTTTGTAATTTCAATTAATGACAATTTAGCTGATTAAGAAGTGAATATGCACAGAAATAATTATTTTCACACATACGGCATATATAAATGTGTATGTGGATTAAAGTAATCCTGCAGTTGCATGTCTTCTCACTTGAGACAGGAATTTTGTCATGTTTCTTTAAGAGCTGCAAGATAAGCTGTTCAGTTAACTAACTTCTCTGTTTTCTATCTTAGAACTTTGAGGCTGATTTTTTTTTCCAATGGCTTTTTCTGAATTTCTTTTATTTAGACCATTGACCTGCAAAAAATTAAAAATAGATAGCATTGTTTTGCAACTTGTTCTCAAATACTGTGTGAGGTAGTATTCATTAGTCCAGATTTAGGTATCCACTATTCAGAAATGTCATATTTGAGCTTGCTTTGTGCTGAGTGGAAAAAAGTGGGTGCTTCTCAGACCTATTTGAAATGACCACTGAAGGATAAGAAAGATGATTCATACCTGGAATTGCCCATTTCTCTCCATCAACTGGAAAATGTATCAAGGGTGTCTAGTATAGGGGCAGAAGTGTACAACAGGTCACATATTTCGCAATTCTTGGATATGACATTAGTGTATAACGTGATTCAAACAGATTGGGGCATTATTTAGTGTGGCTTGTTTGTCATGCAAGGAGAACAAGTTCTGTTTGAAGTCTCAAAGAAATCAAATCTTCTGCTTTTTTCTTCCTGGAAAATATGCTTGAAAATAATACAGTAATGCCACCTTCTTTCAAAATATTGTCATGCCAGTGGACTGTTAGCCATTTAATCTACAGAAAAAGTTTTTCAGGAGGAGCTTTCCTTTTCCAGCCCCAAAATATAGTGTCTAAACTGACAAGTTAATTTCAGATTCAGCTGTGATTGAGCACATGCCATTTTAACATGTTTTACATAACTAAAATAGAGCTGTCTTTAGAAATCTGTATATTAGGGAAATGAGCTCTAATCAGGGAAAGCTTTCTTCATAAGTGGATATATTCATATAATTTTTACTTTTTTTCAAACATATAGCACTTAAAATTATATTAGGAAACTTACGGAATTATTACTACATGGCTCATAGCAGCATAGAGGAAATAATGGAAATCATAATTCTGTTATTTTCCCTAATAGATAACCACTGATATTATATCAGTTGCATTATCATCCTCAGTTTTAAACATCTGCCTTTTATCTGAGTATTACTTTTTAAAGATGAAAGAAAATAAGCTTCCCTGAGCTTTACAGATATGAGATACTGTTGTTAAGTTTGAGAAGTTTCATTTTATATTTGTTTAGAGTAGGATTGAACATGATCACCCCAGATTATTTTTAGTAAAAATAATAAGCAGAAAGTTAAAGTTTAGGATTCTTATTAAGGAATGCTTATCTATGCAAACCAAAATATAGTGTTTTTCTTACTAAGAATCTGAAAACAAAGGTTATAAAGCATGCAGAACTTGGTAATACAAAATTTTCATGACTTACTTTCTATTCATGTGATTATGGAATAGAATCAAACCTGTGCTGGTGGTCCAAAATATAGTTTGTATGGGCAAAATAAGTAAAGACTTATTGCTTCTGGGATGTTTCAAAACCTTACTACTACTACTACTATTATTATCATTATTATCATTATGATCATTATTATCATTATTATTTATTTTAAAGATTAAAGAACAATAAACAGAATTATTTTTTTTACTATGGCTCTTGTAATGATAGTAAGAATGTGGAAAAAAAATCTTACTTTTCCATGTAATGTGTGTTTGACCATGTATTTCTGCTGCCATGTAGGAAAAAGCTAAACCGAATTAGCAGATCTTTTGGATTTGATAGCTGGGTTAAATGGTATTCAGAAGAGTATCACTGCAGACCCATTAAGTCTTGAGCATTGCATGGGGAATTCAGACAGCAGACTTTCACTTTATGTTTCTCTGTGATTGTCTCTGCAGCTTTTTAGTTTCTGTGCTGCTCTTTGTAGATGATGGGTGATGCTTTAAAAGGATTTCTAATAAAAGGCATGTGTGTTCATGGCCGTTTGACCACATGCAGTGTTGTGCCATGTAATGGAAAGCAGATAAACACACAATTTTTTACCATTAATTAGAGTATAACACAAACAAGCTGTATCCAGCATGAAATAATTTAGTATAAGAAACAATAGAAGAGGATAAATAACATCACTTACATGGCTTTGATACCATATGAGTCATGAAGGCATTGTTCTCGCTTCTGAAACCCAGAGATCTAAGTGAATCCTGTAAAACAAAACAAAACAAAATATTCTGTGTACTTATATCTTTCTTTCACATAGCATATCCATCTAAGTGGTCAAACTCTCATTTGCTCAGTTAGGAAGCATCTGGGCTTAATATCTTTTTCCTATTGACTTTGTCTGTTAATAGGAATAGTTTACTAGATATATATTTTTTAATAACTGTAGTACACTAAACCTTACAGTGGCTAAATTTGCTTTCTAGATCAAGTCAGATGCATTAGTAGCTATCTTTGCTAACCCATGAACGTAGACAAACAACAGGTGTTTCCTTCATGACCAACAAAATCTTGACGCTCACTGCTTTTATGCAATTGCAACTGTATTTGCATATATAAATAATAGTTTTGTGTACAGTACAGACATACATATAGTTTAGGTATTATGAGATTATATCTTTTTCAAATATAAACTAGAGTGAGTAAAGTCTTTACTCATGTAAAGAATTTCAAGGATGGACTCTTACTCTTTCAAGACGTTTAAGAAAGGCATTAATGTTTATAGTGGTATTGATGCATTCTCTTTCCTCAGATGTTGACGCGTGCACAGAACAGATTTTTGGTAGGTCATACTGAAAACCCTGAGAAAAGGCTTAATCTGCAACTGAGGTAGTCATCCCTTTGTATTGAAATAAGGAATAAACACCTACATCTACAAAAACAAAACATCTACACCTAACGTGAATATTTAAAATAGATAGATGAATTATGCTTTAAAAGTTCCTGTTCTTCTCAGTTGAATCTAAGGAATGATTTGCTTACACTTTATAGACATCTAAGTTAGGTCAGATGAATCTGATCAATGCAATACTATGCAAGTGTGCTTCAAAGAATGGTGTAAAGTATGTGGCCTGTTAGACTTACATATTTGGGACAGAAATTGCACAGAGCTGTAGGGAAAGAAAAAAAACAACTGGTGAGGATCTGAGACATGTAAACTTAACCTTAGTGCTTCATATAATTTGAAAGATTTCCCAAAGATATCATGGATATCTTCATATAGATGTCCACTGATGCATTATGGTAAGCATAGTAGTTAACATTCAACAGATTTAACATCCAATATAATAACTGCTTTACAATAAAAAAAAATGGTGAATGGTGTTAAGGAGTTATGTGAATGTGAAAATGGTGAATGGTGTTAATGGTGTTATGGATTGTTAATGCAATCCAAATAAAAATGTATTTAAGAGCCTGAGGTAAGTGTCTAGGATGTAAAAAAGCCATTTGAATTTATGCATTAATACTTTTTCTTCCAAGATCAGTTTTCTCATAGGAAGGCAGATATTAATGTTTTGCTTTGCACGTGTTTTTCTCTTGCTTAGAAAATTCTTCAGTATTTAAAGAATAAGATATTTTATTTCAACAAAACCCAGTGAACTATATAGTTACAAACTTGCACATTATTCCTGTGTAATATTAGAACCTCCACATTAAGGAAAAAATATGAGAGTTAAAATTCTTGAGAACATACCTTCTTGGCAATAACAACAACAAAAACATCAATGGATTTGCTCATATTAATAAGGATTTGCAAAACAGGCTGTTTGTTTTTTATACCTTTTCTATAAGCATAGCAAAATATATAGTAAGTGTTGGCTAAATAAAAATATTTTTAGACTGCCCTACATTTGGTTGTGTGATGAAAAAAATAATTTGGTTCAGGAAAGACATATCAAGATGTAGCATTGATTCTAGACATCAAGTTGAACACTGAGATGTTTTTAGACGTGTGTCTAGTGCTTCCTTTTATAGATACTGTTAACACTTTTTGAAAATGTATTATTTCACGCAGACGGTGTCTCTAAGAGAGTGAATATGGTATACTAGTACATCAAGTTACAGAGTTATTTTAGATAAGGTGATAATACTGAATAACGATGTGAAGTTTTTCAGCATTTTTGTCTCAGTTGAAATCTGGATTTACTGGAATGTTTCAAAGTTCAAAAAACCCTCTCTCTGCTACTTGAACAGTCTTGCTCTAAGGAATATGTGGACATTAGCATAAAGGTTGCACATGTTATACAAAGTGTAATTAAAGAAGCTTTGATCCCCCAAATGTCAACTAGCTTGCTAAGTGTCATAACAAAGTGTCAAGCATCTGGTATACAGTTAATTTGTAGTCATTAACTGCATATTGTTGATGTGACAGTTTGTTAGCAAAGCAAGCTTGACAGTTTGCATTTTGTTATTGATTGACACCTACAGACCTCCCCACCCGTTCAGTTTACATTCTTTGTGAGGGTTCTTCAGGTTGCACTTTTACTTTTAACTAATTAGTTTAGTTACTTTGTTCAATATGTTAAAAAGGAGTGAATGTTTATAGGGAGCTCAAGACTCCTAATTTGATAGCAAGCGAGTGTCTCGAGAGTCTATCTTCAATATGTTAGTAATCAGTTTTACAAATTTGTTTTAATGCTATTGATACCTTGCATTAACATATTTCATCAAAAGCACCTATTTACATGTACATTTACACAGAATCTACTTATAATCTGGACTGTTAAATCTTTTTTTTTCTAGTTGAGTAGGAATCTGATTTAGGAAGAACCTAAAAAGGCCTTTTTACTGAGTTCCATTTTGTATTATGCAACATAGACACATTTGCTTGTTAAATATTCAATAGCCTTTTGCATTATTTTGAAAGCTGGAATTAATTAAAATAATTAAACTGCTTTTTAGTTTTGGTTCCAATTTCCTCTTCCCCCTGTATGATACAAAGACAATCTATCAACAAACTGAGCATGCTAATGAGCAGCAATAAATATTATGCAACTATTTTTATATCCAGAGAAGAATTTATGTGTATTTTTTATAATGGGAGAGGAAAGTGGGTTATGAAGAGAAGTTATATAAGGAATATTGATTCAAATTAGTTCTGTTTTGCTGTTTTTCAGGCACTTTCACAAATTTCTGAATGTTTTCTAAATTAATTCCAATTGCACCAGCTGCAATTTTAAAGTTCATACTTATGCCTAAAGAGAGGAATATCAAGGAAATCCTCATTTATTGATTCACTTTATTTATTATTAGTCTTCAGATATTGGATCTTATTACACATTCTACAATAAGTGAATTGGATTAAATTTCTTCCAGAGCCTGCTATTATTGTTTAGGCTCATGCCAACATGGTCTTGGAAGTTAGAGATAAAGCTTTGCTCAGATCTATAAACTAAGCACACTGAAGTCTGACATCCTGGTAGTCCTCATTCTACAAGGTGTTTCTGCTACTTGCTTCTGGAAGTATGCCAGCTAGGTAATTGTCATGTTATATGTCATTTGCATATATGAGTAATAGAACTCATTTTTTCTATCAGTACATATACTATGTACACCTTGTACATAGATTAGACAAATTAAAATTTAAGATTTTGCCTAAAAGTTTAGATTTTTTTTTTAAGACCATTAGTCTTCACAATTCCAGGTTTATGGTTTTTCAGTCTTTTTGCTTTATTTAGACTTAATCTAACAAAAATATTGCAGAAAAATATTCATGATCTGTGACGAAATGCCATATATCAGTGCATGAAAGACAGCAAGTACTTGAGGATGTTTCAGTGATATCACAGAGCTGACTGAGTATCATAGATATGTGTAGAGATACCTATACCTATATTTTTCTGGTTTTATTTTTATAATATGGCAAGGCAGTGTAGTATAATATGTATTGAGTGTTTGAATAAATGGGAAAGGAGTAATAAAGAAGATACATTTGTTTGTGCTTACAGAATGCATCTGTGGTGTTCTGAAAAGATTCTTCATCCACCATTGTTAGTGATGCATGATGCTGAGGGATAAGTTGAGTGGAGAACACTGAACTTTTCTGTACATTGGAATTATGAGCAACTATCACCTTTCTGACACAATCAAAATGGGAAATAATGGTAATATTTTAGGCAACAGCAAAATTCCCATCATCCTCTTTTTGGTTAGTATTTTTTGTTGGTTTCCAAGGAAAGGACAGCATATAAAACTGCTTAGTGGTACTAAAGCTTAACTGATTTACTGATTTACTCTTTTAGTGATTTTCTTGCAGAAGGAATTTCTTCAAACTGCATAAGGAACAGTACTCTGCTTAGTACTCCGACAATTTAAGAAGAATATGTAAAAGCACAAATAACAGAGAACAGTATTTTTCCTTAGTGAACAATGAATTAAGAGAATTGTGGAACACTAAGAACAAAACATTCTTAAATTCTTTCTGAAAGAACTGTATTAAAGAAAACATAAACTGTTTAGTTGGACTTGCTTCCTTTGTATTAATTCCTCCATGCTTGATGTACTGAGAGAATTCACATAATCTAAAATGTGGAAGATACATCATTGCCATATTCTTATATGAATAACATTAAAAAAAAATACGTTCTTTAGAGGTGTCATGCTTTCTTTTCTGTACCTTTTTAAAATTTCAGAAGACAATTGGCTGTGTAAATTAGAGCTACTCAAAATGGCTGAAATTTATTAAGCCAGCAAAGACTTATGGTATTGTGAGAGACTATTTTTTTAACGTAGATTTATTAGTCAGAAATGATTTCTTTATTATGTTAAACAGTAAGATGCTAGATTCAGGCTCTAGCAGCCTAAACAGCACGAGTGCTCTGACAGTCCAGAAACAGCGGTTCTTAAACATAATTTTTTATTTTTTTATTTTTTTTACTGTGAATCTTAAACTGATTTAATGGAAAATGTAGCATTTTCCCTGCATATGAAAAAAAAATAATCCTATTCCACTTCCATTCACATTAGTAGAGTGTCGTCCAGGTTTTATTTGGAATACCTGAAGAAAGCAATTTGACTATCCACTCTCATTTACTGTGTTGATGTTGCTTCTGTGGAGGCTGTTCTACATGCTGTCAGTTCAACCTCTATGAAATGTTAGGTGTTGGCAAATGTTAGCACAAGTGTTAGCAAAACAGTATCCTTACTGACTATCTTTTATAGTATTTCATGAATGACAGGATGGCAGTTGTATCTTACAAGGTGATCCTGCTTGAGAAGGCTTGTATAAGTGAGAAGCTGTGTTTTATAATGCATTTTAGCTTAGTATTTAACTTAGCTTGAGTGTAATGCTTGGGGACAGTTTTGTAGCTCATATAATTTAACAAAATTTCATTGCAGTCAGTGGACCTATTATAGATTATACCAACTGAGAATCTGCACTAATTTTTTATACAGGGATGCTGAACACCTTTTTCTGTGAGTGATTGCTTTTATTTTGTCAGAAATGTTATCCCACTTTTCAGTCCTTTATATCTGTAGTTATTTAGTTCTCAAACTTTCCATTTCTTGTGGGTAGTTATTTTAAATGTTTTTAATAAATTATTAGATCATTAGACTACATTTGACAGTAGGCATTTGAAACTCACTGTCCTAGTGAAAGAAAAATCTAAGATCTAAGACTGAGTTCTTTAAAAATGATTGGATGAAAATGGTTCTTTTTTGTCTTGTTTTGCTTTTAGAAAACAAATATTAATTTATATACCCTTTAGTAATACTAAAATAGGGAGATGTGAACTTTTCTTTCCTTTTTTTTTTTTTTTTGCTTGCTTTATGAAGAAGTTTGATACTGTTCAGAAACCTTATTCCTAGGTGCTTTTAGGCCAGCACTTCTTGCCCTCTTAAATACTTTAGGCCATGTATGTGTTTTTAGCTTCGTTTCTTAAAGAAACAAAACCTATTCATTCCCCTGTTTCTTCTTCAGGCCTCATCTCTCACTAAATGTGTGCTTATGTTAATCTAGGAAAGGCATGGGAATCGGGCATTCTTTCCATTGAAAATATTCATCACTGGCACAAAAAAGGCCTGAAAGGACATAAAAAGGGGAATGACTTGAGTTCCCCTACAACTGCTTTTCTTTGGATTTCCCCTTATAGAGTTAAATAGAACCCAGAAAATGTCCAAACTCCAGACCACTCACTTGCCAATAAAGATAATTAGTCCTCTTTTTGGAGTAAATCGGTTCCCTACTTCATAAATAGGTAGCACGAAAATCCTGCTAGCAGATGTGAAAGATGAGATTCGCACTTTCCTAGACAACGTTGTAGAAGAGATGGTTCACGTTACTGATGATTAGGATACCTACACAGAAGAGTAGTGTCCTCTTCAGGGAAGGCTTCCTTCAGTGAGTATCGCAACACTGAATTGAGTAGTGAGAGGTAATTGAGAAAGAAAAGAAAAATGACACCTATGTCAGGTTCAGGTCCCTTGATGTTGAGCATTGACCAAACAGTGGTAACCTTGCTGACACTAAGCAGGATTTGGCCTATATATTGATGTCTCTGAAACTAATGACTTCATTACTTGTTTGCTGTTTCTTGTTCCAAAACTGGGTGAGACGAAGAGGCCCAGTTACACAGAACTCCACAGAACGAGACACAGAATGAGAGCCAAACATTGGAAAATGTCCATTAAGAAGCAGCAGCTGGGAATCCAGATTTACTGCTGTTGTGTATGAAGTTGTTGCATTATAAATTCAGATTTATAATCATAAAATCATAACATTTGTGTTATAAACTATAAATTTAAGTTGATTTGCAGTGAGGACAAAGAATTGGCTTGAGTTTTGGCAGATTTAATTAGGCGTAGAAGCTAGATCAGTATTCAGATCTTGATACTACTTAAATATGAGTTGTCTATTCCAGCTAGCTAATATACCTTCTCCTCACCCCTGATAGATGTACCCCAAATCTTCTGCCAGGAAAAAACTTTGCAAGTCAGACCTGGTATTAAACAAGATGCTGATGCTTATTCCAAGACATTTACAGGCAATGGAATACTCTGACACCTCTTCCTCCCAAGAAGGTTCTTCTGAAACATTTTTTCCCTGGGTAACTTTTGGTGCAGTGTTTACTTGACACTACAAATTTAATATACAATACTACCATTAACATTCTCTTTCATCACCTCCACATTATTTCTTCTGCTTGAACTCAAGCATAGATGCCCCTCCTCCCTCTGAGAAGAGAAAATAAAATTAAATTATATCCATTACCAAGTGCCAAGCCACGTATTTGCACCATTTTCTCAGGTGCAGTGAAATCAAACAGAAGGACTTTTCTCATCCCATTGTTGAGGAGACCACCATTCACAACTTTGTGAGTTGTAATTTTATTAATGAATTTCAAATAATTATCCTTGTAAGTGGTGAACAATTTGGATAGTTCCTTCACGCAGCTATGGACAACGTAAAATGCAAAATATTTAGGTCCTGTGAGAATATGTGTACATTTTTATTTCTTCAACATCATGAAGAATGATTGGAAGAACAATTCCAATCAGACTTCTGCTGTCAGGCAAGAAAATGGTAGATCAGTTATTTTGATATTAAATTGATGAAATCTTCTGATAAATTTATAGGGAATCTGATGATAGTCCCTTAAGACCTAAGCCTCTTACTGAAGAAGATTGTTGTGAGGGTATGTCGAGGTGTTCACCGTGCACCATTTCCATCTTTGCTTCTTTCTCACTTCCTGAGAAAATAAAGTGACTATTAATTGTCTGGTGAGTTATACAAAATCCTGCCCACCTCTGGATTGTGGATAAAGATAATGGAGTAAAACACAATGGCTGAAGTAGTTGCATAAAATGTCTACTGGATTATTTAGGAGGGGGATTTGGCAGATAAAAGGCTAGAATCTCATCTGGCATGCATTGACATGGATCCATTGACTAAATGAAGCCCTTTTAAGGTAAAACAGATGAGAATCTGGCATAAATTCATAAACACAGAGCCGAGAAGTATGTCATTTTTCTTTCAATTACACTCTTTTTTTCTTTCTATTTTAAGTAGTTGCAATTTTTGATTTTCTTCCACATACCTGTTGGTTTGATTAACTGTGTGAAATACTATGCCATGAGTGTTTTTCTTTTTTCTCTTTAAATTAGAAAATAATAAATTCTGAGCTTGATTACCAGATTTTTTTTCTACAAAATTCCTTGCTCCAGGAAAAACAAAAACACAGCTCCCCCCAGAATCTCACCTGTTTCTGTTTGCTTTTGTTTTTTATTATGTTTTTTATTTGCATACTTACTTTTGAATTATCAATACTATTTTAGCTTTCTTGCTAAACAAATATGGATTATCACAAAGTAATTTACAAATCAAAGTGACTAAGAAAGAATTCATATTTTGTTAAAACACAGATAATTGTTCCTCTTTTTCCTTCTAAATAAATGTAGAAGGTAAATACATTTATCCAGGCTATTTTAAAAAACCTTTCTGGATATAGTAGAAAAGCCGATTTGTATGCATGAACTCTCATTCTTGTGTTTGTGCTAGCTTTAAGTAGCAACACAGCTTTTAATTGTGAGGTTTTAAGTTCTGCAATTAAAATTTACCCTTTCTACTGAGAGGATTGAGTGATAGTTGTTTTTTTTTTTTTTTTTATTTACTTCAGATAGTTTAGACAAATTATATTAAAAAGCACATAATGATGCAAGATGCATTTCCTGACTATAGGTCAATTTGTCTTAGGCACATTTGCTGAAAGTTTTATTTTGAATAGCTAATTTTTCTACTGTATTGCAGAGAAATACTAAGATGCTACCAAGATGCCTGTCAATCTCCTCCCAGGAAAATTTTATTGAAAACCATGACTAAAAAGAACTTGAAGAGTTTAGATAATACACTTTCCATTATATAAAATTATGTCAATAACGTTTGATCCATTAAGACTCCAAAAGCCACATACACAGAAAATACCCAGTGTCTTCAGGGTATTTTCATATTTATAAACTGGATAAATGACTTTCAAGAAGTATGGTTATATGATCAAGGAATTTTGAGAAAGATACGGTAGAATTCATACTGCAGAATTTTATAAGTGATGTATGATGATACAAAGGAATTAGTACAGTGTTAACTGACTTCAGATTTTGTTAACTGTATATTAACTGCTGATGTGCAAAAAATAAAGCAGTTCCTCAAAGTGGTTGCAAAACAGTATTAAAAAAATTTATTTAAGTTCATGTACTGTTATCTGCTTATGGTAACATAGACCATTGAATTTTCCTTAATCAGTATCTCCATTAATTTATCTTTTAGAAACTTGGCCAGTCATGATTTCGGAAGTTCTATTAAGTATATTAGTACAAACTGACAATCTTATAAGTAATCAAGAAAAAGGTGCATTTATAATCTGAATTTTAGATCAATTTTTCTAAAGTACAGTTAAACTCTTTCCTAGGTGAAAAAAAAAATAATCCTATTTTTATTTGCTATTATTTCTGTCTCATTTACATCACTGTTGTTTCTAGAAGCTCTCACCATGGACCATTGCACCTACTCAGTACAGACCAAGGAGTCCTTGGTCTACGTGTAAGCAAAAGACAACAGATGAATGCTGCCATATGGAGTATATGCAAATGAGATAACATTGATCAACATGATAAGCATGCTGTGACTCTTAAACTATACATAAACCTTTTTTACAGTTTGCAGACAACTTCTTCAAATTCCTATTTTAGGTTTTCTACCAAGTACATATACTTCATGGTCACAGCTGCAATAATAGTAATAAAAAGTGTACATGTAATAGAGAACCTCCAAGCAGTCAAGAATAATTTACATTATTAAAAAAAAAAAAAAAAAGTATTGCAGATGTCTTTAAAAGTATACACTAAATTACATATCATTACATAATACAATATAGTCTTGTGTGTACTTAAAATATTTTGTTTGTTTGTTTGAACGATGCGTGGTTTTAAAGCTTTAGTTCCTTTATTTCTGAAGAAATGCAAGTAGTGTATAGCAGTCAGTCAGGATTGAACGCAAATGTGTTCAGGCCTGCTTTTGCAATATGCATGACTATGTTTCATGCTATAAAAATTAAACAGTTCAAATTTTAAGTGATTACTGCAAATCAAGAATAAAATCATTTATAAAACAAACATTAGGGCATTTGAAGTGTGACCTGAGGAAAACAACATTTTCTTTTTTTAGAGTAAGAGATTCCCATGGTTTCATAAAAAATAAGTTTGTAAAAACTTACATTTTATATTAGCAGTATTTGCTAATATATATTTGATTCTAAATATATATGAATGTTATTCTGGTTAGATACGAGAAGGTGACATGAGGGTGGAAAACAAGGTGAACACATATAGAGTTCACTTTTCATTCATCTGGATTAGTCTTATCTTAATGTATCCTACTGTGGCAACAGATGATGTTTTTCATGTTTTGCTCTAAATATTTTTACCATTTTGCTCTCAATATTTTTAGGAAGCTGGTAATCATCACTAACTTGGCTTACATACTCTGAATGATGATTTGACATGTCATTCCTCTCCTTAATACTTTTCAAAACTGTATAACCTGTTAGGATTTTTAGTTGTGAGGCAGTCCTAGTGTTGCCACGTTGAGCGTCGCTTCTCTATTACTGGTATTCAATGCCCATGGGAAATAAGTTGGCCATTTTGGCATATTTAATAGTTATCCCGACACTGAAACTGTCTCAGTTCAAGAAGTAAACTGAAAACGGAATGTGCATAGGATTAAATTCCATTTTATTTTTGGTGAAACTAGAAATGGGATTTGAACATTTTTTCATGAAGGCTTAGATGTCCCAGTGTTCATTTTTCTTCCACAAAATGATTGGCCAACCTTTGGTGTAGTCTTTAACTAAACCCAACCTTCCAGAATAAAAGGTCTTTCAGCAACAGAAGTAATAGAATAGGCTTTGGTTTGCTTCCTTCACTAGCCAAAGCATGAGTAAAGGAAGTGTATGTTTGGGAGAGCATGGTGAGAAGAGATCAAATAGATCAAGTCTCCTTGTGGGATTAGTTCAGTGATGAACTGGTGCCTTCTTTCTTTCACTAGAAGAAAAGGTGCTTTACAAGTGTTAGGCTAATATAAGTGTTAATATTTGTTTAGGAGACTAGAAGGAGATTCTGCTTGGGGGTATCAGAATGAATAAAAGATCTTTAATATGAAAATAGGGGAAAACATAAAAAATGCAACTGTAGTAAATCAGGAATCAGCATAGGGTAGGTATGCTCATATGTAGGAATTCTGTGTTTAAAAAAACCTGAGTACTAGCACCTCCAAGTTTTTAAAGCATATTCAGGAGATTTAAAAATGTTCCTTGGACAAAGCATTTCATATACTTCGAAGCAGAATTATTTTTCATTATTGTTTTGACTTTAATCTCTGATAAATGGAAGCAATCATCTGCTCTTATTTATTGCATTTCTGAAAATATTAGGTGTGGGTTTTTTAATATGGCAGTTAGGCAATAAAGTTGCTTTACAGGATACCAAAATATCATTCAGTAAAAATACTACACATGGTTTATATTCAAGTTCTTCATTGTTCAAAATTCAATTTTCTTCCACCCTCACACATTATGCTGATGGTGTTGACTTTAAGGGGTACATTTTCAAAGTATTTTCATCAGGATTTATAGCTAAATAACTCCCATTAATTTTAATGGTAAATGTGTGGCTAAATCCTGTATACTGTTTTTGAAAAATGTGTCCCTAAGGTTATTGTTTTACACACTTTTGTGTAGATCCAGCAATCAAAGTTTACATTTTTCATGTGTTTTATATAATACACATGAAAGTATAACATATATAATAATGTAAAACAGACTGGCCTAAAGATACCGGATTTTCAAAAAATCTGTTTATATATTTTCCAAAAAATATAGCAATATAAGTTGCAGTCAGTTTCACCTTGTATATTTTATGCAAATCAAGTTTACTGCTGTTTTGTTTGGTATTCTTGTCTCTGTAAATATATATTCAGTTAGGTTGTTCCATCATACTTACCATTATCTGTAAATTCAACAATAAGTAACCTTTAAAATAACAAATTCTCCTATTTTTCATTAAAATGTTGAATTAATTATGGTTTTTATTCTATTCGCAATAATATTTATAATGTTTCTGTGGTAATCTTAGCTTTCATTATTCACAAATGCCTGTGGCATCTATGAGTTATTAAGACCTTCCTCTTTTGTGGTATAAACATGCTTTCCTCCTTCAATGGACATCCATGTGGCTTATACTAATATAAAAATCATCTTGTTTTCCTCCCCAGAAGAAAATAAATTTGCACAAAACATATTATCATCACCCTGTGCAGTTACCATGGTTTTTTTTTTGTTGTTGTTTTTTTGTTTTTTTTTATTTCTTAATCATATTAAATACATTGTTCAGAAGAATTTTCTGTCAGATAAGCAGCAACTAGCATGGCAAACAATATATGTTGTTTTAGCTGACTGTATATTAACTTTTTTTTTGTTGCAATTAAAAAAAAAAGTTCAATGAACTGAGTAAATGTAATAATCTAATTGGCTATGTTGCCTGGCCCAAAGTATACTAATATGGTTAAAAAGTGCATTCTGGTAAAAATAAATAAATGAATTAGAAACTGAATTTCAGTTCCTTTTGGACTAAAAATGATAGCAAATGGGGAGGTAAAAAAAAAAAAAAAAAAAAAAAAAAAAAAAAAAAAGGATGGTAGATATTTACTAAAAACCACAGACAATATGAAAGGATTAAAATGCTTTAATCAGACAGAAAAAAAGGCTTTGGCTACTTGATTAGGGCTGATTTCCACCATCTGCTTATACTTACTGAGGATCTAGCCCTGACTGAACACTAATTTGTGCACTTCCTAGAAATTGAAATCTCTCAGCAAGCAAATTAACAAGAGCAGGGATTCAGCAATAATGGAGCTCCTCGGCTTTTGTTTCCCTCTGACAGATGGACAGGGTGCGCTCAAATTGAATTCAGCTTTAATTGCATTGTGCCATTTAAAATTTTATCTGCTCCACAGATTTTGTTTACAGGTTTTAGGATTCCAAACCTTTGGAAATTTTTTTTTCAGCCTTGGGTGAAATAAAGAGCACTATAATTCTGTGTGACTAGTAGGTGTTCATTACCACTCTTTGCCCTAAAGGGTGGCATGCTGAAAAAACGCAAAGAATTCTATTTTCAAGCCTTAAATTGATGGGAGGAGAAGTACAATTTTTCTCACTGTAAATGCTCTCTTATTGAGTATCTCTTCATAGATAGAAATACTTTTTGGTCTACGTTCTAGAAGTAAGATATGTTAGAGCTGCTTCAATTTTCTGCGTTTATTACTGCATCACAAACTTTCATCAGCTGTGAAGTCTGTTGTCTAGAGTTATAAACTTTTTGTGTTGTAGAGATAGATGTTAACCAAATAAATAATGACATATAAAGTTTCGTTCTACCTTTCTCCCAACTAAAGGTTGGTCAGATGAACAAGCTAATGAGAAACTGTTCCTTTTGGAAGAGGTGTGAAATAATTCTAAATATTTTATTTGGGCTTGAAACAGTCCTGTGATATCAACATTAGAAATGCTTTTGTTACAAATTTGCTTCTCAGTTTGTGAGCTCTTCTGCATAATTTTGTGGCTTGGTTGATACTGAACTGTGATGCTTGTGATGGTGAAACAGAGATCTCAGAATTTGAATCAACCATAGTAATTGATTTGCATTTCTACTTCAGCAAAGACTGATGACTGTGCGTTGCTGCCAGAAATATGAGTTTCATACTGTGACACACTTTATGCAAATGTCCTTTGTATTTTGTTTTTGCTTAACATCTGCAGTTAGGATTGCTGAATGGCAGGAAGCACTGGAAACTCACGTTACTTCTTTGTACAGAAGTACAAACGAGTTTGATACACCTACAAGCTGGTCATTCTAGATCTGTGTTCTTAATTTAAAGAAGCAGCACAGTTCCCAGAGAGAACTGTATTATGATAAATGTGTTTTATGAGGTAAATTTCATAGTCATGGATGAAATTTTCAAAATCTGAGGGTAAAAGAAGAGCTAGCTTAACTTTCTTAGCATTGTGAAATAAACTTATATTATAGCTCCCTTTTTCTCTCCCCCCTCTCCCTCTCTTCTCTCATTTTCTCTCTTTTTCAATAAAGAAGACAATAATAGAAAATATATTTATTAGTAAATCAGTTACTTACATTTATGGGTGCTAATCAAAGTGTTTAAAGATTCTGACAGGGAAAGAATCCTCATCTTTTCCCCTCTCTCCATACAAGAAAGTGATGATAATGGCAAAAGGGAAGATTCTGTAAAAACTTACTCATGTAATCTTATATCCCAGACAGACAAGTATTTGAAGCTAAACTTTCTTCCATAACTTTGGAAGGTCACCTGAGAGGAAAGGCAGTACTGATACAGATTCCTGCTTCGTGCTGCTTGATTTGGATACAGTTTGGATTAGAGATGATCTTTGTGAGGATTTTTAAAAAACAGTGACATGACATTGATGCTTTTATGGCACTTCAAATGGTTTCTTTCAGTCTTAGGGAGATCTGGCAAGGAATTGTCCTGATAAAGACAAGAGAAAAATCCTACTAAATTCGGTGAAGCCAAGATTTTGTCTGCAAACTACAGTTTCTGTCCTGGTTTCAGCGGCTGATAGCAATCTCAAACGGATTTTGTGATCCTTCAAAGGCACTGAATTTTCAAATATAAAGAATAAGAGACTGCACAATAAAGAGATGGAGTGAGTAATAAGCACCTCACATTTCTGTCCTTGGGCATTTAGAAAGAGTTAAATCGAGAATTATAAAATTCCATTTTAATATTTGTTATATTTTCCTAGTCTTTTATGATTTGAGTTAATAAAATCTTGAGAAATCTTCTAAGGAATTATCTGGTTTTGACCTGTAATGAAGTTTTCAGGACAGCTTACTGTGCTTCCCTGGTATAGACTGAGTGCTTAGCAAATGTAGTAATGAAATATTATTTTTTATTTTTCATTAATATTTTTGTACTTAGCTAACACTCAGAAGCACTAGTCATGTGCTGGAAGTGTATTATTTGTTGGTATACAGATAAACTGTTGCTCTTTTGAAGAAACAGCTAAGGTAATACAAAACAATATAAATGGATTTTGAGACTCAGAGTATAGAAGGTATTAAGAAACCTTAACAGAGATGATTTCTTTACATACTAAGTTTTTTATGAGTCCTTTGCTCTCTGCATGTCTTCTCTTTATTGTGTTGTCCTTAGCAGTAAAAATGCAAGTAGGTAGAAGTGATAAAATACCTATGGCTGAGGTAAGAAAAACCTTAGGATACATCAAAGTACTTTGTGTTGTACTGTAATTGGAAGCTGATGAGTTTGTCTTTTGCCAAATTCAGGAATGAAGGAGTCAATTGGATTTTTGCCATTGTCATCAGTGGGAACAAGATCATGCCTATTCTGCCTTAATCAGTTATGATAAGAGAGATTTATAGGTAGTAAGTATATACACGACAGTTTCCAGCTCAGTGAGTTTACACTTACTGCTAGGAGATTTTTGGCTAATTCCCTGGAGTCCTCCCATCACATTTCTTTTCTTAGGTCAACTGTGTTATATTCTGTGGGATTTTAAGTAGAAGGACTAAATACCCCCTATGGTGGCTTAATTGTTCTTAAAACAAGACAGATTTCATTTACCAGCTTGGGTTTTTGAAGGGAATCAAGGAACTGTTAGTATTGGTGTTGGAGTCCACTATTGCTAGGAACCATTATCTTACCATTTTTTTGATACAGGCTGTTAGACCTCGCACATTTCACACGATTACAGCTGCCTTGATTTGTGTCCTGTCTCTATACATTAAGTAGCCAAGATTTGGTGTTAGTAATTGGGTTTTAGATTGAATATCTACAATGTTCCTTCAAATAACTTAGTTTACCAAGAAAAAGCACAAAATCCTTTTTCTCCCTCAAAGTGGAAGAAAATCCAGAAACTAGAGATGTGTTGTTATGCATATATCACTTTCACAAATACTTATATACTAGTCTTTAGTAAAGGGCTTATCAATGAAAATATGCTTGACTTCATGAGCAACATGCAGAATGTAGGTTCCGTAAGTGTAGGTTCCATTTTACCCTAAAGGGGAATGTGAGTGAGTGCACTAACCCACATAGAATCATAGAATACCCTGAGTTCGAAGGGACCCATAAGGATCATCAAGTCCAATTCCTGACACCACACAGGTCTGCTCAAAAGTTTAGACCATGTGACTAAGTGCACAGTCCAATCACTTTTTAAATTCAGACAGGCTTGGTGCAGTGACTGCGTCCCTGGGGAGCCTGTTCCAGAGTGCAACCAACCACAGATATGATCATAAAATATTACATAATTTTGTATGACATGATGGTTCAGTTTGATTGAGAGACCTTTATAACACTGATCACCTGCCCAGTTGTCTTATGTGTGTCTGTGACAGGTGTGTTGTTGAGGGTTTCAGATCCTGTGGGTAAAGGAGCTGAAACTTGCCATCTCATTCTCCAAATACCACAATCTCTGCAGTATTCCAGACAAGGTGGCTTTCAAAAACCTTAAAAAAACAAAACACACCAACTAGCCAACCAACCAAAACCACCACCACCAACAAAAAAGCACAAACTTTTTTTTTTTTTTTTTTTTTTAACAACTAATCATGGCAAATCCTGAGAGGAATTTAAAGCACTTAGCATATGTTAGATGCTCTCCTAGCATGCCAGTTTAGTTCAGGTCTTTAGACAGGGACTGGGGTATTTTGTACTTAAGACTGGACATTTCTAAATATAGTATGCACTGAATATCTCTAAAGATTGACTTTAACTGAGCTGTTTTGCCCTTCCACAACTGGAATGAATCTTAACATATGTGCATTCAGGAAACCAGTAAAAGTAAAATAATATAATATAATAATAAAGTAAGGCATCTAAGAGATAAGGGATTTAAAGGACTAGTTTCTGTTTTAGGGAAATCCTCACTTCAACAGCTTTTGAATTCACATTGAAATTCTGTCCAAATCGCCTCTCAAGTTTTGAGTCAAATGACTTGATACATTTTTAAATGTATTTATTTTCTTTTCAACATGAATACTTCAGTGACTGTTAGAAGCCTGGCTCTATTAAAAGATACATATATATTTAATTTTTAATTTATTTTTTAAAAAAAGTCTTATTTTCTCATGGCATTTATTTATTTATTTTTCTAAACAGGAAAGCAAAGGAAGAGTTGTCTAAATCCATGTAGGTGATTAGGAAATTATAATTAAAAGCAATTGTGCCTTGCATGCTGGCATTTTTGCTTATTCCTCTGTTGAGAAGATTGATTATACTGAATTAAAGTTACTTGTTGGTTGATTGTTGTGTTGTTTTTTTTGTTGTTTTGCTTTCTTCACACACACACAAAACCAAAACTACCACCACCAACAAAACAAAAAAGCATTTCAGTATATATTGAAGTAGTGATATGTTATTTTTCTGCCAAGTATTTTTACATCTTGAAATCAAAGTAGATATTTAAATGTCACTCTTTTTAACCACAAACATCTGCTTATATCATGTTGTTAGTCTTGGTCACTTGTTGTTAATTAAGATTTCAGACATAGAGTTGCCAATCAATGTACTAAATGTACCTCTCTCTTCTGTTTTCACAAGCAGGCACCAGGAGATTCAACACAGTAGTTGATAGCTGGTATGCGATATCTGTCTCCTGGTTTATAGCCTGGTACAATAATGTCATTGCCCCATGTGGCAAATGGTGTAAGCTATTGTAAAACTGTTTGTCTATGTGATTAAGACATTGCAGCAGTGTGCAGCACCAGCCAATTACTTTTTTAATTTAATTATAGCAGAAAAAAGAGAATAGCATAATAGAAATTCCTGTCATAGGGAATATGTAAAATGTAAATTGAAGAGCCATGAAAATTTCATGCATTGGCAGGCTGATTTGTTCTTATTTTCAACTTGTTATGAAGACTGAGTTTCTTAAATGCAATAAAACAAGACATAGCAGTGTTTAGTAATTACTTAGTTCTACACCAAAATAATTATATACAGTATGTGTTTTCAATCCACTCTGCTGTATGTGAATGTAAAAATGAACACTTCAGGGCCCATATCAATTTTGTCTTTTAGACAGTGTAAATAAAGCTGAATCTTCAACTTTCAAATTAAAACTGATAACCTTGGGCAATCAGGGCTTTTATAAAGAAGGGGAAAAAACTTTAGCTTGCCTCAGAACAGGTTGTGTCTCTGGAATGCTTCTGGGACTAAAGAGATCAATTAAGTGTGTATAAACAAACAGTTGGAAAAAAGCTACTAAAACAACAGAGGAGAAAGCTCTCTATTGGGCTCCAGGGGCCTGGGGGAGCGAAGTTTCATTAACTGGATCTGAAGTCCTATGGCCTTCTATAAACAGGCATTAATTAAAGAATGTAAAAAATAAAGTTTCAGACCTTGCAATATGTTAATGATCATATGATTCAGGGCCTGGGAAGGAGAGGAGCAGCAGAGGTCATAAAATAAGCATGAAGCATTTAATATGAGTGCTTGGCAGGGATTTCTGCAAATTAGTTGGTTATTTGCTGGTCCAAAGCAAATTAAGGTGATTTTGCTTCACTTGCTAATTTTTTATGTGCATGCTTGGCAAAATGTTTTTCACAAATGGATGAAGGTTATTGTTAATGGCATAATGAGAAATATTAACATATTTAAATAAACCAGTGTATTCTGACATAGGCCACAAGCACACACTTTTACACATTTTTAAATATACCTTATTCTGTAGAACAGCAAAACATTTCGGATGAAGTTCCTAAAAGAGCTTGTGTCATTTGTAGTATCATTGTTATATATTGTATTATCTAAATCCACCTAACGCCTGAAACTTTACGTAAAATGACATTATCCTTCTGAAACATTAAATGAAGACTTGCAAGTTAACACTGATATCTTAGACAAATTATTTTTCTTATAATGAAGAAAACCTTCCAAATTAATATAATTAACAAACTGTTACGTTATCACTGCCAATTAAGTTCATTATTATTTCTAGGAAATTAAACATTTTTGAACATGTGGTAGCATAAATATATTTGCATGTCCATTTCTTCCTCTCCACACAGCTGTAAAATCAAATCAGGAACAATTTTTGTGTGTTTCTTTTTTGGTATTATAAGTAAATGAAAATGGTGGGTGCTCACTTCCAGCAGTAGTTACTGTCAAGAAAACAAAGCAAAACAAAAAGGGCAAAGAAAATGACAGGAATTGACTATTTTTAATTCTGGGTAATGAGATTCTAACTCTATCTTGTTCATGTAGGATATTTTTTGTCACTTACTTGTATTTCTTCATTTTGTCTGTTCAGTCATACGCGCTACCAGTTTCTTATTTTTGGCATTTGATTACTCCCCTCATTTGCATATTTCTTTATTTCCATTGCCTAATAGATTAAGAAAGGAAAGTACTTGAGGAACTGTTTAACATTTAGATTAAACAAGCTCTGTATCTTTAAATTCTCTGAAGTTAAGAGGTGGATGTGGCAACAGTATATAGTAGAGGGAGGTAGTATGAGTAGGATGCTACTATTGACATTGTTCTGTTGCAGCAATTTTAGATGGACAAATTGCAGTTGAGAAAATTTCATGACTCGGTAAAATGAGCAATGATGACATCTGTGGATGCAGGTCTGTTCATATCTTTGCAGAGCCTTTAGGGAAATAAATATCTCGGAACATTCGGTGAAGTGAAGCTCACTCAATAAATCAACCTGACACAATAACACTTCTGGCACATGAGCTCTACTTCTCCTCAGCACCACCTACCCCTCTGTGTTCCTGTGCTACCAAATGGTGTCTCCCCACAGGCCTCTAAATCAAATCAGAGCACACAAATACAGTGAGAATTTATTGGGAATTGGTTTTGTTCGGCAAAAACATTACTTATTAGATGAACAGAAATGATAAATTTTGACCCTTTAAGCACTGAGTAAATTCACACACCTTTCATAAGTAGAAAATGGAAGATAAAGTTTATGCTAACTTGGAGAAGATAAATAAATGCAAAGATAAGTTTATGATCTGGTTTGTCAAAATGAGTATGTAAGCTCCCCAAATGAGATAAGTTAGCTTTTGAACTTTTAAAATTAGTATATTTATGAAATAAAATTAGAATGTAATAAATTATAGCTGTAGAAACACTAAACTTGACACCCTGTTGCGCTCTGGCAGTAGAACACTCTAGAAGGAGTGTATCAACTAATTCATGGTCAGTTGCTGTTCTTATACAATAAAATTCAAACATATAATTTCCATGAACTGAATCTCATGTGTGTAAAATAGTGTGTTATATCCACTGATTAAAGTTATTTGGAGCAGATAGCAAAAAGGAAGACTTCAATGCTTTTTCTTCTTTATTTTAGAAGATTAAAATACATTAAATATGACTCAGTAAAAGATTTTGATAAAAATTTATTGCTTGGCTGGGAAAAAAAGGTCTGTGTTATGTTAAATGTTAGTTTTGTTTTGGAACAGAAGAGTACTATTAAAAATTACATTTTCTGGAGAAGTTGCAAAATTGCATTTTCATGAACTTACACATACAGCTATTTGTGCATGTATACAATTATATGACTATCATATATATATATACACACACACTTAAAATACGGAGAATTGCATTGCCATTGAGAGGTTTTTCAACAGATAACATTCTTATTTTACTGTGACTAATTTCTGTTGTTAAACTATCAGTGAATTAGGTAAACTAAAATTCATACAAGCAGTTACCTAAAATGGCAGGGATTGTATGTAGACAGGGCGTTATTGTGCTGCTGTTTTGCCCTCAATCAAAAAAATCTAATATCCTTTTCCATGATTATCTAATTAATAAGATTTCTTTCTAATTAGGTTGAAATTGTAACATTTCATGATTGTCCCCTTACTACATAAGACACTTCTTACAATACCTGTGATCTGGGGAATATGTAATATCTATTCCTGAGGGAACTGTGGCAACCTTAGTTTATAAAACTGGAACATTTGATGGATTTCTGATTGAAATGCCAAATGCTGCTTTAGAGAAGTGGATTTAAATCTGACATTAACCAATCTGAACAGTATTTTATATTCTATCAAATTAATAAAATGCAGAGATAAGACTTTTTTTTTTTTTCTTTTACATTTAATTTTGAACCCAGTAGAATGGGTTCAAGCCAATGGACTTGTTCTTTGTGTTTTTCTGAAGATCTTAAGTTTTGATAACTCATTTGTTTAAACTGAGACATAAGTTGTTTATAACTTTGTTTTGTTTTATATTTACAAATTATGATGTCTGTTGCTTTTCCTTCAAACTTTTTTTTTTTTTCCAGTAAAAAAAAAAGAAAAGAAAACCTGGAAAATGTGTCTTTTATTTCAACGCAGTTCTGGCAGAACTCCAAACTTTTCCTTATATCAGTTGTCCAGCTTTAAATGCATTAAAGCAATACGAGCTGTGCAGCCCACTGAGTGGAATGTAGTTGTATTGTTTATACTATTACAGATTATTTCTGTATCTGGAGAAGAAGTATAGTGATACCAAGGCTTGTCTAGCCCAGACAGTTTTGTTACTTAAGGATAATTTTGCAAAGCCTCTATTCTTCTGTGTGGCATAAATGCAGCTGTGTTGGTTTCAAGGTGACATAATGATCCAAGTTTTATATCAGGAGCCATTGTTCTTTCGTTAGTGTGAATTCTTACATCTCACTGAGATTGGTGTTTAATCTTGAGCATGCTCCTATTTTGGTGCAAGATTGAGGTAAAAAATAGTTATCGTGCACTGTCATGTAGACATATTCTTCAGAAATGGTAACCCAATTGAAAATGATTTTGTGAATGTGTGTTAGGTACAGGAGGATTTTGATAAAATATTGATAAGGAACAACAGAAATTCTAACTGTAATTGTTTCAGTTGCACTTGCTTGTGTAAACCAGAGTTCCACTGATGAACAAGCATTTGTCTTGAGATTGGTTTGATTTTCAGTTTTTCCCTTTCATCCTGAAATAGAAAAGAAATATTGTACTACTTCACAAATATAGAAGCGCGTAAACAAAATAAAGTTTTGCGGGATCAGACTGTGAAGCTAGTTTTTTGGGGGGAGTGTGCATGTGTCTGTGTATGTAGCATAGCTGAGATCCTTGCTCCTCGCAGGAGCAAGGACTTCAATTTGGTCCATCTTGTTCTCTCAGGCCACATGTTCCCTGATGATGCAGGAGGTAATTTAGTCAAATCGTGTGGAAGGATTTTTAAAGGATCTGGTTATCTGTGTGCCTACAGTAACATTTATAGGCATGTGTGTTAAAATGGAAGTGATCCAATCCAATACTTCAGGGTATAAAATTGCAATGATTAGGGTACTGGGAGGAATTTCTGCCATGCATGGTGTTACATGGTGTGACTCTGCCCTGACTTACTGAAACTTTTTGGAGGCTCTGGGAATTTCCTGGTGGTACTGGGGTGGTACTACCTTAAATAGCATCACAAATGTGGAGAACTTTTAACTTTATAAATCTGTCTACCTGTGTTAGCTGCCATTTGTTGTAAATTGGCTCAACGTAACCTAGCACTACTGTCATTGATAGTTGGACCAGAAGTTGTATAGAAGTATTTTCTGATATAAATTATTCTATGATTACGTGATTTTGAGGAGTTTTGTTCGTGTTCTTTTGCTAGTATACTGTACAATGGGGATATAGATATGAGGCCATGCAAAATAAAAATTCCAAATAATCCCATCACATCTAAAATGTGTTATTTTCTGTTTCTTTCTTTTCCATCTTTGAAGTACATGATAATCATACTTCATACTTCATAAATTATTTTGCTGCATTGGTCATTCAACCAAACTTCCTATTGAGACAACTTTGGCTTTTAAAGTTCAGTTAAAATTTCATTGCTTATAAATGTTTACTATGTTTTCTTTGCTGAATCTCTCATGCCCATGCCCATAGAAAGCAAAAAAAAAAAAAAAAAGTTACAAGTTAAGCAAGAATTTTGTATGGAATGGTGAAATTGTCCTCCATTCCTATCCCATCTTCAGAATTCCAGAGAGAGTGTCCTGTTACCATTTTTATATCTGGGACACTAAACTTGGTCAGACATCTATCATCCTGAGAGAGGCCTTAAGCATGAAATAAAACTATCTTCAGAAATGACTAAAAGGTATAGCCTGAACCAAAGAGCTCCATTTGTTTTTCTTTTACACTGTTTAAAAAAAAAAAAAAGAAAGAAAAAAAAAAAGGTCTGTTTCAAATCCTATTTGTCCCTTATCTCTGTTTGTTCAGTTGTTTTTAATATCACGTACTGAAAGAATTTCAATAGCTGTTTCACCATGAAGTCATTTGTTATCCTTCAGCAGGCCTTTGCCTGCTGAATTGTAAAGCAGCCTCGACTATTTGCATCCTCCAGATGGAGCAGCATATAAACACTCCCAGATATTTCTGGTAAGTATGAAAAAATATCTTATTTGTCCTTTCTGTGAATAAATAAGAGAATGTCAAATTTTATAGACTAATAAATTTGTATGCCGGCACTGACATTGAATCTCTCATGGCCTGCAATGTCACAGACCCTGAGAAACACAATTTTTTTTTTTTTTCCAAATGTATACTAAGTCAAATAGAAGCTCAATAAAAAGCCAGGGAATTTGATTGCATTGTTTATGTCTGCCCAGTAGTCTAATTCAGTTGCAATTTGCTATGAGGAAATACAATTTACATTTTTCTCAAGCTTATTGCATAAGCAATCACTCACATATACATGCATGAGTGTATGTCAAGGAGAACTCAAATAATGGGTTAAAGTGTCATTTAATAATATATTCTAATGTCTGTTTTTATAACAAACAAAAAACTTTTCTGTATTACAATACGTTGTCCTAGCTACTGAAAAATAATTTGAATGTTATAATTATTAATATTTTGTATTCTTCTCGTATTTGCAATGTATCCTAAATCTTAATTGCTTCATGATACAAATGTATATACCAAGTATCATCACATGCAGCAGTTCCAGACATTACTGTAAGTCTACATTTTACATTCTTAGTTCCCAAAATTAATTGCAATGAGAATTTTAATTTATGTATTTCTAATTTTAAACAGAACACACAATAGAATAACTTATAGTGCTCATACTCATCTAAATAATGAAGTCTGACAGTATTCTCTGTGACTGAGTAATAGGCTTTTTGTATTTGCTAGTTTTCATAGTTTATTTTTGTTTCTTTCTAAATTAGATTCAGAGTTCTTGAAACAATAAAAATATACATAGGACATGAAAGTTGATGAATGTAGAAAGTGTTAGGGATTGAATTTTATTCACTGTATTTACACATGATAAAATTCTCCTTGATTGAATGCCTACTGATTATTTTCTGAACTGTTTGATTTTTCAAAACAAAGTTATAATAAGTCATATGCAATATTTATCTTGCTTCATTAGTGCAGTTATACAGAAATTAGTGCAATTCACTTGAGTTTTCTAACACCAATCTAATTCCTTGAAAATTAACTTAGTAGGTTTTTGCCTAACTGAAGTGAAATGTTTAAAATCAATATTTGAGTGTTTCTTGAAATAGTGCTTAGTAGCAACAGCTCATCAGAGGAGATGGAAGGGATGCTGTCGTATGCTACATTTTCTCTGTAATGGTTACTGGACAATTTTTTTCATTCAGGACATGCTGCTGCTGTATTTATGGAAAGAGTTGCAGAAGGTATGCAGTTTGGATGTAAACATACAAAAAAGGATTTTTTAATGTAATTCAGTTTTCTTGATAATGATAGTTGATTTTCAGCGATTTAGGTTTGTCTTTTGTATCTGTATGTTCATGTAAATAGAAAGGAAATAAGCTATATATTAAAAGGTTAGGCCTGTCTTAAAAGGCTTTCATGTGAAACAAAATGAAGTCCTACAGATGTTGCAAGCCTTTTTGCAGATAAATCCCCTTTACTTAAATAGTTTTTCCAAAGCAACAACTGCAGTGTTTGTTTTATCATCACTATAAGATAACATAATTATTGTTACTTTGATAACAACTAAACTATGACATAGAGCACAATATTGTCTGGCTATTTTTTTTTTCTTTTTTTTTTTTTTCCTTCTCCTCTGGTATTACCAGTTTTGTTTTTAAACACAATGTACTCTTGATAAACAGTTAAACAGTTAAGTTAAACAATTACAAATGCTACAAAAGAGAGAGGTTGTTGGGAGGAAAAAAAAAAAAAGGATTGAAATTTGGCATATTGTACTGTAGCAGGACTGTAGCTGAAAAAAAAATGGGGCATTTTGAGGATGAGGCTGGGAAGATGAAATGGATTCAATAGATTGCTTTCCAATGACACTGGGGTACACTTGGGAGAATCTGATTTTAATGCCCAAAACAGTGTTATCTTTCATTTTGCAAAGTGGGCAGCAGGTATGGAAAGAACCCAGAACAGTACTGTCCTTGTGACAGCTACTCCGCTCATTATCACCCAGACTAGTCTCACAGTGAGATTCATCTCACCATCTTTGGTCATCTAGAATTTAGTCATCCAGTCTCAGCTGGTCATCCGGACTCTCTAAGGTCATGGACTCTATCTTTGATGGAGAGAGACACTGTCAAGATTGTTGTAAGACAGTTGCAGTGAATTGCTCTCTGGGGGTGTTTCTCTCTGTCTTCCTCCCTTTCTTTCTCTCTATTTGTAGACTGTAGAGTGAACTTAGTTGACTAACTTGGACCAAATGCTTAGGATTCTCATGGATTTTACCCTAAGTTTCTATTGGAAACTAGTTGTCTGGGTGCCCTTGGTGAGGGTAAATTGTTGTTTGGGCATGCCTGCCAATTGAGTTGAAAGGGCAGCTAACTTATTAGGGATAAAACAAGAGCTTCTGAAAATAACGAGCATTACATCAGACACACAACTCTTGACTGAGTACATTTACCTACACCTTCATTTTTTTTAATGGAGTCAAAACTGAAAAAAAGTGTTGTGTTTGCTAAGTCCAAGAAATATCTTCAGAACTTCTCGCCAGAATGAAATTTTTTTTTTTTTTCCGGTATTCTTTTTCCTGATTTTGAAGTACATTTGAATCACTTCAGTACTTTCACTGAAGCTTCATTTTTCTTTCTCTTCTCAACATGCAAGTTTTCTTTTTCTAGGTCACATGTAGTCATTGTTTAATACATATGGGTCCAAGCAAAATGACTGGTGAAGTTTGTCACAGAGAGCCATTTAAAAACTGTCAAACTATGCTACATACTTGTCATAGTTTTCCTGAATTCTATATCAGGGCTAGGAAACCTTCAAAGAATTAAAAATGGGCAATATGTACTAATTTTGAGATACAGAAGAACTTGACATAAAAGACTACTACTTTTCTGGGTGATTGGTATCCCCAAAGGAAATGGAAGGTTGGACTAACTGATGATCATGCAGACCTGCATAGTGAGCTGATGCACGGAAAACTGAATGGTTGTTTCATGCATGTCTTGAAGCAGTTGTAATTATCTATGTCATCAACACACATGTTTATTTAAATTAGGGTGGTGTGAACCACAATTAAAAGTATGTTCTGAAAGTAGGACAGGGGGCTGCTTTTATTGAGATATTAGTAAAACTTCCCCTGACTTCAGTGAGATCAGGAATAGTTGTATTCACATTAAATACGTGAGATAGCAATTATCATATTTTTTGCATTATGTATTTGAACGCATAACTGACTTGCATGTCTTTCCTAGCATCAGTGAGCTAGACTCACATCACAGTGCTAGCTGTACTTAAAGATCTTAGTTTTATGTTTCTGAAAATGTCATCTATTCCTTCAATCACTTGTAAACCCCCTGTAATCTCTTTTTAATGTAAGCACGCTGGAGTTTTCCCTTTTGTTTGCTGCCCTTGCATTATTTACTTTGATCCGCTGTGAGAAAATCTGAAAGTGTGTTGTCCTAAATGCTAGCATCTCACCAACAAGATTTGAGGCCTTGTACTTCACATTGAAGAAAAAGGCTCTTGTGTGAAGACGCAGGTTTTGTTTAGTTCTCTGTCCCTGGTGGGAGCCTTAATTGCATTTTCTCTCTCACACAGTGGCTGGCTAAGGAGTGCCTGCCTTCCCTGCTGATGCTGGAGTTTTCAAGCTCTATTACTCTGTGACAGAGAAAATTCCTTGGTCCAAGAAGAAAAGGCTCAGATTAAAAATAAAAAAATATATAACGAAAAAAAGTGTTTAAGTATTGTCAGTTTACCATGTGTGGTAAACAAAACAAACAATAGACTTGCTTAACCTTCTTCCCCACCCTCTGAGACTCCTATACAAGTTTTGTATGACCTACTTTATAGAAATCACATCATATTTAGAATGTTAAATATTATGGAAAGTATACTTCCCTAGGGCAAATAAATTAGACTTCTTGGGAAAAGTGGTAAACAGAAAATTTTAAATGCCTTGTGTTCTCTTAATCTGTACCAGCCCATTCTAATGCATATTTTATAACCTTTAACTGGAGTAAAAACAAAGTAGAAGTCCCCAATTTATTTATTTTTTTAATTCTATTTCATTTATGTTCAGAAAATCTTTGAGATTTTAGATGTTACAAATAAATATTTAATATCCAAGCACAGCTGTGACAGATTTTTTGATAAAATAGATTTTTGATCTTCACAACAGATTCTAAGTCACAGTTAAGGGCTTATTTCCCCTGAATGTTGCTGTGCACTGGACAGGGGTATCTAGAATAGCTTGAAATTGTATGGAGAATTGAGGACTATGTCATTTTAACTCGTGTGAACATGCGGCTGGATAGAAGTATGCTAATAGTCAAGCAAGCTTGTGTATTTTTAGTAGACTTATGCATGCATGTGTATATGACAGCTTGGTGATTTTTGCACTTTGATCTGTGAATTCATGTCCCACTTAAAAATTCTGTATTTTGGAAGGAAAAAAAAAAAAAGAAAAATGAATGCCTTCTTATGCTAAAGGGAAAAAAAAAGCTTTTTTTTTTTTTTTTTTTTTTAATCTGATATTTTGGCATGTTCTTCATTGATCTCTTGTTGCCAATGGTGAAACAATGATGTCACAGGTAAGACTTTTTTTTTGTCCTATTAGTGTTCAACTGTAAAAAACTTTTTATGTGTAAGAAGCTTTTGCCTCACATGCCATGTCCTCCTCACGTAAGGATTTGAGTCTACAGAACTCAGGTTCTGGAATGACTAAAATAAGTACTTATATTCTTAATTCCTGATATTATAAACTTGACAACAAAACCATTAGATACTTTGAGCAAAATTTTATTCAAATTTTGAATAGCAAATTTTAACTTTGTTAATGTTTCTGATGTTGCCCAGATGATATACTTTACTTTGTACTTTTCACTGATGGGCTTTTGTTTCTCTGTTTGTTTTTCTAAGATGTTTACTTTAATTCTTCAACATGATTTATCTTAAATAATTATCTCACTCCTTACTGTACATCTTCACAGTAGAGATCACCCAGGGTGCTTTTGATAAATAGCTCTCAGGCGTGAGCCTGAGGCTGATGAAAGAATTCTGAGCTGGGGAGGGCCAGGCTCTGGAATTCACTTATGTGATTAGTCTTACAGAACTTGAATTTGTTTGGTATGTTACAAGATTTATTTACTTGAGGTTTTCTGGGAGAAAGTAAATATCTCCTGTGATTTGTCATGAATCTGTTTTGGCAAAGAGGGGTGTTTTAAAGTCCTTTATCTAAAGAGATGCTTAGAAAAATAGTAGAAGAACCCAGTTTCAGAAGTTGTTCTGGAAGGGGCAGAATAATTGCACTTCATTTGCAGACCTACTCAGATGATGGATAAATAGGTTTTTCTGCACATAGGTATCTGTTGTCATAGTGGTCTCGGGGCAGATGTTAACACTTGATAAAAATGCCTAAAACATCTTGATGACTTACACTTCTTCAGATAGTATTCAGAAGATGTGTAAGACAGTTGTCTGCTTTGTTTACTGAAAATATATTGTAATAGGTCTGAAATAGTGGTTTCCATATATGGTTTTCAGAACATACAAAAAGGCCAATTGAATAACTTTCCATTGTATGAGGGAAAAAAATTATATTATTTTGTATTAATTCTAGTCATTGCAAAATATACACATTGTAGAAGAATATACTTAGGTCTTTCTCCTCTCAATTCTCTGGTTTCAAACACAATGTGGTTCACTTAGTCCTTCAGCCTTCCTCTGCCTCCACAATGTCATGCTTGTGTCCCCTCTCAAGACATCAGGCATTTATCCCTTACTTCAGTGAACATGGAAAACTATGTTACTTTTGGAAGGTCTGAACAATCATTTTCACTTAGACTTTAAATCAGTCCTAAAATACTCACAAAAATAGATTATTATGTAGATCATTTTGTCTTCCAAAAGTGTTTTTAACGGTCTTAAATTCAATCTGACTGAAAGAAGATTACTTAGTCTTGTATGAAGTATTTCTCAATAATATTTAAAACAAACAAACAAACACAAAACCCTATTCCTTTGCATCTATGCTTTTGGAAAACAAAACCCAGCTTGATGCACTTGCTCTCGCAGTTAACTCATTTAAAATAGAAAAATGATACATATATATATATATTTTTTTTTCAGTATCAATGTCATTTGCATTGCTTAAGCTTATAAGGCCCCATAAATTTGCCTGGAGTAAGTATGAAGAAGAGTTAAAACGAATTCCATTTCTCAGGTGAATCACATGCATTTGCATTTTTCATAAATATTTTAGTTTGATTGTTTTTTTATATTATTATTTTGAGAAAATTAATCTGAACAATATATTCTTAATTTTCTGTTATATTAGCAAACACTGTAGCTTAGAGGCTTATTTAGTCATCAAATGGAAATTATACTGGATCAGAGTTTAGAATCACAGAATCACAGAATTTCTAGGTTGGAAGAGACCTCAAGATCATCGAGTCCAACCTCTGACCTAACGCTAGCAGTCCCCACTAAACCATATCCTCTACATCTAAAACGTCTAGCTCTACATCTAAACGTCTTTTGAAGACTTCCAGGGATGGTGACTCCACCACTTCCCTGGGCAGCCTGTTCCAATGCCTCACAACCCTTTCAGTAAAGAAGTTCTTCCTAACATCTAACCTAAAACTCCCCTGGCTCAACTTAAGCCCATTCCCCCTCGTCCTGTCACCAGGCACGTGGGAGAACAGACCAACCCCCACCTCGCTACAGCCTCCCTTGAGGTACCTGTAGAGAGCGATAAGGTCACCCCTGAGCCTCCTCTTCTCCAGGCTGAACAAGCCCAGCTCCCTCAGCCGCTCCTCGTAGGACTTGTTCTCCAGGCCCCTCACCAGCTTCGTCGCCCTTCTCTGGACTCTCTTGAGCACCTCGATGTCCTTCTTGTAGCGAGGGGCCCAAAACTGAACACAGTACTCGAGGTGTGGCCTCACCAGAGCCGAGTACAGGGGGACGATCACCTCCCTAGCCCTGCTGGTCACACTGTTCCTGATACAAGCCAGGATGCCGTTGGCCTTCTTGGCCACCTGAGCACACTGCTGGCTCATATTCAGCTGACTATCCACCATCACTCCCAGGTCCTTCTCTGCCTGGCAGCTCTCCAACCATTCCTCTCCCAGCCTGTAGCTCTGCTTGGGGTTATTGCGCCCCAGGTGCAGGACCCGGCACTTGTTGAACTTCATGCAGTTGACCTCAGCCCATCGGTGCAGCCTATCCAGATCCTCCTGCAGAGCTTTCCTACCCTCAAGCAGATCGACACACGCACCTAACTTGGTGTCATCTGCAAACTTACTGAGGGTGCTTACTGAAGTATATTCCACTTCTAAATGTAGGTGAATTCCATCTTTGTATTTGTTGAGAGCCCATGTCCTGAACAGCAAATGAAGTTGCAAAAATCAGAATCAAAAAGGTGGTCAAACACAGTTTTGCAGTGTTGGAATGAAGAATGTTGCACGGGAAACTGCCTGTATACCAATAAGAAGTATTCTCGTAAAGTGTTGAGACATACTGCAGCTTCATTGTTTTTTTTGCTCTTTATTTTATATATAAAGGTAAATGAGTCTTCACGTTCCTTGTTGTGAGCAAAAGCAAGTATGTTCCAGATTAACTGAAGCATTCAGATAAACAGAGATAATATTTTTAGGAATCACCTAAAAGTGAAGGTGAGGTAACGTACATGCGCAGCTCAGCACTTAAATAGTGGAATGCTGACCATGTATTTTGAGCAATGTAGATCTGGAAACCTTTTTAGTAACATGGACTTATAAGTCACATGACAGTAAGGGAATCAGGTTGAATCTTTTCCATCCCATTTTTACAAAAAATCCAAGAATATTTGGGTGAATATGGATATGTGATAAGAGTGTGTAATTAAAATAATCATAATGTCTTAATTCAGTACCCATTGCCTGTTTACTCGTAAGCAAGTGACTAACCCAATCTCAGTTTCGCTCTCCCTTCACATAATTACTTGTTGGAAAGGCTATAATTTAGTAAGAAGAGAAAAAAGACGTGACTTGACATCTCTCCTCTTAAATGTGGGTGGAACTCAGACTGAGGGCAAATGTCTGTTGCTCTTTTTCCTTGTACTACCTTATTTTGATTCTAGTTTTAAGCGTTAACCTTTGAAGACTACCTTTGCTGATATCATCTGTTTGTTTCTGCTGAGTCAGTCTACCAGCTTATAAAATTTATGTATACAGAAACTCATGTAACCAAAGGCAGTGTTCTGTTCTAATTGAATTCAGTGGCAGATCTCTCAATTATTTGATTAGTTCGTTGAAGATCTTGCTGTATAAAGCAGCATCTTTCACTTTTCGTAAAAGAAATTGTTGCAAACCTTTTATTTTTCTGCTTTGTTTGGCAGCTTGCATCTATGTAAGGAGATACGGCACATTCCCACAGCAATATGCAATAGGAGTTGATTGTCTATGTCCAGCAGGGTATTTTTTCCTAAGGAGTATAAGTAGATATAACATCTAGTCATTTTTTATAGGTAGATTACAAGTCTTTAAGAGGAGAATGTTTTTTAAACATATGTGAAAGGCCTTTCAAGCCCAGAGAAACTGTAGATGCTCCATCCTTGGAAGTGTTCAAGGCCAGGTTGGATGAGGCTTTGAGCAACCTGGTCTAGTGGGAGGTGTCCCTGCCCATGACAAAGGGGTTGAAACTAGATGATCTTTAAAGTCCCTTACAACCCCAACGATCCTATGATTCTAGCTGAATTATGTTATCATGTTTTTAACAGTGAATTAAAAAATCCATGGCTAAAAGGACACAAAGTTTAGTTCTTCCTAGGCCATTCATGAAATGTTTGTGTGACTTGTTTAATATAAATTGAGGCAGACAAACTATTTTTAAATATGTTTGGTTCCTCAAAGTTTACAGTTGGACTCCAGAAAAAAAGACCCAAACATATATAAATCCATTAAAGAAGAATACATCATTTGATTAAAAGTTTAGATTTTAGGAATGAGAAAGATATTTTCTCCTTCTGTTTTTCTGACGTGTAAGATCCATTATAAAAATACTACAGAATGAACTTCTACTACCTATAAATGCAGAAGCCTGCACTAAGTGAAATTCTAATTCTGTAGCTGATACGTAGGGAACAAGAAAAAATGATGGGATGAGATGTGCTTTGTGGACTTAGAGATCACTGTTGCAAAAGAGATACTTGCTTTTGGTAATTTTTTGACCCTAGGTTGACAGAAACTCCTTGGATAACCATATGTTTGTATCCTGCTATTTTAAATGCATCCATAATAATCCTTATGATAATATAATCTTACAGTTCTTATTTAATCTATCATGCAGTGAGAAATTTGGAGTTTGTTAAATTAAATTCCTTTTTTCAATTCACCTCAGTAGTTCATTCTAGAGTGGGTTGTCAGATAACCTTAAAAAGATAAAGAAAAATCACTACAACAACTGTTAATTTATTGTAGACACATCACATTATGTGATTGAGAGGATATTAACTGTAACTAGTGAAAGATATATTTAGTACAATAACATTGCTTTAGACTCATAGGTAACTCTGATTGTATTGGCTTTAACATGAAAGGAAGTTAAGAATGTATCCTGTGAGATACTCATAATACATAATACAGTTGTCACAGCAGCTCAGACCATAACTTTCTTTCTCTTTTAAAGTCTTGGATGTTGAACATAAATTTCAGGAAGGTATTTTCAAAACTGTTTCATACT